>NC_143241.1:30000-400168 GCF_009617815.1 Ciona robusta | reverse complement strand
CGATAGGATGGGTGCCAATACCCTTTCCTAATGAGCTCATTAAATCCGAAGTTCAAGTTCGGAACAGATATGAAGTTAAACATATCCAACATAGAAAGGATAGAAAATGGTTTATTAACAGGAATGCGAATTCTCACGCTTGATAGAACCGACATTGAAAAGAATCCAATCCCAAGTTATATTACCAGCATGGGCGTCGCGAAGGGGGGGGGGGGCTGAGGGGCCATGACCCCCCCCCCCAAATTTTAAGCTTTACAGTAATGAATGTTATTGGTGAAAAAATAAAATAAAGTGTTACACGTGCTAGCTAAACAGTGATGTTCAAATGGGGGATCTCGATCCGGTTCCGGATCTTTTTTCAAATTAAAAGAAAAAAAGAAAACATTTAAGCCTGTTTTTAAATTTCTTACACATGCTAAATGATGAGGTAAAAGAAAACATTTAAGCCTGTTTTTAAATTTCTTACACATGCTAAATGATGAGGTGCCAATTCCTATTATGACGCAAATAATCGCCGTGTGAAATGCTATTATGTCGTAATTAGTTGCCAGGTCAAACAATCGCTATTATGATGGATGAACTCACGTGTGAATCCATACTATTTCGTAATAAACAGTCTACCTGCTAGCTAAAAAAAAACAAATCTCAAATTTTGTGACAAAAATGGCTGGTGGTAGGCAACGAATGGAGTTTTAAATGTAGTTGTAGATGGTTGTGTTTTCATGCGGCGTAATTGTGAAAAATAAATGCCATTCACAGTACGCCTTCACGTGTTTTGTGTTGTAAATAGGAGGTTTTTCAAAACCCAAAATCTAACCGTAAAACATTTGGCCCCCACCAAAATTTTAGGCTGGCTACGCCCTTGATTACCAGTAATTACCTACGAGTTCTAGCTGCACGTATAACGGGCAACAAATAACGTGCAAGTAGCACAAAAGCTGGGGCATAATAAGCAGCAAAACTGCCCCCAAAAAAAAGACTATCCGAAGCTTACCAACAAAAGGAACGAGGAAAACCAAAAAGGCGCCGAATGCCCCGAAACTGACGCAAGAACGGAAGCAAAGTTACCGCCACAGGAAGAGAAAAGGAAAGTAGTAATAAGCAAGCAGAATGAGGAACGGCTCAACCAAAGCACCACCGCCGCTTCCGGCGAAAGTAGCAACCAAAAATAAAGACTGCCCGATAAAAATCAAAACAACGAAATGGAATCAATGCCTACTAAAGTTTCAAGGAAACGCCAGGAAAGAAGACCAACTGAAATTAACCTCCACCAAGCAAAGTCGATAAGTCTCAGCGAACTCAAAATACCAGTTTCCTGTCCTAAATGTGAGGAAGAGGGCTATGTGACCGACCAAAACACAAACTTCTTTTGCTGAAAATGTTCATCAGATTTTAGGATTGCAACAGCGTGCTGCAACGAAAACAATAAATTTCTCGTCCCGGACATGGAGGTGACAACCAACTGCTCCACCTGTCTTACCGATGAGAAAAATGCCCTGCTGTCACACATATTTCAACCAAAATTTCAGACGAATGAAGGAACACTTAAATGCATACAGCACTACTCAATGTCTGTATATGTAAAACGGTAAAAACTCTATTCCAAAACGAACCATGATATCTAACTGTGTTAATAATGCCTGCAATGCTACATTAGTACACTGCAGCTGCGGGAAAAAACGTGTCAGATTATGGAACCGGACAAACCGTATCAGTGCGAATGTGGTTTTGAATACAAGTATGATGTTTATATAGGTTGTGAACGTATTTAAATGCCTCTTAGTTTAATCAAACCATGTAAGTCACTTACAGGGTTGCAAAACCCTCGAAAACGGCGCAGAATTTTTTACTTTTTACGCCAAAAAAAGTTCGATATTATTTGTCTGCAAGAAACGCACACAACTGCATCATGTCTCAGGCAATGGGAATTAGAATGGGGTGGAGAGATCTTAGCCTCACATGGCTCAACTAAAAGTAAAGGAGTCGCGGTTTTGTTTTCAAAAAAACTTTCCAAGTGTCGATAACTTCGGACTATATTTATTCTTGACCAGCGGTTAACGTTGTGTAATGTTTATGGACCAAACTAAGACAGCCCTCAGTTTTACTGCAACTTATTTATTTACACGCTATTATATAATAAATAACTTTTTTGGTCTCTTCGATTACGGTAGCAAAAATTTAAAAATACTTTTAAAAAGACAGGATATAGCGACAAAACAACAGTTGTTAAAACACGCTTACGGTTAAAAACATATTTACATTTATTTGGAAGAAAATGATACCATTACATATATTTTCTTTATTATTTTACATTTTTGTTCATTTTAGGAATTTTACATTTATTTGGAGAAAATGATACATTAACTACACACCGTTAAGTAGTTTTTCATCCAAGGAAACCCGATAAAGTGCGCATCGTGTTTGATTGTGCCGCACAATATAAAGGAGTGTCGCTTAATGATGCGATATTGCAAGGCCCAGACCTAGTAAACAGTATAGTGGGCGTTCTAACAAGATTTCGAAAAGGAAAAGTAGCACTAGTTGCTGACGTGGTGGAATCAATGTTCGTGGTGGAATCAATGTTCCACCAAGTTTGTGTCCAAGAAGCAGATTACGACGCTTTTAGGTTCCTGTGGTGGCCTGGAGGCGAATTATCTAAACCTGCCGTGGAGCATCGAATGTTTAGTTCATATTTTTGGAGCCACCTCTTCACCGAGCCTTGCCGCATTCCGTCTCCGCCGAACAGCCGAAGAATTCGGCGACCGATTCAGCGCCAGCGTCGCTGACATTGTGAAAAATACTTTTTATGTGGATGATTGTCTGACATCTGCAGACACTTACCCTGTTTACATGATCGGATTGGATTTGAATTCAATCCGACTTGATGTGACGTCACACAAATTTCAAATCCGATCCGCTAAAACGTCATATTTACATGGCGCGTTTCAATCGGATTGAAACTGAAATGGGGACCGAAGCGTTTGTAGTCGCCAGTTTTAATAAACTTTATTACTCGCAATAGGTTATCAGTATAGCTTGAAATATAACAATCAGCAGCCTTTAAGTGCATATGTGCTTTATTTTAATCTACTGAACTGGTTTATCTAAAATTCCAAAGTACTGTTATTTATGTCCTGACATACTTTAGTTAGGTTGTTGCTATTAATTCAGACAATACTGATCCTCTCATAAACATACTAAAACATATTGTGTTTCTGCTAGCTGAGTTCCACAAAAATGTGCTAAGTTTTGGTCCTATGCTTTTAACAAGTATGACATGTGTCAAATGAATGGTTTTATTTGTTTAATTTATTGGTAGTAGGTACTGCAACAATAAATTATTAACAAAAGCAAAATATACAAAACAATAAAGCCACATGTTAATCTGCATAAAACAGAAGTTTATTCAGACATAAAAGTTTTGGTATCATACCACATACTTCATACAGACAACCAAATACACTTTGACAAAGAAGTCAGAATGGCTTTTACATCACAAACACTGTTTTAATGATGTTTTTCGAAGGAAGTAGCAATAAAGCTCTGACATTATTAAATAAAGCAGCGTTTCTGTCGCATAATCGATCATAATAAAACAAACATACTAGCTTGTTAAACCATCATCAGTAAAACTTCATTCTTCCTGTTTCACAAGATGTTGTTCTCGTGGTGTTGATGGGGTTCCTGAAATATAAGTGTAAGTTTTAATGAATGCACTAAAGTCCATCCAGGCATACTAACAACCTTTTTCTCATCTGCATTATTTAATCTGCCATCACTTCAGTCACTCCACCATTTTGAATTCAATGCATAACTTTTGTTGTTCTTTTGCTGCCAAATGTGTTGAACAATCTTCCAAGACAATTGATAATAGAAAAAGTAGTTTGACTGTAAACTACTACTCTGATTATTGTGTTACTTGACTGGTACATGTACAAGCAAATGCCCTTGCAAATATTGGTGGTCTATCTCCTCTATAGGGTAGTAAAATTTGAAGTACTGGTGAAGAATGCTCCCAACAATATTGTGGTACTATATTTAGGTATCGTTACAGATTAGGCAATACGCATGTGGTTGGAAAATTCTTCAGTAGCACAAATTTTGCTTGTAGACTATAAAAAGCTGGTTTTTACCTATTTCAAACAGCAAAATCTGCATTTGTCAGGTAAAATTTAATTAATTTGTCATGTTAATTCATGGGAATTTGTTGCCAGATGTACACGCACTCTGCTACTACAATATTCGGTGCAAAAACACCACGTTAACTGTATAACAAGTCCTGAACATCAACATTTCCGGTTGTTCAATCCAACTCGATCGCTAAATCCGACCCGTAAACCACTAGTCTGAGCGGATTGAGGATCGGTAGGCTTCAATCCGACTCGCCTTTTTCTCTTCGCCGAAAACGAGAGTAGCGGATCGATGAGTCGGATTCGAATCCGATTTAAACCGTCATGTAAACAGGGTAACTGTAAAAGATGCAATAGCTTTAGCGCAGCAATTTCGTGCCCTTCTGCAGTTAGGAGGATTCCGTCTTACGAAATGGATGTCTAGTCATCAAGAAGTTCTCGACGAAATTCCGGCTGCTGAACGAGCAAAAACTGTTACAGACGTACACCTACAAGGTTCCGTTAAGCGGTTAAGGAAAGGGTACTTGAGCGTGAACAAAGACGAATTTGGATTTGACGTATCGAACTCCATGGAAGGAAACAAGTTCACTCGTCGTAACATTTTATCCGCTGTAAATACTTTGTATGATCCGTTAGGCTTTGCACCGCCTGTGTAACCTTGGTTGCCAGAATTCTGCAATAAGAAATTGTGAGAAAGAAGCTTGATTGGGATGAACTCCTGGAAGTCGATATTAACGAGTGGAATAACTGGCTCAATCAATTACCTGATCTACACAAACTCACTTTGCCCCGTTGCTTTATACCTCCCCAGCTTGGAGAAGTAAATACGTACCTGATGCATCAACCAATGGATACGGAACTGTATCTTATCTCCGTACTATCGATGACGTAGAAACCACACATTGTGCCTTTCTGTGTGGCAAATCAAAGGTCACTTCCCCTAGGGCAGAAAGTATTCCGAGATTGGAACTTGCAGCGGCAGTTCTCGCTGTGAAGGCCGACAAATGGCTACGAAGTCAGTTGAATTTCCCTAACTGTGAATCTATATTTTGGACGGACTCGTGTGCTGTTCGACAGAGCATATGCAACGTGGGAAAACGCTTCCACTCCTTTGTTGCCAACAGGCTGGCGAAGATACACCGACAGACAGTGCCTTCGCAGTGGAAGCATGTGAATTCTAAACTTAATCCCGCCGATATTGCTTCTCGTGGTGTGTCCGTGCAAAACCTGATTAAATCACGGTGGCTATAAGGACCGACGTTCTTGTGACAGACCGAAAAGTTCTGGCCAAAGCCACCGGAAGCCAAACACGCGTTATACCAAATGAATTTCAGCCTATTGATAGAAAACCGATAGCAGTTAACCTGTGCACCCAATTGGAGTCGACTGACCGGCTCATCGATCAATATTCGAGTTTGGAGAAGCTTAAAGTGTCAGTAGCTTGGCTGATGCGCTATAAGTCACATTTGCGCCAGAAGGGTTCGGTAACAACTGGTAAACTCAATAATGCTGAACTGAAAACTGCTGAGAATGAAGTCATTAAATACGTACAAAGACAAGCATTTGCTTCTCTGTAAATCGTCTGAAACGGCCGACGTTCAATCTGATCGCTGTTCCCGTCGTAAGTTAAAGAGACAGTCAAGATGGATGTCAAAACTCAACCCGATGCTGGTAGGCGGAATTCTTCGCATCGGGGGGAGATTGGAGAACGCTATGATGGCATTTGATCTCAAACACCCTGTTATTTTACCATATGATCACTACAGGGTATGCGATGAGTGGAGTCCTATTGTCGTCAACAAGCAATTGATTGGAAGTTTAATTGTCCTGTTCCTGCTGCTTCGCATATGGGAGGTTCATGGGATAACGACTGATTAGGTTCATTCGGAGGATCCTAAATACAATGATGACTAAGTATCAAACGCTTACCGAAGACATGCTGCACACTTTGATGGTAGAAGTAGAAAGTATCCTGAATTCCAGGCCACTTTATCCGATAACAATTGACCCCACTGACAACGGACCACTGGCACCCAAATCATCTGCTGTTGTGTCATCCGTCACCGAACATGCCACCCGGATTATTCGACGCCAAAGATTGTTATAGTCGTCGACGCTGGCGACAGATCCAATTTCTAACAGATGAGTTTTGGAGAAGATGGTCACGAGAATACTTACCAACTATCGCATTAAGACAAAAATGGCCGGATCGGCAACCAAACATGTTGGAGATATTGTGTTGATTCCCGATGATTCTGTTTCCCGCCGAAAGTGGGATATGGCCAGTCATACGTGTTTGACAAGCATGGCGTTATTCGCCAAGTTGAGTTAAAAACAAAACTGAACACCATCAAACGACCAATCCATAAGTTATGCCTAATCTGCCGAGATAATACAAAAGTCGAGCAATAAAATTGTCGTGCATTTCGTTTCGTGTTATTGATGAAGCCCGTTTTGTCGTTTCTATGCCAGATTGGGGTATTAATATATTTGTCCTCTGGCGTTATACTTCTTTATGCTGCTTCATTGATTGTTTATAATTTCAGTATATGTTGTGTTGTTTTTTAACGCTCTGAATTTATGAATGGAAGTTTCTGTTTATATTTTTACGCATTGTTTACATTCCGTCAGTGACGTCATACTGGTGAAAATTTGTTTGTTTACGTCGTACGTAGCAGTTTTACCTCCATTTGTTTATACTGTTCGTTATTATTCCGCATTTGTTTATACTGTTCGTTATTATTCCGCAATTTATCCGTTCCTTCTGGTTTTGATTTTAAATGTACTTCGTTTCGTACTCTACCTTCGTACATTTGGGGGGAGGATGAACGTCTTAATTTGATTTATAATTCGCTCTTGCTTTGTAGCAGCTTGTTTATGTCCCCTAATTTTAATTTCTCATGCGTGTGTAGCCACGTTTGGCTGCTGGTAAACAATTTTTATCTTGCAGTCCTGTTGTATTTATATCTGCCAACATCCATCTTGTTTGAATAGTTACCCCGAGCGGCCCTGTGTGTGTCTGCTTTCTTGTCCTAAAATTGTTCGGTAGGTGCTATGGTTTTTATATATCGTATTATTTTGTGTGATAATGTATGTAAACTGTACGCCCTGTGTGTGTGTACTTTTTAAGTGTGTGTGTATCACTTAAGTGTCTGTGTATTATTTAATCGTGTATATATTTTTAGAAAACCATGCGTACATACGTACCGTACCGTGCGTACCCGTACAAAATAAATTCGTTTACAACAAATCAACGTACGCGTTTTCGTCAATCTACAACCCTCGTGTGACCTAGGACACGCCTCTCATAGACCGTTACAATGCACTTCTGGAGTTTCTTAAGTCAAAGTCCACAGTAGGCCAAGACCAGGGTTATTATTTTGCAATGAGTCTAATACCTCACTTTAACAGAACGGAATATAAAAAAATTCCTTGTGATTCAGGCGAAAATAACTGTACTGATTGCACAGAGTGATGCTGAACCAGAATAACAAATTGAAAATGGGACTTTACAATGTACATATGTTATTTTGCATGCAACTTCACCTTGCCATTTATGTTTAGTTTTGAATGTTTAACAAGTGGCTTTTTTATCACTGTTTAGTCTTTAGATAATATCGTGCTGACCCTTCAAATGTGTTTTAAAACAACTGTTCTATAACTTATTTTTTACCTCAAACTTACCCTCAACACCATGCAATTTTTAATGAACAAACTTGTGTTTTAAAGTAAATGTTACTTGCCTTTCTAAACTGATACATTCCGAAATTCTATTTCATATTGTGTTCACTACTAGTTCATGCATGTAACACCGTGTTTATACCTAGTTCTATTTTTATTCATATCATTCATTGTTCATACCATGTCAAATATGTCATTCAATGCAGAGTCGTAAAAACACCGAGTAGTCCGTCCAACTGCCGTCTTTGTGTGTTCAAAATAGAGCAAAAGCGGTGACTTTCGCAATGAATTTAAACGAACTTGTTGAGTTTTATTTGCGATTTCCTTTTGTGGAGAGGCGTAAAACAGCTTCTATTTACATTACCAAACATTTTTTTGAAAAAACATATAAATTTACCCCCATTAAATGACTAAAATGTCACAAATCAACCGCTTCTAATTCCATTTTTTGACTTTTTTTGATACAGAAAACAAATAACACTTGTTTTTTACACTTTTCAACCTTTAAATTTGTTTTTAGACTCAAGTTTTTCTCTAATTTACCGAAAAACATGCATTTTCTCTATACCTACTGTGTTATTTTGGAAACAAGATGGCGTTCAATTTGTCTTTTACGTAACAATGGGTTGGACTACTCGGTATTTCTATGGCTCTGATTCAATGTAGCTGAATCACATGTTTAGTTTTTTATCTAAATCCTCAATGCATGCCTGAAGCAATTTCTATTTTGCAGTATTGTCAAAGCCATAAACTGAAGCAATTTAAGTTATTTTAAGTAGGTTTTATTTACGGTACTAGTGATAAGGTGATTATTGTGAAGCTCCTCTGTCCCTAATTATAACTTTCGTTACCTTCTTTAACTTTCGTTACCTTCTTTGTCTTCTTATTGTATATCACATTGTGGATTTTATTCCTACTAATTAGTTGGTACAAGATCTAGTATTTAATTGTTACCTCAAAATTCATTAGTAAATTATGCTTTGTTGTTAATACCGTATTACGTACTACCTTTTCAAAAATTCTTTCATCTGACTGTGGCATCGACTACAATAAACAAGTTTTGTCCATATCCCAGTGTTGGTTATTTTTGTTTATTTATAACACATACACTGAAAAATCAATTTATATTGTCAAAAAATATTGCCACCTAATTTCTCCTTGTGGGGTTAAGAAATAATCATTTAAGTCATCTCGAATTTTCATTGCTCTTAAAGAAGGCCGAGATCTATTCATATCGTCTGCCTCAGGTGAGCAATCAGCATTAGAGATCGATGGGTCGATTGGGGAGCCTTCTTGTCTCCTAACGTAATTATGCAGGTTGCATGCTGCTTTTACGATGCCATCCACATTCTCTGGCTTAACGCATATAGGCTTTTTCATGCCAAAGGCACACTCCACACTCTTTTTTGCTCTTGATAATCTTCCATTAAAAATACGCCTTGCATTTAGGGATGCACAATCTAGAATTTCGAATCCGTGAGATTCGAATCCTTTTTTATTCGAATCTAATTACGGGATTCGGTATTCTATTTTATGACGTCATCAAGCGTTAAGTTAAAATTTAGTTGTTGACTTACCTCACTGATCATTTATTTGCGAAGCGTTTTGCACCCCTTTTGTCTGACGTCATTTACATTTAACGGTTGACTGCACAATTGTTGCACCACTTCACGGCGTTCGCGCAACGTCTGTTTTGAAGTATTTACCGCAGTTTTGGTTTAATGAAAGATAGTTAGCATTATGAAGCGTGGAAAAAAGAGATCAAGCGATGTTTGGGAGCATTTTTCACCACCAAATGTTAAAAATAAAGTTAAATGCAATTATTGCCATGCAACCCTGAGTTATTGTCAAAGTACAGGTAGTCTCATGAAGCACTTAAAACAGAAACATCCGTTTACAAGCTTGACCCGATCAGAGGAAGGGGAGCCCAAGCCCATCAACATCACAGTAAGTGGGATAGTAAAGAATAAATTTTTGATTTTGTTACCTAGTCTGCATTAACTTACTTCATCTAAATTTTTCCAATTGAATGTGAATGAATTTACTTAGTTTCATAGTTTGAACTGTTATGTAATAACAGCTGATTTAAAATTTTGTTTGCACAGATTATCTGTCGGAGAAACATCAAGTAGTTCGGCAAAGGCGGCTGGATACTTATGTGCACAGGAAACTTACCCCACAAGCTGAGCGAATAACAAATTGTATATTTAATGTCATAGTTGGTGACTTAAGACCTATTAATCTTGTTGAAGGTGAAAACTTCCAAGCCCTAATTAAACATTTAGCTCCTGGATACAATATTCCCAGCAGAATGACTTTTACGAGAAAACTTAAACAATCTTTGCAAATTTGCAAAGCCAAAATCCGTGATGAATTATCTAATGCAAATAGTATTGCTTTAACCACGGATCAATGGTCAAGCATAAGGATGCAATCATTTATTGGTGTAACAGCTCATGTCATTAGCAAAGATTCAGCTGAATTGCGTAATTTTGTTCTGGCTACCAAGGAGGTTCTAGAAAGCCACACTGGTGAAAACATTGTGGAGTGGATAGAAAGTATATTGGTGGATTACCATGTGTCACCAGCTAAGATCGTGGGGATTGTTACTGATAACGGTTCCAACATGGTAAATGCTTGTGAAAAACTAAATGATAAGCATGGTTGGAATCACATCCGATGCATGGCGCATACTTTGCAGCTATGTGTAAAAGAGGCAGTTGCAATTGGCCCCATTAAATCCGCTATTGGAGCTGCTAGACATCTGGTGGTCTATTTCCGCCAGTCGGCCAAAGCATCAGCAGCACTCCGTTCACTACAGACCCGTTCTGGTGATAATTGTGATTTGATTTTGGATGTTCCCACCAGGTGGAATTCAACCTATGAAATGGTTAAAAGACTTTGCCGGCTGCAGTGGATGGTAAGACAGGTGTTGTGTGACACATCCATAACACCAAGAACAAAAGCTATGCATCTTGAACTGAAAGATGCTAACTGGGTTATTTTGCAGCAATTAATTGATGTTCTTGCCCCAATTAAAACCGCTTCAGACTATATTAAAGGAGATCAGTATGTTACCCTTGGATCTGCTTTGCCACTTATAAAAAGTTTAGCCGAAAAATATAACAGCAACCAAGGTTTAGAAACACTTCAAACACCTAGTCATACCAGCATTATGCAAGCAAAATCAACAATGGAACTGTCTATAAAAAGACGTTTTCCTTTGTTTTTGCAAACACCGGTAGTATGGCCCCCCCATCCATTTTTCACAAAGCAACATGGTTGAACCCAATGTACAAAGCAATGTATTTTAAAAGAATTTTGGGGTCTCAAGTGAGAGACGAGCTTGAAACCGAAATAACAACAGAAGGCTTAGATGCAAATGAAACTACTCAATTAAGAAATACAGCTAAAACAAGATCACAGACATCCAATGATAATCCAGAACTGTGCTTACAAAGCATTCTTCAATGTGGAGTGGAAAATGCTGCAAGCAGCGATGATTCAACAGAGGAAGACTGTGTTGCAGCAGAAGTATCCAAATATTTGAAAGATAAAACAGCTTGCACTGATCCTTTGGTGTGGTGGAAGAATAAAAAATCTGAATATCCGCAGCTCTACCTATTAATTTTAAAATATTTATGTATCCCTGCTACATCAGCCTCATCGGAAAGGTGCTTTTCTAGTGCAGGCTTCACTGCCACTGCGCTCCGGTCTCGTTTAACTGGTGAACACCTTGAAGCCTTAAACATTTTACATTGCAACAGAACACTACTTCATTGAACATGTTTTGATTGTTTTCATTTTTTTGTACTTGTTTATGTTTTTATTTCATTTCACACCTCTTCAAGTTTTTCTTGCAAAAAGCCTACTTGTGTTATTTTTTTGGTACTTTTAATATTAGACTTCATGTAATATATGCCTTTATGGCTCCCCTCGGTATAAAATCTTCAATAAAATTAAAATTTTCATACCGAGAGGAGCCATAAAAGCATATATTGTGTTATTTACATACTGTGGTTTAAAAAGGATGTAATTGCACAATTTTTGTTCTCTTATTCATTTCATGTAATATATGCCTTTATGGCTCCCCTCGGTATAAAATCTTAAATAAAATTAAAATTTTCATACCGAGAGGAGCCATAAAAGCATATATTGTGTTATTTACATACTGTGGTTTAAAAAGGATGTAATTGCACAATTTTTGTTCTCTTATTCATTTCGTACCTTTCTAGTTAATTCAGCAAACTGCAACTTCTGTGGTTTAAAAAGGATGTAATTGCACAATTTTTGTTCTCTTATTCATTTCGTACCTTTCTAGTTAATTCAGCAAACTGCAACTTTAATAAAGTGATTTATATTGGTACAAATTGATTTGGTCTAATAAATAAATAAGGATTCTAGATTCGGATTTCTAGATTCGAAATAAAGTATTCTAGGATATTGGTACAAATTGATTTGGTCTAATAAATAAATAAGGATTCTAGATTCGGATTTCTAGATTCGAAATAAAGTATTCTAGGATATCCTAGAATACCTAATTATTCTGTAATGTGCATCCCTACTTGCATTGTCCAAAGATCTTCTGGGGTATGGCCTCATGAGATTGGTAAGCAGTGGGTATGCTTCATCGCCAACAATAAAATATGGACAACTTTGATTAGTGCCTGGAAGAATCCCTTCCTCAGGCAAACAAAATGAGCCTGTTGCCATGTTTTGACCAACAACAAATATGCCACCGTCACTTCTCCTGCCATAGTCACCCACTTCAATCACTGTGAAACAGCCTTCTGCATCAGCAATTGCTTGGAGAACAATAGAATGATAACCTTCGTAATTAAAAAACTGTGAACCACTTCTTACAGGACACCTAATTTTAATGTGTTTTCCATCTATGGCTCCAACGCAGTTGGGCAGATTCCAGAGCTCATACCGCTTTGCACTTTGTAACCAAACTTCTTCCGTTACATTTGGCATATACTTCTCTTGCAAACCATCCCAGATTGCTGTGCAACTTTGATTAGTGCCTGGAAGAATCCCTTCCTCATGCAAACAAAATGAGCCTGTTGCCATGTTTTGACCAACAACAAATATGCCACCGTCACTTCTCCTGCCATAGTCACCCACTTCAATCACTGTGAAACAGCCTTCTGCATCAGCAATTGCTTGGAGAACAATAGAATGATAACCTTCGTAATTAAAAAACTGTGAACCACTTCTTACAGGACACCTAATTCTAATGTGTTTTCCATCTATGGCTCCAACGCAGTTGGGCAGATTCCAGAGCTCATACCGCTTTGCACTTTGTAACCAAACTTCTTCCGTTACATTTGGCATATACTTCTCTTGCAAACCATCCCAGATTGCTGTGCAAACTTCAAGAATTAGTTTGCAAATAATGTGTTTTCCATCTATGGCTCCAACGCAGTTGGGCAGATTCCAGAGCTCATACCGCTTTGCACTTTGTAACCAAACTTCTTCCGTTACATTTGGCATATACTTCTCTTGCAAACCATCCCAGATTGCTGTGCAAACTTCAAGAATTGGTTTGCAAATAGTTGAGTGGCCTACATCGCTACATGGAAACCATAGTGAAGGCTTTTTATAGCTTTCTCCAGTTGCCAGGTATCTGCGACACAAAGAAATTGTTTTATATAAATGGGCAACTATCAGTGTGTATACTGCAACACAAAAAAAATGTTTTATATAAATGGGCAATTATCAGTGTATTTCGACATTTGTGAGCTTACCGCAAAACCACCAGTGTTCTTTCCTCTGGAGAAATAGCAACACGATAGTGTGTCTCTGGAGAAATAGCAACACGATAGTGTGTATCTTCTTTTTGTATGTATGGTTTGATAATTTTAACAAATCAAAGAAGAGTTTGCTTGACATTCTAGCGAAATTTTGAAATTTGTCTGGATGCTTAAGCAGTGTCTTAAATAGTGTATGAAAAGCTCCTTCTTCTGGCCTGGACTGACAGATTGGATGTACCCAGAACCGTCTTTCACTTTCAAGGTTATTTCTTTGTTTCCAGAGATAGTATACTGCGATCACTTCTTTTGTCTCAGCCGTAATCATCGCCATATTCACGTTCAGCTATTTTGCTAACTATCGCCTCGTCGCGTGAAGCCAATAAAGCAAAATTGCGGTGTGAATTGGCAAAACTGCTTTAAAGCGGATTTGACTAAAAAAGCGTGACTTATAAAGCAAAATGTTTTATCCGTGGGAATTCGCCCTAAGGAACTCAAAAAGTCCAAAAGGCGTTATTACTGCGGTTTTGGGAATGTCCGCTTGCGCTACGGGAACCTGGTGATATCCCCGGACTAGATGAATTATCTCGCTAATCTTGTCGAGAAATCGTGTAGCCTATGTGCGGGATGGGATATCGATCAGGAGGCTGTGTTACTGCGTTAATTCGTCGATAATCCCCGCATGGGCGCCATCCACCTGAAGTTTTAGACACCATGTGCAATGGTGAGGACCACAGGCTGGATGACCGCCGAATAATGCCCATCTTCAACATGTTCTCGAACTCCCGTTTTGCTAACGCCAATTTTTGTGGAGACAAGCGTCGTGCTCTAGAATGGATTGGAGGACCTGAGGTGGGTATAGTGTTCTACTCCGTGTCTAGAAAATTCCTGTGAAAAATGAGGCGTTAAAATTGAAGGGAACTTCGCCAATAATCGGTCGAACCGCGAGTTTGAAACAGCAACGGCATTCAAGCGAGGAGAAACTCTAGCCGTTCTGGCCAAATGTCTGCTGACACAGGTCGACGCATGGACAAGGTGCCGATGCTTGAGGTCGACCAACAATCCGTACGTTCTAAAGAAATCTGCACCTAGTAGTGGCTTTGATACGTCAGCCACGGTGAATTTCCACTGAAACTTGCCTGCTGGTAGTTCTAAACGTACACGGCGCGTGTGCCGTAAGTCCTAATGGTGCTACCTACCTTTTGCTGCGACTAGAGCTTGGCCGGTAGTTTGCTTGTTTCGTTTGTCGAAACGCGTGGGAGGCAGAACGCTTATTTCTGCGCCCGTATTCCTAAAACAAGCACGGTGGGCAGCATTGACGGGCTTTCTTGCCGAATCGCCGATGGTAGAAACAGAGTTGGCTTATCATCAGAACGCATGCGCATATGTGACTTATCTCCGGAGTTCAGCTGCTTCAGTTTCATGACGGCATAATCCGTTTCTTCGTTTCTGGCTTGCCACAGTTGATCCGCGCGTCTGGCTAGTTGACGTGGTTCTTCGAGATCTTCCTTCGCCAAGCAAATGCGTATATCATTGGGCATTCGTTGAAGAAATAATTCCTCAAAAAGAAGGCATGAGATTCCTGATTTCCCAGAAGAACATTTCGTTCATAAGAGCCGAAGGTTTTCGATCGCGTAAGGGAGGCATGTCTAAGCAAACGTCTTGCTCTTTTTTGCCGTGAAAGACTGAAGGTTTGAAGGATACGTTCCTTAATAGCGGTGTACTTCTGTTCTCTCGGTGGGTTTTCTAGAAGGTCCAATAGCCTTGTTGCTGTGTCTGGGTCAAGAGCAGATACCACGTGGTAGTACTTCGTCTGATCTCAGTCACCAACTGCTGGTTTGCCCAAAAGACTGGTAGCTTGACTGCGACTGTATTTTCCACAATTTACTCTTTAGCTACTTGCTGTTGCCTGCAGAAAAGTCGTTTCTGCACGTCGAGGTCACCAATGTAGTAGCGTTCGTTGAGCGAGCATATTTTGTAATGCCTGCGAACACGTAAATGCAAAGCACAGGAAGAGAACGAAAAGAAAAAGTCACGCAGTCGCTATGTTGCAGGACGCTTCCTGCGTGCGACCTTAATTAGTAGAGTGGAATGCGGAGCACACATTCCAACGCTACACATTGATCTATTAGACAGAAGACGTTTATATAATATTTTGTTACATACTTTAAATAAACTTTTTCTTTGGTAGTAGTGGCTCATCCGATAGTTCTGTCCAAGCATTTTTTGATCCATGTGTGTATTGCCACCTTTTATTTTCTTGATTATTTATCTTTGAGAAATATGCTGTATTCCATATAGGCAGCTTGAGAAATATCTGGGTTTTGAGCTCTGCTGCCAAGTGATCTTTGTAGGATTGTTTGATTTTAATACAGTACCGTCAATTGCCCTAACTTCGGACGGTTTTTCAACAAAAACGGTTCATTTACGTAAATGCGCGTTGCTCAACCAAATTGTGGCACAGCTTCACATAATATTATGTTAGTACTTAAGCACATGTTCCACCAGTTAACTCATTATTTTAACTACATTTAGAAATATTCCTGGTTTTATCGCTGTCTGAAGTTACCCAAAATCTGCCTTACTTCGGACAGACACATTGTGTCCTTTTTTCGCCCGCTCTCTCTCTTCCCTCTACGCTTTCTCGGTGCATTTTCTCCCCCGTTTTTCTTTAGCGTGCCAATGAGACATTCGTTTAGAATTTCATTTGTGTTAGAACCGGAATTGGAGCTACCGGGTATATCTTTTAAGACTTCTTGTCTTTCACAAGGATAAGACAACATGATTTGAATCCGGACTTTTTTTTGAATATTTGGTTGAATCAGATGGCACAGCCGACTCAGCAGTACGGAAAAATGTTCCTTTGGAAACCCGCCCACATTTTGGCTTTCCCTTCTTCAGTTAGATAAAATTTGGCGCCAAACTCGTTTCATTGCATTAGGTTCGTTGCATTCGGAGGTAAACATGTAAATCAAATGTTATTTTCGGGTGAAAAGTGAGACGACAAATTATCTCCGATCAAAACTTTTAAACCGGGAATACCATCGACCGAAGGAAGAAAACAGCGCTTGAACCACTTTAAAAATGTCGTGGAGTCAAACCAGCCAGATTCGGTTGCACCATAGACCGAACCAATTGGCCCACCAGTCGTCCAGCCTTCGTAGGTATATTTCGCTTTGTAAACGACCATTGGCGGCAACATGTGACCTGACGCAGAGCTGCACCACATAAGCGAAATTGCTGCTTTGGACGACTCACGAACGTTCTGCACCCTTCGAGTTCCTCTTCGGACGAACACCTTCTTTGCCCGCTGGTCATTTGTTAAGTTAGTGTCATCGAAATTAAAAATATTGCTTGGTGAGACAGTTAGGAAGTGTTGGTTCCAATTGGTCATGCTTTGGACGACTCACGAACGTTCTGCACCCTTCGAGTTCCTCTTCGGACGAACACCTTCTTTGCCCGCTGGTCATTTGTTAAGTTAGTGTCATCGAAATTAAAAATATTGCTTGGTGAGACAGTTAGGAAGTGTTGGTTCCAATTGGTCATGCTTTGGACGACTCACGAACGTTCTGCACCCTTCGAGTTCCTCTTCGGACGAACACCTTCTTTGCCCGCTGGTCATTTGTTAAGTTAGTGTCATCGAAATTAAAAATATTGCTTGGTGAGACAATTAGGAAGTGTTGGTTCCAATTGGTCAAAATATATTTATTATTTCCTCATTTACACTGCTGGCTCTGGATCGGCGAAGTTGATTTGGAATTGACAACCGCCTTTGCCATTTGCTTTATTTCCAAACCACCGAGTGGGTAACCCCATTCTGCCACCTTTTGTACCACCCCCGTTGCTATATCGGCCTCCGTTTATTGATCAAATAATGAATGATGGTCTGCCAATGGGTTTGCAGACCGATTTTTCTTTATCGCGTCGTAAAGGGTAGATTTTTTAATATGAAATTTGTTTTCTGCTTTGCGGTACGACATGCCTTGTTGGATAGCGGACTTCGCAATTTCCAGATTTTCTTTGTTCAATTCATTGTAAGGACGTTTGATTAGAAATATTTGTATGGAATTTACAGAATTTTGATAAAAATTGATCCAAGCAAATAATGATGGTCTGCCAATGGGTTTGCAGACCGATTTTTCTTTATCGCGTCGTAAAGGGTAGATTTTTTAATATGAAATTTGTTTTCTGCTTTGCGGTACGACATGCCTTGTTGGATAGCGGACTTCGCAATTTCCAAATTTTCTTTGTTCAATTCATTGTAAGGACGTTTGATTAGAAATATTTGTATGGAATTTACAGAATTTTGATAAAAATTGATCCAAGTATTGTAATTTTTTCCGTCCAAATACAAACTAATAGAGCAGGAACTTGATATTTTATATTTGGTTTTAAATACTTTTTAAACATCAGATTCGAATAGTAAGAGCAGGAACTTGATATTTTATATTTGGTTTTAAATACTTTTTAAACATCAGATTCGAATAGTAATGTCATTTCTAGCTGGTTAAATTAATTTTTTTATTTCCATACATACTTTTTTGCGAAAATGATCCGATTGAAAACAGAGGGGGAAAAACACGAATTTATAATAATAAAGTAATATACGAAGTTAAATTTTTTATTTAAAAACTTGTTTGGGCGTCTCGCAGATGAAATGGTATACGTCGTACCGTCTGAGCTATTGGAGTAACCGTTTTATCAATATGCATGTGAGTTTTTCAATAAAACCCACTGGAGTCACCGTTTTATAATATGCAGGTGGGTTTTTCA
Organism: Ciona robusta; assembly: GCF_009617815.1. Classification (NCBI taxonomy): domain Eukaryota; kingdom Metazoa; phylum Chordata; class Ascidiacea; order Phlebobranchia; family Cionidae; genus Ciona; species Ciona robusta. The sequence continues at coordinate 381,831 of NC_143241.1, read as the reverse complement.
ATAAACCCACACCAGAGAACAACTTTTTGTATCGTGCCATTAAATTCGGTTTAGGTTGTACTATGTTACCTATTTGATTTACCTTGAAGCTTCAGTCCAAATATGACTTGTAGTCTTCTAAAGGCTTTCTTCCCCAACAGGTTAGGTCTTTTCAAATCTACAACGAGAAATTCTTCTTTACTGTGTGTTCCAAGCTCCTTTTGATTCTAATCGTAAGTATATACTTCGGCATCACTTCTAGTCGTTTTAGTATTGGTTTTACGTTTCAAATATTCCCATGTCTCTTTATTTATAAAATGTTAGGCGTAGCTCCTGTGTCCACCAAAACAGACTTTACCTCCACACCCGCAATAAACAAATCTACTAAACCATCATCGTTTACTTCCTGGTCTCGACTTTTGTTTAAGAACACAAAGTTCTTTGTTTCCTTGTCGCGTCCCCCGGTGGTTCAGCTTCATCGACTTGTTCCGCAAGATTAACTTCACTTCTCTTGCCTTTTTTCCTTTGTGGTTGTGTCTTCGGTTCTTTGGCATAACACTTTTCTTTTACATGTCCTTTACGCCCCCACTTTTCACATGGTTTGAATTTTGCTGGACACTGTTTGTCGTGCTTCCTATGTCCAGATTTTCCACAGCCGTAATAGAGATTATCCTCGATTTCGCCCGTTTCCTTTGGTGGAACTGCGTTCACTTGGGGCGGTGCATCAATATGAGCTTTCAACGTATGTATTGAGTCTTTCAGTGTTTCATACTGAAGTGCAATTTGTAGCATTTGAGCTGGTTAAATCCTGTTTATCCAGCAACACAATGCTCGCAATTTTGGTTCACAATTATGCACAACAAATTCAATAATTCTCTGCTTTTTAGTATCACCAAAACCACACAAGTTAGCTTTTGGGCATACCCATTAACTCACCGTTTCTCCTGTTAGTTGAGTCATATGGCTTAATTCCCATTTTTCAACTGCAACGTTCCTTTTTCTTCCGAAGTGTGTATTCAGCAAATTTATAAAGTCATTGTATGATGGTTGTCCGGCGTCGGCATTTCTATTATCAGTCAGCGCCCTTTACGAGTTTCTGAACAGTTTTACCAGCTTAAAGCAGCATAGCTTTCTTCCCGTTCATCTCCCGTAATATTTGTTGCTACTATGTAGACTTCGAACTCACTTCTCCTTTCCACCCACAATTCGGCTAAATTTGATGTACGTGCATGCACGTCGAAGTTTGATAAACCTCTTGGCGTTTCTGTATTGCCTTCGGCCATCCTCGTCGCCAAATGTAGTATTCTATTACGCTTTTAGTATCGATCTATTACGCTTTTAGTATCGATCACAGCCGATGAATACAGATGATTCAAATGGTTTATTATGATGAAGTTACACACTTATCCGGTTACAGTATTTTTAGAATAATCTATTGTCATAATTCCATACACGAGGCGATAAGCGTTGCACATTAACAATTTACAATCACTTGGTGGCGTTAGCATTAAACCAAAACACTACAAATGTCATAAGCGTTAGCATTAAACCAAAACACTACAAATGTCATAAGACGAGACCCACCTGGCTTTGAACCGTAAAGGAATTCCAGAACTCGTTCCTCCTTTAATTCAACAACCAGTGTATTTAATAAATGTTTACAGTAAATCCATTCCTCTGCATCATAGAAATCATTGTTATTTCTTTTAATAATCTTATTAAACAAGCTTATTTTTTTAGAATTTGTCTTGAAATATAGGGTGCCAATATAATAAATGTTAAATCACAGTATCTCACAGACAAAAGATCAAATGATTTGATAAGCTGACCGAGATTGCTGTGTCTCACTGGCCTACTAATGGCTGACGCTGAGTTGGTAATTTTGGAAAGGTTTTCTGATGGCCTAGCTCCCACTCTTAGCTTCTTTTTAGTTCCACTGATCAAAATATCTTCAGTAACAAAATGAACCTCACAAATACCACTAAACAAAATTGATATAGCCAATAAATTTTTGCAAAGTGCCATATAAAATGCTACTGGAAAAACCGAGTACTTTGAGCATTTGTTTAATGTTATCTCCAGCAGCTGAGTCTCTCATGCTTGGTAAAAAATTGGTAAGACCCGTACGGTGATGTTTTTCTTCATTCGTTTTAGCTAGGTCAGGTCTTTAAACAGTAAACATAGCGGGGCACGGAACATTATTTTTCTTGGCGTAATTTCTTGACCACTTGCATCCCGGTACAGCACAGTGCGTAGGCATAGTTTAACTTATATTCTTTCTTTAATCTGAGTAAAACCTGAACTTGATTATCTATCAACTTACTACAAATCAGACTGCTGCGCGGTAAAAGTAAACAGTAAACATAGCGGGGCACGGAACATTATTTTTCTTGGCGTAATTTCTTGACCACTTGCATCCCGGTACAGCACAGTGCGTAGGCATAGTTTAACTTATATTCTTTCTTTAATCTGAGTAAAACCTGAACTTGATTATCTATCAACTTACTACAAATCAGACTGCTGCGCGGTAAAAGGTCATTGAACCGTGATTTGTAATGGCATTAAATTAAAGATTAATCTACTGCTTTCCCACATTAACCGCTACATGGCCAACTGGTGTTCAGCATAAATTCAAATTCTGTTTTTATATGGTATATTCCTTTAACTTGCTGTCTATTTTTTTAAGTCAATTTCTCGACATGTTACAAGATTAATTATTGGTGGTTTTAACAAAAATGGCAACCATTCGAATTCAACGTAGAACATGTATGTTTCAAATTTGTTCAATAAATGCAGATTGTTAACACAGTCGCTTGGTGTTGTTGCAACTAGTGTGGACAACACAACAGACTATCTGACAGTCACATTGTGAACTTGTATTACGTTATACGGATTAACAATTTACCACAAACTACCTTCAAAACAAGCAAAAAGAACGCACGATTTTTGTATTGAAAGTCAGTTTACCCTATTGGTCATTTGAAAAATATAATTGTGTTCAAGCGCTATAGTTTGAGTTTAAATATAGTAAATGAAAGCTAGGTTTAAATATAGTAATGAAAGCTAATAGTTGTGGAAAAGTTATCTCCATAACTTGCAACTAAAAATCTCAAACAAATCATTCTAAAGATGCATCGGGTGCATTAAATCCTATGGCAAAGAAAACAAAGTATGTTACTGTAAACAGATTTCTAAACATTAGTGCGTGTATGCCAGGATCGAGTCATGATGCTGCATAAAGCAATGTAGCATATACAGAATGGCACAATCTGTATTGCCTGTAGTAAGTATAAATTGTTAGCAGAATGTAATGGAAGTTCACATTCATTTCAAGTTTATTTGCAGGGATGCAGAGTATCCACTTCTTCCTTGGCTAACCCCCATATGTGGGAACCAACTTGACAGATCAACAAATTTCATTCAACTGTTACTACCACAGCAGCACGTCCTGTTGCTGCTGCTCCCATGTACTTACTGATTGTTGTATTATTCTCAAATATAAGTTTTAGTGCGTGCTGCTCCCATGTACTTACTGATTGCTGTATTATTCTCAAATATAAGTTTTAATGTACTTACTGATTGCTGTATTATTCTCAAATATAAGTTGCTGTATTATTCTCAAATATAAGTTTTAATGTAGAGTAAATTAGGTATTTTGACTGGTGTTCAGCGTACAGTGAAATTTAACAGGTTAATTTACGTTGGAGAATAATCCCAGCAGCAATCAGCTTAGTTTAAAGAATATGCTTACCCTAGGAATCTTCAAAACTATTAGGAACCTAATTCAGATTACAATATGTGACTGGACTTGCAGCTACAAACTCTTTTTAGCCATAACAGAGAAGGTACTCGGTTTTATAGACTTTTTATAGACTTCCGGCCAAGACCTTCTAACTCAGGGAAGAGGAAAGTGGGAACCCAAAAATAGTAGCCGGCTGTGTGAGAGGTACCTATTTAGTTGTTGTAGCCTGTAAATATATATATATTTGGACCACAATAACTAGTTCTACAATTTAACATCAGTGCAATATATTTTTTATAGACTTCCGGCCAAGACCTAACTCAGGGAAGAGGAAAGTGGGAACCCAAAAATAGTAGCCGGCTGTGTGAGAGGTACCTATTTAGTTGTTGTAGCCTGTAAATATATATATATTTGGACCACAATAACTAGTTCTACAATTTAACATCAGTGCAATATATTTTTTATAGAAACACTTTAAAGAGTATCTCAGTTTGGAAAAAGTAGACTTGATGAATGGAAAAAATTAAAGCCCCTACTCTTTTTGATGTGCCCAATCCACCCAAATTATCTTAAATCAAGGCGTCGAGATCAACTGTTTAAAGTTTATTTTATTCGAGTTTTATTGTTGTGATAAAAAAATATAACGTTAGTAAAAAACATCAGTGCAATATTTTTTATAGAAACACTTTGAAGAGTATCTCAGTTTGGAAAACGTAGACTTGATGAATGGAAAAAATTAAAAGCCCAATGCTGTTCCTACTCTTTTTGATGTGTCCAATCCACCCAAATTATCTTAAATCAAGGCGTCGAGATCAACTGTTTAAAGTTTATTTTATTTATGCGAGTTTTTTATTGTTGTGATAAAAAAATATAACGTTAGTAAAAAGCTTTTTTTACGCCCAGAAATCCTTGGATCTTTAAAAATACGCAATATTTAGACGAGGAAAAACAGCACCCAGTTGATGAATGGAAAAAATTAAAGCCCAATGCTGTTCCCCACTCTTTTTGATGTGCCCAATCCACCCAAATTATCTTAAATCAAGGCGTCGAGATCAACTGTTTAAAGTTTATTTTATTTATGCGAGTTTTTTATTGTTCCCAAATTATCTTAAATCAAGGCGTCGAGATCAACTGTTTAAAGTTTATTTTATTTATGCGAGTTTTTTATTGTTGTGATAAAAAAATATAACGTTAGTAAAAAGCTTTTTTACGCCCAGAAGTCCTTGGATCTTTAAAAATACGCTCAATATTTAGACGAGGAAAAACAGCACCCAGCAATTAATAAAATGCTATGCGGTGGGCTCCGTAATGGCGGCGACTATGACGTCAGACAAAAATAGATATAGCTATATTACTGACAGAGAAAAGTCTCCAAAAGTGTTTCCTTTATACCAGGGGTGTAAAATAATTGGCGGGCCGGATACATGAATCGATACATTAATCGCGTATCGTGAAAAAAACAGGGTAGGAGCACGGTAAGTAATATGCAAGAATAAAAGCAGACGGGTCGTAAAATAAACATGTCTTGAACCTCAATGTCTCCGGTAACGCTGCTTTTTATATCTACGATGTTTTCCCCAGTCAAACAGAATGTTTTTTTAGACATAGAGGATTCACACGTGGGATTCATTGCATCATAATAGCGATTGTTTGACCTGGCAATTGATTTACGACATAATAGCAATTTACACGTTGATTATTTAAGTCATAACAGCGGTTGTCCCCTTGAATATTTAACCTACAAGTGCTTGAAAATAGGTTGGATATTTGCCTTACTTTCAAGTATGTGCGTTAATTTGCAAAATATACTTCGTACACGCGTAAAGTAATGCCTCGATTTAAAAAACTTACTGACAGCAAGGATAGCATAGCTATCTCATAGGAAAAATAATTTATTCAAAACATGTCTTTAGTTTTATTACATTTGAAATAATTTATAGAAATTCCCATCCGTTGCAACAACACACTTCCAACTGCCGGATACATGAATCGATACATTAATCGCGTATCGTCAAAAAACAGGGTAGGAGCACGGTAAGTAATATGCAAGAATAAAGCAGACGGGTCGTAAAATAAACACGTCTTGAACCTCAATGTCTCCGGTAACGCTGCTTTTTATATTTACGATGTTTTCCCCAGCCAAACAGAATGTTTTTTTAGGCATAGTAGGATTCACACGTGGATTCATTGCATCATAATAGCGATTGTTTGACCTGGCAATTGATTTACGACATAATAGCAATTTACACGTTGATTATTTAAGTCATAACAGCGGTTGTCCCCTTGAATATTTAACCTACAAGTGCTTGAAAATAGGTTGGATATTTGCCTTACTTTCAAGTATGTGCGTTAATTTGCAAAATATACTTCGTACACGCGTAAAGTAATGCCTCGATTTAGAAAACTTACTGACAGCAAGGATAGCATAGCTATCTCATAGGAAAAATAATTTATTCAAAACATGTCTTTAGTTTTATTACATTTGAAATAATTTATAGAAATTCCCATCCGTTGCAACAACACACTTCCAACTGAAAATGCGTTAATCGCCAGCCTCACTTCCAAGATCTCAAACTTTATCGCGTCCGACGATCATACAATATTGCCGCCATGCGTTTCTGACGTCACACGGACGAAGTGGTTCAGCTTGTATGCACAGGAAATAAAAACGTTTTGCTTTTCCCAATCAAGATTATACCAAATAACAAATGCCTGCCGAAGATTATAACAACTTTAAAACCTAAATAAAAGGTCATTATACCTGGCGCAAATCGCTTAGTAGGGTGGGGAAGATGGGACACCTTTTTATCCTATTTTCTCGTCACATTTGGGTAGCAAACAACGAAAATTCAAATAATCATACAACTGTATCCTCACGACAGTAGTAAGGATGTTTTATTTGGGGCCTCTTTTTTGTTAGATCGATTTTTTTTTTCATATTTTATTTTTTTTTCCCCGTTTGAGAATTTTAGATTATAATTTTTCTCTCGTACGTGGGCGTGCGAGATTTTTAGATCGTATATCGTATGTGGGCGTGATTTCGGGAGTTTAACTCTGCGGTTTCTTGCATGTTATCCTCGGCCGCTAATATTTCTTCATAACACGATGCAAACGGATAAGCCGGGCAACCAGCATCTTTCCAGCCACTAAGCATATCTACTGCGTCGTTATCAATCTTTTCTACTATCTTTGAGGTTTTCATTTTTCTGTTTGAATCGATTGAAAAGAAACCGGGTCTTATAGGCAAACTGATTTCCGGAGTATCGGATTGTGAGTATGTGGTGAAATATCCGGTTGGTTTATATTGCTGTCTGGTGGTGAAACATTTGCTAAGCATTGAAATCGAGGACAACGTTACGTTCTCTATCAATCTGAATCAGGTTTTGAAACTCGGCGTAGATGATTATAATTACAGAGTTTGTTAAAGCGTTTCCGAATTTAGCTTCCAAACTTAAATCACCTGACTTTATCAAATCAAAATGTGTGCCGTCGGCTAAATCTGGTGTTAGGTTGAATGCGAATAAAGTGTAGCCGTGAGGATAGTCACTGCGTGATATGCCGCTCCCTTCGTCCGCGTAAAATTTTCCCAACCCCATGAACAGAGTCATATAGCTACGAATGTACAAGCCGTCTGTAAAGTTGGGAGTCAGTTCTTTAGAAGGAATTTGACTTCCATTAGAATGTAAGGCGAGACTAGTTAGGTTATAATGCTTGAAATTGAAAGGATTTTTATTGTGAATCCCATTAAAAGTTATATATGTAGTATGTTTAGCGTATATAGTCAAACTAAAAAAGTAATGTTTTCAGCATATGGAAAAAAACCTTGACCAACAAGCTGAAGTTCAAAGATGTGTTGTCTTCAAAAGGGAACCTCTTGTTAACAACATGATAAAGCGAAAACCTTTTGTTCACTGTGACGAGATTGCCACGGACCTCTATGAAATCCATATGAGAAAGGAACATATACACCAAGACCTCCCGATACAAATCGGGGTGTTCGTATATGATCTGGCAAAATTAAAATTGTTACAGTTTGTTTATGATGTATTATTCTTATTTATTGATCCATCTGACATTATTTTACCCTTGTGCAGTGTGATACTGATTCAATGTACTTTGTTATCCGCAGAATTACTCGTTTTAAAGCTCGAGTTGAGAAAATTATGTTTTTAAGCTCGAGTTGAGAAAACTATTCTTTACCGAATACGGTACTTGGTTTTCTGCCTTGGCGTGTGATACCCACAACGCTGAGTTTGTGAAACCAGGACAGCCTTTAAGGCTTGGGTTCCATATGAGTGTTGCAAACAACGAACTCTTTTTGACAAACGCACATTGGGGTTATTTAAAGTTGAGTATAGTGGTAACGGTATTGTTGCTTTGAATTCTAAAACATACTACTGTATCGGGGATGTTGATAAGATTAAGAGCAAGGGTTTGTCCAAAAGACACAACCTCCAATTTACCGATTATTAACATGTGTTACAAACCAAACAATCTGTAACTGGTAAAAATATTTCATTCCGTCTTTGTTTGACTTATTTTAACCCCAAACGTAAAGTCCAAAGCGACGGTATTCATACATTAATTCTTATTTTAACCCCAAACGTAAAGTCCAAAGCGACGGTATTCATACATTAATTACCTCTTGATATTTAAGTTTTATTCACTGTTTGTTCTCACAAGTTTTAATAAATGAAACAGAAGCTTTATATACGGGTGGTATTTTTAAAACTTAAAACATTCTTAGCAATGGATGAAACCTTTAAATATCCGTTTACCTTATTGATCACCGGTCCAACAGGATCGGGGAAAAGTGTATTTGTAAAAAAATTCATACTGAATTCAGGTATTATGATGGACATCCGCAGGTTTACCAAAAGTTTCCTCATTTGATGGAAGCAAAGGGTATAATGGTTGTTGATGATTTAATGGGTGAATCTAACTTTCAAGTAACTGACATTTTCATGTACTTTGTTATCCGCAGAATTACTCGATGATGTTTTTAAGCTCGAGTTGAGAAAACGATTCTTTACCGAATACGGTACTTGGTTTTCTGCCTTGGCGTGTGATACCCACAACGCTGAGTTTGTTGAAACCAGGACAGCCTTTAAGGCTTGGGTTCCATATGAGTGTTGCAAACAACGAACTCTTTTTGACAAACGCACATTGGGGTTATTTAAAGTTGAGTATAGTGGTAACGGTATTGTTGCTTTGAATTCTAAAACATACTACTGTATCGGGGATGTTGATAAGATTAGCAGCAAGGGTTTGTCCAAAAGACACAACCTCCAATTTACCGATTACTAACATGTGTTACAAACCAAACAATCTGTAACTGGTAAAAATATTTCATTCCGTCTTTTGACTCGAACTAAACCCTTGCGACGTGGAAAACTGTTGCGGCTCTTCGATTTGTAGTGACTCCCCGAATGGTTGGAGTTACAGTACTGGGGATTCCCTCTGATTCCGATAAACCAAGTCTACGAAAGCTGTACTCTGCTTCTGTTTCCGTCATTTCGAGCTCATGTAAAAACAAAAAGGATCCCCCATAATATCATTTACTTGTTGCGTTGGGCTATACGTTTTGGGTGACTTTACTTGACTCGAACTAAACCCTTGCGAGTTGGAAAACTGTTGCGGCTCTTCGATATTGTAGTGACTCCCCGAATGGTTGGAGTTACAGTACTGGGGATTCCCGCATTATGATTCCGTTCCAAAAATTCGTTAAAACGACTCATTATTTTCTAAAATATAATCTTCGCCTACTTCATTTTCACCAGCCCGAATTTCTTCCGACTGATGCAGAGGTTCGTTATTACCAATGCCTCGACCGACTTCGCGTAGGTGAAACATCGTTTCTGATTCGGACAGTTGGAATGCGTGTAAGCAAAAGGGGTCTTGCATATTATCATTTACTTGTTGCGTTGCATTATATTGATGGGGCGCGATGATAGTTCACGAAAAGTACGCATTTTGTCTTCTACCTCTGATTCCGATAAACCAAGTCTACGAAAGCTGTACTCTGCTTCTGTTTCCGTCATTTCGAGCTCATGTAAAAACAAAAAGGATCCCCCATAATATCATTTACTTGTTGCGTTGGGCTATACGTTTTGGGTGACTTTACTTGACTCGAACTAACCCTTGCGACACGTGGAAAACTGTTGCGGCTCTTTTGTAGTGACTCCCCGAATGGTTGGAGTTACAGTACTGGGGATTCCCAGACATCCGGGATTCTTCCTCATTGTTGTCTCGGCGGACATTCGAATAAACTGACTTTTGAAGCGCACGTTGCGCCACTTCATTGGTGACCCCGAAGAATATTTGTAGATCAAATATTGCTTTATTAGCATGGAGAATCAAGATTCTCCAACTTAGCAGCAGTCTCTCTAAAGCTTCCAGCATTCTGGAAATTAAATGCAGCCGCTTGGTTCCACACTGTAGAGGCCCAAATGCATGTCCGTAACATAACAGCCGACAACACTAAATATTATTACGTTGTCTCGGCCCTTGACAGCGAATCGGGGCCTATTGTAGTGACTCCCCGAATGGTTGGAGTTACAGTACTGGGGGGATTCCCAGACATCCGGGATTCTTCCTCTTTGTTGCCTCGGCAGACATTCGAATAAACTGACTTAAAGCGCACGTTGCGCCACTTCATATCATTAACAATCACTTGCGACAATCCAGGAATAAAATCAACATCATCTACGGTCGGCGACGCAGCACGTGAAATGTAAACAGACTTTATAGTTTAGACGTAAATCAATAAAATATATACGTTTAGCACTTACCTCCCATAATTTCATTGGAATCACACTCGCCAAAGTTATTGCTAGAAAAACAAGGCTCTCTGACACATTGACTCATAGACCCATCACGTCTCGCACGCTTACTCGGAGGGGTGAAAGCATGAACCAACCACAAGCAACTTCCATTCGACGTTATTTTTAATTATATTCAAACAAGTTTGTTATGAGATTACCAAAGTAAAACCCGAATTTTCGTAAAACCCGAATTTTCATGGAAAGTTCAATCGAGAACCAACGTTACACTCCCGAAAATAATCACCAGCTTAGCACGTCATTGAAGAAACTAGGCTCTCTGACACATTGACTCATAGACCCATCACGTCTCGCACGCTTACTCGGAGGGGTGAAAGCATGAACCAACCACAAGCAACTTCCATTCGACGTTATTTTTAATTATATTCAAACAAGTTTGTTATGAGATTACCAAAGTAAAACCCGAATTTTCGTAAAACCCGAATTTTCATGGAAAGTTCAATCGAGAACCAACGTTACACTCCCGAAAATAATCACCAGCTTAGCACGTCATTGAAGAAATCCTATCTTTACAAGACCCTGTTTCGGCAACGGCGGAGAAGGGTCCACAGTTTCAAACCACTCAATTGTGTAAAACGGGGTTTGATAGGGTTGTCAAGAACCCGTACAACGACGTCGTACATACGGTTAGATATTTCCGAAGCCATCAAAATGTTCATATCCGAGTAGTGGGAGATGTTTCCATGTATTCGACGTCCAAATGGTTGTGTGTTCTTTGTGACCCAGAGATTGACGACAAAGATAAAGCCAGAAATCTTTACGTACCTCTAAATACTTCTACACCAATAAAGCATCAAATTTCATTTAATGAAACCACAGTGTCTCGTCTATATGACTAACTGAGTCTAATTTTGATGACCTCGGCGACAGGTCTTTAACCACTTTGCCTCACGAAAAAAATGTCGTTGAAGAAAATACTGGAAATCAATGGCGACAGGTCTTTAACCACTTTTTGTGACCCAGAGATTGACGACAAAGATAAAGCCAGAAATCTTTATTTGTACCTCTACAAACTGGTACACCCACCAATAAAGCATCAAATTTCATTTAATGAAACCACAGTATCTCGTCTATATGACTAACTGAGCGCCTAATTTTGATGACCTCGGCGACAGGTCTTTAACCACTTTGCCTTACGAAAAAATGTCGTTGAAGAAAAATACTGGAAATCAATGGCGACCTCGTGAAAAAAATGTCGTTGAAGAAAAATACTGGAAATCGATCACAGGAAGATAGCAACATCAGTCTATCCCATGGGAGAACGAGCAAATCAGCATGACCGATAGCACGCCTCCTCTTCTGCAATGTTTGGAAGGGAACAACTGGCTTAACGGATGATGCAAATAGAAACATATATAAAATCGCTGTTGCAAAGTAATGAACAATCTTTTTTTATTGTGGGATTGTTCCCTTCCAAAACATTTTTTATTGTGGGGGGTTTCTGCAAAAGGCCTGCATTAAGAAATCAGTGGGTTCGCATGTCACCAAGGAGCTTTGAACTATACACGTTCATTTTCGTTGCCAATCTGGGGCTCATTGGCTTCTGCAGTGTTTGAAAACGTGTTTAAAATAATTCAGTCGTGTTTTCCTGTTGCGTCATCGTCAACGAATATCGATGATTGGACTTTCCAACAGTGCAAAGACGCCAGAACCCATTCGACTGCGGAGTCCATACGGTGATGACTAATTGCTATTGTTTGGTGAACGAACTTTACTTACCATGAATAATAGCGTCCGTCCCGACTAGGAGATGGGCAACAAGTACGAATCTGTTTTTCAAAAACCCCCCAAAAAGAAGATTTTGTAGAATCAATTTGGACGATGAAATTTCGACTGCAAGTAAATGTTGTTGAAGAAAATTGCAGCAATTCTTGCAACACGCGGAGACCGTTCATGGTGATTTGGAAATGCGAGGCTGTTGGCTGTCCCGGTAATATCATCAAGGAACTTTAATTCTGTGCGTTTCGTGCAGAAAGTGGTTTCACAAAAAATGCCTTCCAGGCAAGGTTGCATTTGATGGGACATACTTTTCATGTACAAACAAATCGCCCATAAAAACATGATCCAATTTTAAGTTGAGTTTGTACAACTGCTTCGTTTATGTGTACCATTTCTTTGATTTACATCCCGTAACCTTTTCTTCAATAATGGTCTAGTGTAATTTCAAAAATATGCAATTCCGACAGTACATATGGTACAAACAAATCGCCCATAAAAACATGATCCAATTTTAAGTTGAGTTTGTACAACTGCTTCGTTTATGTGTACCATTTCTTTGATTTACATCCCGTAACCTTTTCTTCATGCCATGAAATAATGGTCTAGTGTAATTTCAAAAATATGCAATTCCGACAGTACATATGAGTATGTGAACGTAAAATTAGGGTGTAGGAACCAGAAAAAAACTTATTTCGACATAATATTACAGGACAAAAGAACGTAGCAAAATTTTTCAATTCCAACACCAAATATGTGGGTATGTGAACGTAGTAAGGTCTATAGGAACCAGGTCAAATAAACGTAGCAATAGTGTTAGTACGAAATTTTTCAATTCCGACACCAAATATGTGGGTATGTGTGTACGTAAGGTCTATAGGAACCGGAAAATGCTTATTCCGACAGAATAATACAGGGTCACATGAACAACAACAGTCATACGCGTCGATTTCCGGGGAACGTAGCAATAGTGTTAGTACAAAAATATTCAATTCCGACACCAAATATGTGGGTATGTGAACGTAAGGTCTATAGGAACCGGAAAATGCTTATTCCGACAAAATAATAAAGGCACATGAACAACAACAGTAGTCATACGCGTCGATTTCCGGGGTGCCCCAGTTTGAATGCCTAGATGGCAGAAAACCTAACGTTGTATTGGCGTCGTCGCATTTGCGCGAATAATTTCGTTCAAAGTAAAAACGTTCGTTACGATCAAAAACGTCTTACGTATGGTTTTATGCAACGTTAAAAATGGCTTTATGACGCAGCCTATTGTTTCGTTGGATTTGGACCTATACTTGGATGCGCCATACGCATGCTTTCATAAAGTATATGCTTTCATGAAGTATATTAAACACGCAACAAAATGGGGCTTTGTTTATAATAAAAGTATATATGAAACTATACTACAATAAAATATTTAACTGTAATAATCCGATTTATCTTGAGCTAATTGATAACCGCGTTCGTGAAGCTTTCATAAAGTATATTAAACACGCAACAATGAAGGCTTTGTTTATAATAATAAAAGTATAATATAAACTATACTACAATAAAATATTTAACTGTAATAATCTGATTTATCTTATGAAACTATACTACAACAAAATATTTAACTGGTAATAATCTGATTTATCTTGAACTATTGATAGTTCGTGAAAACTAACTATGAGTCAGCCGAGTATGGAAGCTTTTTTCTCTCCGGCGAAAAAAGGAAAATGTGAAGGTAGTAAAAGGAAAATGTGAAGGTAGTGTAAGTGCAACCACGGCCTACTAGAGGTACGGCCTGATAATTCATATTTTATGTTTGAAATTAGAAGGCCTATTGTACGTCACAAACACCATTATTTTCAATGGTTACGTCATGTATTTTGCTTAAAAAAGGTAGCAGTAATGGGAAAAACGCATTGAAAAACATACGAATTTAGCAATGAGGTCAATTATTTACACAAGTATAGCTACATGCAGCGTCAGAAGCCATTCACCTAATCATCATTTATACAAAAATGGCTGAATCAAGTGGATTTGAATAGAATCTTGTTTTTGGATTGACCACTGTCCACCAAAGCATGTATTGAAAAGTTAAACTACAAAAGTTGGGGTTTCCAGAATACATGGTTGTAAGCAAATTGGCTTTAACGGAATAGTTGGAACTAAGGGTTTTTCGCTTTTCATGCTTTACCAAGTGAGCTTCATAATGATTCTCGTAAATTCCACCGTGTAGACCAAGCTGCCAGTCTGCCGTCCGTTTGTCCAGGAGCCAAAAAACGAAGGTTTCTTCGGACAGGACTGATAGATACTGGTTGTAAGCAAATTGGCTTTAACGGAATAGTTGGAACTAAGGGTTTTTCGCTTTTCATGCTTTACCAAGTGAGCTTCATAATGATTCTCGTAAATTCCACCGTGTAGACCAAGCTGCCAGTCTGCCGTCCGTTTGTCCAGGAGCCAAAAAAACGAAGGTTTCTTCGGACAGGACTGATAGATAACAAGACCAATTTAAACATGCAGCGCACTTGTAGACCATGGTAAACTGTAGTTGAATGTATGTAAGGACTGATAGATAACAAGACCAATTTATAAACATGCAGCGCCCGTAGACCATGGTAAACTGTAGTTGAATGTATATTGTATATAATATAATTTGAAAGAACTGTATAAGTACCAAGTAAGTTCAGACCCGCAAGTGGTTCACGTTAAAAATAAAACATCTATACATAGACACAAATAATCATTGAACCTGCAAACCAAACGACGATTACTAAAACTATCTTGTTTACTAACTCAATGTGCGCTAGTTTAGTTTAGACACAATCACTGGTTTAGAAACAAATGTTGTTTCAGTAGCGAAATGGATGTAGAGAGCTATACTGAATATACTGTCTCGTAATTTTCTTCGACTGAGTGCGAACGGGACTAGGTAATCTGTTCTAACCAAAAAGACTAAGAGAGCTATACTGAATATACTGTCTCGTAATTTTCTTCGACTGAGTGCGAACGGGACTAGGTAATCTGTTCTAACCTAAAAGACTACCTGTAGAGGTTATCTTACAGTTAATTTTAAACACTTTATTAATGCAAAATAACCCTGATAAAATCTCTTTGCAACTAGCATACACCTTCTATTTTAAATGCAACTGAGTTGGTTTCGTCGGCACCGGTGCCTCTATCGCACGTGACGCGGAGATCACTAGCCAGCATCGATGTGCCTCAAAACCGTCCGACCTGTGCTTGCCCGAAAAACAAGTATTACGTCAACTCATGCCAAAAGACGGGTCTGGCAGAAGTGCGCAACGTCATTGGTTTCAGGAATTTTCGTTTTTACATCTTAATGAAGACCAAAGCTGTTTTGTTGTTCTACGTGTGTTTGGGCTATTGCCAGGAACCGTCTGGACCAGAGAAGCATTGAGGCATTGGCATCGAGTCTATGGGTGTTGATGTCAAACGGTTGGCGTGATTTTAAAAAGGGACAGACAGGCAGTGTATCCTGAAGCACACAAATTCAAAAGCCCACATAAATGCATCGTCCTCGCTTAAGGTAAAACTTTCGGTCGATTTTCTTCTTCATTCCACAATCACTGAATTGTTATTTTTATGTATAGATTGTCATTGAAGAATCGTCCACGGCTGCGTTAGTGAATACGAATTTAGATGAAAGAAGCGTCTCGCACTTACAGCAATACTCGACGCTGTCCGACATCAAGGGGTAACGTAACGGGTCAGGCATTACGTGGCCATGGGGATAAGAAGCCGGCAATCTCTGGTCACTTTTGTATTTGCTTGGGAAATATAATTCAACCATCCAAGAATATTTTCTTAAATGCTCCACGTCAAAATTTATGTCTCCAGATGTCCAAAACGAAATCGTATCAATGCTTGGCCACGCTGTGTTACGTCAGTTGCTCAAAATAATTAAAATAGAATCGAAGTCGCTTTGTTCAGGTGTACTGTAGTACTCCGTTTTTCTCGGTCCAACCAAATTAGTTTTTGCATCAGGTACTGTGATAAAAATCTACAAAGCAAGTGTGACGGTACTACTCTATTTCAGCTGGTAAAGAACGTCCTAATTACGTTATGGTTTAAAAATGTCACAAATTCGTGGACAAGGATACGATGGTGGTTCGACTAAAGCGTTATATATGCATTGCACGGGCCACCAATTAAATCTCGTATGCCAAGATGCCTGCGAAAGAGACCTGATCGTAAACGTAAAACGGTCAATCTTCTTTATGTGACCCCTCAACATATTTAACTTCCATATTTTTAGCAGTATGATACTTAATTTATACTAAACTGTATACTATACTGGAGTAGAATGTGCAGTATTACAATTTCTGTTGGGAACATAAGTGCACATGGAAACAGGAACATAAGTGGAGAAACATGGTTAAACAACAGCAGTCAGTCAGCATTGCTGTTATGTTTACTTTAGATAAACCCGTGTCTACACTGCAATATATTTTATTCACCGACATATCAGATTTATGTAAAACTATTCTACATTTATTGGTCATCTACATGATATTGTACATTTTATTAAAGATTCATCCCAAACGACTTAACAAATTTAATAACATAAATGCTGGCTCGTCAAATGTTGGTTCTCCTACAATTCGGCCAATTTGTCCTACACGTTGGGTATTCAGATGGAGTAGGTAGTCTTCAGGCAGCACTAACAAATTACAGAAGCATATTGGGGAATTGTTCCATGAAACTAGCGAGGACACCACTCAAATGCACTGCTTACCTGGGAATACATGGAAAAATATAGTACGTATTTCTCTTGGCGGCTTTTGAAGCGATTATTTAGCACGTAAAACCAGCCCATGTATTGTGCCAGGGACGGAAAGCTCAAACTTTGTCGTATAATGAATGGCGGATCGCAACTTCTTTGGTTGCAGTTTTGACACGGCAACGTTGCAGTTATCTCACCAAAACACCCACTTTGGGACACCAAATTCGCAATTTTGCACACACCAAAACACCATTTTGTTTTGCAATATATTGCTTAAGTCCTTTTCAAAGTAAATGATGGCCGACTATATACAATAGAGAATCTATATTTGAATTAGAAAAAGCGCACTTCGAATTATTGGAGGCTGAGGAAACTGCACGTGAACATTAGTTAGATTGTCGAAAACGTATGCTCGCAAATGTATGTAGACCCGAACAGAACAAGTGGTTTCATGGCTATCCTTCCTTAAGTTGGCAAACTTGGATTTATAAACTTGTCAGTGCTTTTGGATTGGAATTTCTCTTTCAGAGCGGCGTTATAAACTTGTCAGAGTGTGCTTTTGGATTGGAATTTCTCTTTCAGAGCGGCGTTATAAACTTGTCAGTGCTTTTGGATTGGAATTTCTCTTTCAGAGTGGCGTCACACTGCAGATCAATCGTGAACATTAGTTAGATTGTCGAAAAACGTATGCTCGCAAATGTATGTAGACCCGAACAGAACAAGTGGTTTCATGGCTATCCTTCCTTAAGTTGGCAAACTTGGATTTATAAACTTGTCAGTGCTTTTGGATTGGAATTTCTCTTTCAGAGTGGCGTCACACTGCAGATCAATCAATTTCCGTTGTAGAGCATTCGGCACCTTCTCAAAATCAGTTGTAAAAGGTGGAGACAAAATATTAAACTCCGCAGAAAGTTTCTGAAAGTCCGCAAAACGACGGCCAAATTCGTTGTCTAAGGCACATATAGTATATCTCTCAGTTGGCATCATCTGGGGCGCCATAGATTCGCAAGTGTTGGAAAGTGGGTTGTGATATTCTGGCTAAGCTGGCGAGAAAACAGTTTTAGCTTCATTCTGAATGCCTTTACTGGTGAGAACATTTCGTGAGCAAAAGTGCCCTTGCTTCCCTTAAAGTCTGGTGTTCAATTCGTTCATGGGTTCGAAGAGACTACGTTTGTATATTCTATCGTGTTTTTATACACAGCAACATCCTTACAGTTCTAGGAAAATAAAGACTAATTAAACGCCAGATTTGAAAGCCTTTTGGAATTTCTCAGTTGAGGATGTTCTGCATTCTTCTTTTGCTGCTCAAACAATGATGGGACCTTTTAGCCCTGTACATTCCTTATTATTTTTTTAAGTTCTATAAATATGTATATTCTACCGTGTGTGTTTATACACAGCAACATCTTTGTAGTTCTTTTAGCACATACGTTGAAATTTTGCCACAAAGCCCACAGGTATAGCTCCCACCCACATTTATCCAATATCAACTTCATGTTACATTAAAAATCCTGAACTCGTTTAAATTTGACGTCATTCTGTATGTCTCACGCTTAGACATGTATATTCTACCGTGTGTGTTTATACACAGCAACATCTTTGTAGTTCTTTTAGAACATACGTTGAAATTTTGCCACAAAGCCCACAGGTATAGCTCCCACCCACATTTATCCAATATCAACTTTATGTTACATTAAAAATCCTGAACTCGTTTAAATTTGACGTCATCCTGTATGTCTCACGCTTAGACTACGTTGTTATTTTTTAAATTTGACGTCATCCTGTATGTCTCACGCTTAGACTACGTTGTTATTTTTAAAACCCGTAACAGATTTTGGTACTGAAGAAAAATTGCTAAAATATGTAAATTTTAATAGTTTAGTAAAACAATAGTCGGAACAGTTTATACATTAAAAATCCTGAACTCGTTTAAATTTGACGTCATTCTGTATGTCTCACGCTTAGACTACGTTGTTATTTTATGTTACATTAAAAATCCTGAACTCGTTTAAATTTGACGTCATCCTGTATGTCTCACGCTTAGACTACGTTGTTATTTTTAAAACCCGTAACAGATTTTGGTACTGAAGAAAAATTGCTAAAATATGTAAATTTTAATAGTTTAGTAAAACAATAGTCGGAACAGTTTATACATTAAAAATCCTGAACTCGTTTAAATTTGACGTCATTCTGTATGTCTCACGCTTAGACTACGTTGTTATTTTTAAAACCCGTAACAGATTTTGGTACTGAAGAAAAATTGCTAAAATATGTAAATTTTATTAGTTTAGTAAAACAATAGTCGGAACAGTTTATTCGGCACCAGGGTGGTAGGTAGCGTAAATGTAATAATTGTAGGTTGTGTAGAAATGTAGTTTTTAATCTGTAGCAGGGCGCTGCGGTACCAGGTAGTGTAAAAATGTTTTATGATTGTTCGCGGTACTCCAGGGTCCGGTAGTGAGAAATGTGGAAATGTTATGATTGTACTCTGTACCACAGGGAGTAGGTGGTGTAAAAATAGTATGATCGTAGCAAAGGGGTTGGTAGTGCAAAAAATAATACTTAAGACAAGTAGTGAAAAATGTAATGTTTCGGTAAGACAAGTAGTGAAAAATGTAATGTTTTACTCGTTATCAGGTGGTATGGGTCTATTTGTTAAAACAAATTTTCTCCCCAAAATTGGTCTAAAGCAATTGCGAGAATATATAAATACATTTTATTAGTTTAGTAGAACAATACTCGGGGCACCAGGGGGATGGGCAGTGAATACTCGGGAACAGTTTACTCGGCACCAGGGGGATGGGCAGTGTAGAAATGTTATGATTGTACGCGGTACCAGAGTAGAGTAGGAAAACTGTAATGTTTCTTGGAACTATTATGTGTATTAAAACAAATTTTCTCCCTAAAATTGGGTCTAAAACGATTGCGAATATAAATAAATTTTATTAATTTAGTAAAACAATAAATAGTCGGTAACAGTTTACTCGGTAACAGTTTAAGAAATCGTCCGTCTGGATCGGCGTATGACGATTGGATTGAGTAACTGAGTGTGTTATGTTGTATTAAACAGGATGACGACCCCTGTGCTTCTGTTTGTTCCGTGTGCCATAAAGGTTTCCTCCCCCTGCCAACAACCTCCACGGGGTCTGGTTACTTGCGTACTGTAGGTTTCCTGGAGAAACAGTATACCACTTTATTGCGTTTAAAGAAGGTAAATATTGCAACTACATGTAAAAATCCTGTGTTCGGCGCATCTTGGATTGGCGCATTTCTTACCGCCTTGTGGTGCCGGTGTCGCGGAAATCTGGTTGGGGATGGGCAGTGTAGAAATGTTATGATTGTACGCGGTACCAGAGTAGAGTAGGAAAACTGTAATGTTTCTTGGAACTATTATGTGTATTAAAACAAATTTTCTCCCTAAAATTGGGTCTAAAACGATTGCGAATATAAATAAATTTTATTAATTTAGTAAAACAATAAATAGTCGGTAACAGTTTACTCGGTAACAGTTTAAGAAATCGTCCGTCTGGATCGGCGTATGACGATTGGATTGAGTAACTGAGTGTGTTATGTTGTATTAAACAGGATGACGACCCCTGTGCTTCTGTTTGTTCCGTGTGCCATAAAGGTTTCCTCCCCCTGCCAACAACCTCCACGGGGTCTGGTTACTTGCGTACTGTAGGTTTCCTGGAGAAACAGTATACCACTTTATTGCGTTTAAAGAAGGTAAATATTGCAACTACATGTAAAAATCCTGTGTTCGGCGCATCTTGGATTGGCGCATTTCTTACCGCCTTGTGGTGCCGGTGTCGCGGAAATCTGGTTCGCATAGACTAAAAAAACCTGTTTTATGAGGAATCAAAAACTATGCTGGTTGCAACTAAAAATGCCAGTTGTTAGATGCAAAGTATTTTATACCCTAATTCTTTTGAAAGATGTATCCTCTTAACATGTATGCTGTATTTTAACTATACATAATGCCGTATGACCAATGAATGACTACTGCCCATATCACGTCCAATAGATCTAAGAACCACGCATGCTCTAGAAATGAACTTCCAACCACTGACCGCAAAAATAACAAGCACTTTTATTAAACCTTTGGTCGTCTAGGTCCCTGACCAAAAGTAACAGTGATCGGAATTACCGACAAATAACGCAATGATTAAAAACTTGGTCCTTTGGCTATTAGAAACTCCCTAGCTCTGAAACCAGGATCAAATCTTGACGAAACGCTATGGCTAAACAAAAAGATAATATTTGAACGCCAAGCCTCTTTCATAAACAATTGGATAAAGCTGGAATAGCGGCACATTCTGAACAAAAACGGTGAATACCAGTCGTATAACGCCCTCTGCCGAAGACTTTCTAATTTTTAACTCCTTGATAAAAATGAACCCCGTTGGAACTACATGAGTTAGGAGAACTTCCTTCCACTGAAAGATGATTGTTGGGAGAATGTGTACATAAATGCAACTATTAAACCGAACAGTAGAAACCTTTACACTAAAATACACCGAAACTAATAAAATATTATACAGCGAGGCGCGAGCTCAAAAACCGCATCGTCGTACAAAATAAAAATGAACCCCGTTGGAACCACATGAATTGGGAGAATGTATACAACATGCGTATAAAGCAGCAACTATTGAACCGAAATTAAGATCATTCCAAATAAAATTAAACCTCAAAGCCTGCTTAAACCGAAAGATCATTCCAAATAAAATTATTAAACCACAGAGCCTGCGTAACAAATAACATCTTGAACAAATTCGAATAACTTTTGTAACGATGCAAAAGAAACGCTGGTGCACTTGTTTTTTGACTGTCCAGCTACAGTTGGTTTCTGGGAGGAATGTACAAGTTGGATATGCGCATAAACCTTCAAATAAACAAACAAGTCAAAAATTATTTGGTATTCCAGATGCGTCACCCCTATATAAACTGCATATTACTTTGATTCGTTTCATATTGTACACATGTAAAATTCAAAAACAGTTACCCTATTTAAATATGGTTTTTACGCTCCTGAAAGATATACTGTAGCAGTGAAAAACTCATTGCAAGAAAACGAAAAAAATTACTGTTTAACAATTTGAAATGGTCCTCTTGTAATTTGTATGTGCAAAGTTTTAATGGAATGTTTAATTTTCGCTTCAATCCTTTATTGCAAATATAAACAGTACTGACCGGGTTCTTATCGGCTATCATATGCAGTTATTGTCGTGTAGTATTCTTATTTCGTTTCGTGTGTTTTAATAAAAAAAAAAGTTTGGTTGCAGTGATCGTGGCATCATTACTAAACATCTGGCGAATCGCCGACTGCAATATTGACTTCCGCTTGGACGAGGAACTACTCAAAAACAACCCCGGACACAATTTTAAGTGCACGCCGAGGTTCTCTTACTTCACAAGAGCGCATAAGGACCAAATTTAAACTGTTGAAGCGCAATGGGTGTAAAAGGCAAGAGGTGACTACTTTCCAAAATTATAGACTGAACTCCACGAAATCGACCTGCCATGTTGGCTGCACCATCGTAACCTTGGCCACGCAGACCACAAAGCGAAATTCCCAAATTCACGAGAAACTGCAAGATGGTACGTGCCAATTCCTCGCCCATGAGATCCTCAATCATCACGAACCTCAAAAATGCCTCATCCACTCGCCAATCCAGAAACAGTGATTTATCGAGCGATTAAATAAATAGCGAACAGTGATTGATTGACATCTGTTCGTTTCCAGCTATGTGTTCGTTTCCGTTTCCAGCTAAGCTCCGACCTAAACCGCAACAAAGCCCTGAAGTTTCCGTCCCACGATGGTCACGAAGAGGTAGACATTGCCTTCCACACAACTTTATTGTTTCATCGACGAAATTTTAAAACTGACGCCGCATCAATGTGGTACATTTCCTGCTCGTGTATCGCCAAAATACTGATAGCTTTGGTAACTTGCGTAGCTGCAACTCCATACGGTTCACGAACAAGATTTCTGTGGGCTAAACCACGCGACGATGTTGCTAGTGCAAAAAAACGCAACTGCGGCAAAATAGGCCTTTTTTACTTGGGCTTCAACCACGAAAACTTAAAAAAACAATTTCGTGCAATGGACTGCTTTCTAATTTTTTTCCGTTTAGTGTTATGTTAAAGATTGGAAATTTGTATTCTTCTTCGGGAACCCACGGATTATTCAAAAAGTGTAATTTTGTTTCGGCATTAACCAGGTTTGGATGTGCAGTATAGAAGCCAATGTCAGTTGTAGCAGTGTTTTGCCCCAAAGTAATATTTTGATTTGAATTCGGAAGCACTTGCGGATGGTTAAATTTGAAGTTTGGCAATCGTGTCCAATTCGGTGCTTTTCGGTTTCTGTCTCTGTACGTTCTACTGTCAAACGAGGTCGCTTTGTACTCGGGTTTTCCTTTTCGCTAACATTAAAATAACTTTGCAAATTTGATTGTTTCTTTTATTAAATAGTTCTTCTGTTTCTTTTTTTAAGTAATTCTTAACTGTATTCCTTGACGTTTTATAAATACTTTAAAGGGGCATACCAACGAAAAATGAAAATTCGAGGTCGCTTTGTACTCAGGTTTTCTTTTCGCTAACGTTAAAATAACTTTGCAAACTTGACTGTTTCTTTTATTAAATAGTTCTTCTGTTTCTTTTTTTAAGTAATTCTTGTAATTCTTAACTGTATTCCTTGACGTTTTATAAATACTTCAACGTTAAAATAACTTTGCAAACTTGACTGTTTCTTTTATTAAATAGTTCTTCTGTTTCTTTTTTTAAGTAATTCTTGTAATTCTTAACTGTATTCCTTGACGTTTTATAAATACTTCAAAGGGGCATATACCAACGACGTTTTATAAATACTTCAAAGGGGCATACCAACGAAAAATGAAAATTCGGATAGATATGCTCAAATGTAACCTAAACGTACCATCAAAGTTTGCCAAAACAATTTAATCGCGTAAAAAAAAACACCACTGGAGTAAAAAAAAAACTTTGATCGTTTCTAAAAATTCACTCAACTTTGATCGTTTCTAAAATACTGAAGAAAATTCAAATTTTATTTCTAATTTGGTGAATGCTTTTTCTTCATGAATATATAAAAAAAATTGTAAAACAAACTTTATTATGTTTTAATTTTTAGATTGAACGGAAGTACATACTAGATTAGGTTTTCTTTTCGAAATTCAAATTTTATTTCTGATTTGGTGAATGCTTTTTCTTCATGAATATATAAAAAAAATTGTAAAACAAACTTTATTATGTTTTAATTTTTAGATTGAACGGAAGTACATACTAGATTAGGTTTTTTTTTCGCTAACATTAAAATAACTTTTTGCAAACTTGACGGTTTCTTTTTTTTAACTCAACTTTGATCGTTTCTAAAATACTGAAGAAAATTCAGATTTTATTTGATTTGGTGAATGCTTTTTCTTCATGAATATATAAAAAAAATTGTAAAACAAACTTTATTATGTTTTAATTTTTAGATTGAACGGAAGTACATACTAGATTAGGTTTTCTTTTCGCTAACATTAAAATAACTTTTTGCAAACTTGACTGTTTCTTTTATTAAATAGTTTTTCTGTTTCTTTTTTTAAGTAATTCTTAACTGTATTCTTTGACGTTTAATAAATACTTTAAGGGGCATACCAACGAAAAATGAAAATTCGTATATGGATAGATATGCTCAAATGTAAAAAAAAACACTGGAGTAAAAAAAATCGGCTGTCGACAATGACTAAGAAAAAATTCACTCAACTTTGATCGTTTCTAAAACACTGAAGAAAATTCAAATTTTATTTCTGATTTGGTGAATGCCTTTTCTTCATAAATATATAAAAAAAATTGTAAAACAAAGTTTATTATGTTTTAATTTTTAGATTGAACGGAAGTACATACTAGATTATGCTGACTCAGCATATTTTCAAACCTAAATGTTCTAAACACGAAAAACTGCCATTTTTCAGACTATGCTGACTCAGCATATTTTCAAACCTAAATGTTCTAAACACGAAAAACTGACTCTTTAAAAAAAAAATAGTACAGGACTTTTTTAAAAAAAAATAGTACAGTAGGTACTATAGTGAGACATAATGAGCTTCTTAATATAAAAATGCCAATAATTAACTAATAAGAAAAATCAGCATATTATGTAGCTATGTTCAATCGAAAACTAAAACATAATGAAATCGGTTTTGCAATTTTAAATGATTGTTTTTGAACGAGAGAACACCCGATCCAGCCATCATCTTTCAATGTCCCGTTGTAAAATCTTTCATATTTTCTTTTTTAGCAAAGATATATGCAATGTCGACAGTGGTCGTAAGGTCAGTTCCAATAACGAACTTCAGCCTCTTTATATGAGCGCTCCTCCCTTTCGGGGAAGTACTGGTTTTCCCATCTTACCCTACATGAACAAACTTCTGGATGCCCCGGGTTATCGCCACTCTGGCGTCCCAGTGTTTCTGGCGTAGCCGTTTGGCACGTCGCTTTGCAAAGGAGTCGACAAATTCTCCCGATGTTCCAGAGTTTGGAACCGCTGATAGATGCAACCCGTGAAGTCGATGCGCCACCTTTGAAACTGCTCATCTTTTTTTGTACTTATGACATTATTAATCAATTTTCAACTAAATTATCCAACTTGAGTTATTTTAAAGTGATCATCGTAAGTCATCAATGTGCTTGGTTGACAAAGTAGCTTGAACGGTTAGTGCAGCTTCATTCGATAATGTAGGGGGCTGTAAAATATCCAGTTTTATTCGGTAACGTAGGGGGCGGTAAAATATCCATCAAGTACTTGCATTATATCTTAAAAAACGCGAACAAAAATGAATATTGTTTTGTTGTCTTTTCTTTTGGTTGCAGAATTCACTGACGTTATAAGTTTATCTTTTGCCACGCGTTTAATTTGAGCCAATGCAATTGAACTGGTTAAAGAAGACTGATCCAAAGGAGCATGGTGGTAAAACAACCCCTCCCAAAATAAGCAATAATTTGGAAACAAGTGCATTACATTAATACACGCCACAGTACATATATACATGGAATAAAAAAATAAAGATTATAAGTAAGCAAGGAAAATAAAAAAGGAAAATGGAGCAAGTATTTTCGGTTAGCTGCGAGTTGTCAGAAATGTTCATTGACTACATAGATTAATCTTTGAGATGCATGGAGCTCGAGTTTGTCAATGGTTCCTTCTGATGCTGGTTTGAACCAGCAATTTCGGTTAGCTGCGAGTTGTCAGAAATGTTCATTGACTTCATAGATTAATCTTTGAGATGCATGGAGCTCGAGTTTGTCAATGGTTCCTTCTGATGCTGGTTTGAACCAGCAATTTAAAGTACTTGGCAGTAAATCAGTTTGGTGTTTGCTAAGTTGTATTTAGGACGAAGCAGACCACAGTAACCGCTAGCGTTCCTGCGTCGATTACTATCCACTGCCGCATCTCACGTACTGCCTTAATACTTCATTCGCTTTCTTCATGGGCAGGAGACAAGCTCCTCGATCGCCTTCTTCGCGTTATGAAACCTTTTCTTGGCGATGACACAACACGAATCTCTGCCGTAAACATCAATGGATAAATATTGTATCCTGCAAAATGTTTATGAACTTGTAATAACAGAAAATTGTTAATAACTAGTGATAAAGTTTTTATTTTTGCTAAAAATTGGGTACTACTCTGATTTTGGCAGAAGCCACTTCTTATAAATTAATACCAAGTGCAAATGCCCAAAATTCGTATATATTTTCAAAATATTATCTTTTTATTATATCAGTATCTTATAGTTGGAAATCCCCTGAGGTATAAATTACTAAATTAAAAGAGCAAATCTTTCAAAGTTTGGCAATGAAAACATACAAAATTACAATGTGGGGGAAGATGAGACTCTAAATTGAAATATATTTACATTAGCAGTATTCTGCAACTTGTATTTAACGTACCGAGTTTAACGGGCTGTGCTAGTTTCTTTGATATGTAAACTCCATATATATAACGTTAAACCGATATTTTTTTTGTTTTTATCTCAAATTAAAGTCATATTGACCCCTGCCCATTTTCTCTATGCTTATATCTCGGTGTTTTTTAAAAAAACTAAAACTAGTTTTATGAGAAAAATCAAACTGTACAAAATATTCAAGGTTGTTTTATAAAGCTATGAAACTAGTTTATTCGTATTTAAAAACAGTAATCAGCTTTGACAGGCGTTTTATAAAGTCGTGATAATACTGTCGAATAAATCTGTAATTTAAAAAAGTGTTCTATCTTCTCCCACCCTACTATACATTTAGAACAGGATAATAATATATACCTTTCTGTTCATAACAATGTGTTCCAATTGAAAATTTTAATTTATTGTCCACTTCCTGTACGTTTTCCATTTTACACACTAGTGCCAGTGCATATTTGCATTGAATCCAGTAAATCTAGAATGAAGTGGGACATAAATTATACTGCTATTCAAACAGAAAAATGTATACTATGTTTCAAAGTGTCCCTTTTGATACAAATTGAAAGCAGATTTAGCAGTTCAACTCTCCATCCATACTACATATAGCAAGTGTACTCCAAATCATGACTCACATAAAACCTATAAATAATGGAACGTATTCTTATGTAGAACTTTAATTGTTATGAGTTTGGAAACAGCTACGATACTTACTTAATTCTCGGAACTAGATCTTGGTTATAGTAATATTGCTCAGCAATAAACACTGCATCTTTCATACAAACCCAAATTTCTGAACAAAATCAGAGGGATGGCAAACTGCTACTGAAAAATGTTTAACTTTTACATACCTTTCAACGTACTGGGTAGCCTTTTGCTGTCTGTTAATAAAGGTTTACAGCTTGTTCGAAGAATTTTGTCTGGCAACAGGTGTATTTTCGTTGGAGACTTTCTTTTAGCCTTTGGAGAATTTATTCTTTCCAAAGTTTTATGAGGAAGATTTAATGTTGGAATCGAGCCCAGTTTTAATGATTTCTTATTAGTTGATTCACTCATTTCAAAACAATCAGATGTAATGTGTCTTTCACAAATAGATGCTTTAAAGTTACCAAACATGAAGAATAATGGCTCCATGCAACTCAAATCCATTATTACATCATATAACTATAGGAAACTGAAATACAACTTACGATTCTCTATGTTTTTGATACGGTCCCCTTTTTTGGATCCCGGTACTAACTTTTGGTATTTTTTCCTCTGGAGTCTTTGCAAACTTGGGGTGACAAATGACAAACAGGCTCATAAATTGGGAATCCTGCATAAGTGTAATGTTATTATTGCTGTTACTTGATACAACAGTTATACGCTGGTATCCTGAGATCTTCTACTAAAAATAATCGTGTAAAATCATACATATCATATGCATTCTTACTGTAACAACAACTTTCTTAAGTTAATAGATTTTACGATCGCGTATAGCTGATTGCAGTCGGCAGTCGCGTCTGTGTAGTCAGGGTTACTAAGGTCTGTTTAAGTTTGCTACCGCCGTATGTAAAGAATCACTGAACAGTGACGTTTTTCATAGAACTCAGTTGCGCTACGATTAAGTATAATAATTGTTATTATTATATTAGTTATTATTTTAATATTATTATTATTAGAAAACTTTTATCAAATATGCTTAACATTACTTTCAGAAAATAAACCACGCTTTTCTCTAAACAGTGGTATTAAAAGTATTTTTATTACTCAACTTTTCGTGAGGGGAATGCCCAAATTCCATGTTAAAAGTTTCTACGTATCAAGCGTGAATAAATTTAACATATGTTCAGTGTTATTTTTTTGTCCGGTGCCGTGGCGTAGTGGTTAGCGCGTCTGCCTGTAACCATTAGGTAATAGGTTCTTTGTCGCTGCTACCAAAGGCTTTTGTCGCTGCTACCATTGTGGGCGTATGTGTCCTTGGGCAAGACACTTAACGGCAATTGCTCTAACCCAGTGGTCACTAATGGGTTGTCCAAATTATCAGTCATACATAAAAAAATGAAAAAATCCAATAAAAAATAATTACCCACAAAGTATCATACATGGTAACTCGTAAGCTGGCACGAGGTGTTAAACCCGTGTGATAACGACTGTCGTTTTCCGGCCACGCGAGAATAAAGTACGTTACATTCATTCATTATTTAACATGGCCACTGCAAGCGAATAAAATCAGACGGATCGGGTGTTACTTGTGGTTTTACTATGCTCTAATCAGGATATGCAAGGAAACTATTTCAGATAAGTAAACAAAATTTATTGGAGACTTCTTACCTGACAAATTTAAATAGTGCAATACACTTACAAACAACTTAAAAAAACATTAATTTTAAACTGAAATAAAGTCAGGCCACGGCAATCTATCTACGCATATTTCTTAATTTTTAAACTGAAATAAAGTCAGGCCACGGCAATCTATCTACGCATATTTCTTAATTTGGCCACGGCAATCTACCTACGCATATTTCTTAATTTAAAAGTAACAGAAAACGCTATTTCGACTGTACCCTCAGTTTTACTACAAGCACTATTTTATTTTCCGCTAGCAGAGCCTAAATTAGCTGATCGATCAGAACCACTGAGCTATACATATAACTAGAGAGCGCGACTTAATCAGATTTAAAGGCAGCAGAGAGCGAAAATAGGACACGCTTGACTGATTCAGTTTTGTCCCCAATTTTAAAGGCGCCAAAGGCAGTCTGCCTGTACGATACCATTAAAAAGTAAGTTCTCCGTTTGTTTCTGTATTTTTTACCTTTAATTATGGGCTAGTAAGGTAAATACTTTAAATTTTTGTGATTAGGATTAAACAAAGCCAGTTTACATGACCACTTTGCCCGTGACAAAAGGTTTACCGTGGTTATGGTATTATCAGAGTAGGTGTCATTATTTATATAACGTGTGTATTAATATAGAATATGGATATTGTTTATTCGCTATGTATGTAATTTTAGTTTTTTTACAAGAAATTTTCCTTCATTAATCATTTGTTGTATTACAGATTTGAAGTAAATATATAGAACCCCAGGCATAATGCAATCAGTAACTAAAGATGAGTAATTTGGTAAAGATGGTTACAACAATGATGAGCTTAAACATAAACTATATATGTATAAATAAAAGCTGGCAGATGTTCTGAAAGATAAATTAGCCATTTGTTTATAGATTGCCGGTCAACATCAGCGCAGCAAAAAAACAAGTTTTTAAACCCGTAAAAATGGAATCAGATCTATATTTTTGTTTAAAAGTTGGAGAAGAAATACAAGACTTTCTGAGCACATAAATTAAAAGAAGAACATCTATATAAAAATCTCCTAAGTAATATATCATCGCATTATGATGAGAACACAAAACTATTGTTCCAAATATGTAAAATGACTTGTTTGTGTCAAGCACAATATGTTACAAAATTGCTTGTTTCATATATTCCTATTGCTTGTGAATTCTGTCTCTATTTTCACCATAAATTCTGTTGTAAATTTAAAATAAACGCGCAGTTCACCTTATAAACTGTAATATATGCAAATAACAAATGAAGATTTTAACATACTTTGTAATAGAGTGTATACATACTGAACTTACGTATTTGAATCAGCGTTAGGCAAAATGAATGAAGCTGTCAGTAGTAAGTTTGATAATAAAAGAGGGCATCAGTGCTGTGCATATGGGTGTAAAAAAAGATCAAGGGCTAAATGCAAAGAGAGAAGCGACAGTGAGGGTAGTGACGATTCTGAGAGTGAAAGTAAAAGAAAGTTTCCAAGAACTTTCCACAAGTGAGAACATTGCATATTATGTCATGTTAGGGATGAGCCTAGTAAGATTGTGAAAACATGGCATTTTAATTTAGGTTTCCCCGGAACCCAGTTCTATGGCAACAGTGGGTTCATAACATCCGCAGGCCAAATTGGAAACCAACAGAACACTCAAAAATATGTTCTGATCATTTTACAGAAAAACAAATTTATCGACACAGAACCAAGATTCAGCTTGCATCAAATGCTGTACCCTCTCGTTTTAAAAGTTTTCCAGGACATTTAAAAAAGGTTTGAGATTTTAGGGAATTATGCAGACATAGGCAATAACTTAAGATTCATTTATTTTAGACAACAAGACAAAGAAAACCACCAACTAACAGGAAAATCCCTGTACTGACCCTTCCTTGTTCCAGCAAAAGTGCTATAGAACATGACCATATATATTCAGTTGGTAAATCTAACTTAGATCTTGGTAAAAAATTACAAAAAAATAAAGAAAAGTTATCCTTTGTTAAAAAGAAACTAAAGAAACATCAAGACATATCTCACGCAGACTTGGAAAACAAATTTTAACATTAAAAGATGCAATTAATACAATGAAGAAAAAGAATATGATTAGTGAAAATTGTGCTGACTTGCTCCAAAACAATTTTAGTGATGTGCCAAATCAAATTTTCAAGCGAATTGTAAAAAAATCAGGAATGGGAAAAACATATCCAAAGGAGCTAAAAGCAGGGGCGGATCTAGGGGGGGGCGAATGGGGCGATCGCCCCCCCTAGACCTGGCGGTAAAAAAAAAAAATTAAAAAAAAAAAAAAAAAAAAAAAAAATTAAAAAAAAAGTATGCACTTTTACATTAAAAAACTTTTAAATTAAAAAAAAGTATGCACCAGCACAGAGATATTGTTATGGATCCAGATACTATTATTAACCGTTTTGCAAACAGTAAAAACCGCAGATTGGATTTTGTAGTGTAGGCTAAGTATTTTGGCGTCTATTTCGCTCGATTATGACCTTTCTTGTACATTATTGTTGTGTGTGTTTTCGGCGCTAAAAATACATAACTTTTGTCTGTTAAAGGTTTTTGAGTTTTTATTAACAAAATCGCCCCCCCTAAAGCAAATGTCTGGATCCGCCCCTGGCTAAAAGCATTTGCACTGACACTTCAGTTTTACTCAACAAAAGCATATATGTTTGTTCGACGGTGTTTCGGGTTGGCATTACCCCATCCAGCGCAAATTCGCAAGTGGTATACTAAAGTCCCAGCTGAACCAGGCTTCACTGAAATTGCTTTTGCAGCTATCAAGGTTAAAGCGGCATCTTCACAACCAATAATTTGCGCACTTATGCTTGATGAGATGTGCATACGAAAACATTTGTCGTGGGATGGAACTAAATACAGGGGGTTTGTTGACCTTGGCGTGGGTAATGAACCGGATGACTCATCTCCTGTAGCTAAAGAAGTCCTTGTAATAATGGCTGTGGGAGTCAATCAATCCTGGAAAGTTCCACTTGGGTACTTTTTTGTCGCTGGTCTCTCTGGGGTCGAGCGTGCAAACATAGTGAAAGTTTGCATTCAAAGGTTATGTGAAACCGGGGCCAAAGTAATTTCCTTGACATGTGATGGACCGTCCTGCCATTTTAGCATGTTAACACAATTAGGAGCAAGTTTAAATCCACTAAATATGCAGTCATCTTTTTCAATTCTCACTCATGAAGAAAGCAGAGTGCATGTTTTTCTCGATGCATGTCACATGTTGAAACTTGTACGAAATACTTTTGCTGAATGGGGTGTTCTAATCGATAAATATGGCCGAAAAATCAATTGGCAGTACATAGTGGAACTTCAAAAACTGCAAGAAAAAGAGGGATTACGTTTGGCAAACAAGTTAAAAAGAGATCATGTAAATTGGTGGCAACAGAAAATGAAGGTAAATCTTGCAAGTCAAACTCTAAGTGCAAGTGTAGCTGATGCCATCCAATATTGCAATATACATTTAAAGTTACCTCAGTTTGTTGGAAGTGAAGCAACAGTGGATTTCATTAAACTGTTTGATCGGCTGTTTGATATTTTAAACTCAAGGAATCCTTTAGGTCGTGGGTACAAATCACCTTTGAAAGAAAACAACAAATCAGTTTGGGAAACATTTCTTAAAAGTGGCATCAGTTACATTCAGGGACTTTGTAACACACAAGGAAAACAATTAGTATTTTCTTCTAGAAAAACCGGTTTTGTTGGTTTCTTGGTCTGTATTAGCAGTGTACAGCATTGTTTTGAAGATTGGGTACATAATGGTCCCCTGAAGTATTTACTAACTTACAAGTTTAGTCAGGACCATCTTGAGTTATTCTTTTGTGCTGTAAGATCTGCAGGAGGTTGTAACAATAACCCCACTGTGCAACAATTCATTGCAGCGTATAAACGTCTCTTAGTGAGAACTGGGGTTCTAGCATCTGGCGGCAACTGTGCAGCACAGGATTCAACATCAATACTTGATGTCTTAGACAGTTATGTTCACTTAGATGAAGCTGTAACACTCAGTACTGTGGCAGTAACTCGGAAATATAATCTTCTTGAGAAAACACCTCTGAACATTGACCATGACTACATTGATGCCTCTAACAGTATTCTTCTATCAGAATACAAAACACAAGCTGTTTCCTATATAGCCGGATATGTTTCTAGAGGTTTAATGCATACCTTAAGTTGCCAAGATTGCAAGACTGCTCTGCTTTGGTCACCTGATGACGTAGTTCATTCATTCCTGTTGTTTAAGGATAAGGGTGGTCTTTGTAAGCCATCTAGCAGTGTTGTTGCTGTCTGTATTGAAGCAGAAAAAAGCTTTCAGCGAATCTTACACACTACTGCCGGTAAATTGCCTCAAGGTCCTGGTTTACCAAATGGAATAGCATCTGCAGTACTGCAAAATATCAATTTATTGAAATGGTTCAGATGCCTGGACTCACACATGTTCGACTGTAGTGTTACCGATAACCATGTTTTTGGTTTAATCAAATTAATTGCCAAAAAATACTGCAGCATTCGCCTTCACCATCTGGGAAAAGAATTTACAGCCAAGACGTGTGGACGCAAAATAAGAAAACAACTTATGAAAAGCGTACTTTTTCAAAACCAATGAGTTCCCAACTTACAATTTATTGAAATGGTTCAGATGCCTGGACTCACACATGTTCGACTGTAGTGTTACCGATAACCATGTTTTTGGTTTAATCAAATTAATTGCCAAAAAATACTGCAGCATTCGCCTTCACCATCTGGGAAAAGAATTTACAGCCAAGACGTGTGGACGCAAAATAAGAAAACAACTTATGAAAAGCGTACTTTTTCAAAACCAATGAGTTCCCAACTTAAGTTCTTCCGTTTGACTTTTTTTCGTTGAATTTTCTTTTTTTATTAAAAATCCTAGTAAATACACCAAATTCCCATGTTCAATACAGATTCGTGAATGATTTTAACAGCATCAAGCATACTATTACTCGTAAACACAAAAAATCAATCAGCGCACACCTCTCCACGTTGCTATGATGCTGTGTATGGGGACAAAACGTGTGCAGTCAAGCGTGCCCAAATGGCGACATAAAATTTGCCAATGGCGCTATCTAGTTATATATATGATATCTATGATCAGAACAGATCGTAACGTAATTTACGTCATAGTGCCGGCGAGTGACGCAACAATAGGCGATTTTTTTGGTCCTTTTTAAAACGTTTTTTTGTCCAAACTAATTATTTTTTGTCACAAAAAAATACCACAGATAGTAGGTGTAAACTTTTATTTAAAACCAACTTGTATGAGCGTGGTCCGGACACTTTAAGAAATGATCGCTATATTAATATTTCGTTATAAACGTTTCAATTTCTAAAGCAAAATTTAGATGACTCTTGTCATCGTCGATCAGTTCGCACACAGGATCTATTATTTCTCGAATTTCTATACTCGTTTCCAAGTAAACCGTACGATGTATTAAAATTAAATTGGCATTCTGTTCATTTTTTAACTTGTAATAACATAAAATGTATTGAAACATTTACATTCTCGCCTTCCTGTTCAAGAGATCTAATCGCTTGGAAAATCGCTGGAAATGCCACACAAACCAGACGACAACGTCAGGATGTCTTTCAACCAAACGTGTCGTGCACATATAGTAAGGTTTAGTCATCAAGATGGCCATTTTTTAAAGCTGTTTTTTTTTTGTTTATAATTGTTCGCATTGTCCTTCTTACCAAGACCAAAATGCTTGCAGACGCCAAAACCAAGTTTATGACGTGCCATTACAGTGGACATAAACCGCCAAAGGGTACGAGAAAACGTGAGCCTGACATCCGCAAAAATTCCCGGCCATTGCTGATGCACCGCCTTACAATTGGTCCCCTCATTGAAGACAAATCCAAAGCCTCTCGATCACAGCTGTTCTCCCGTTAAATCAAAAGCTCCACAGAAGCCAAGAGGGCGCTTTTTAACTAATGTAGACTGACCTGCTCGCAAGACCTGCTCACTTTGAACTCATTGGTAACATTTATTCGACTCTGACCACCAATTAGATCTCTTTTTTTATTTTGGATTTTCCAACTTATGTAAAAGTGCATTTCTTTGGTGCAGATTTGGCATAACACTAAATTTGCTTGTTTCCTCGTTCTAAAAGCACTTAAGTTGCCGCCGTTTTGAGAGGAAACTTCTAGTTACCCACAATCCCTATACCTTGCTTACCCAAAACGTAAATGATCTTTGCCAAATCTTCAATATTTACATTTTTGTTGGTGAATTGTTATTTATTGATCTGCAGCTTGCAAGCCGCTAACGGATGCGTGAGTTCTGAACAACTAAGGGCCGTTGCAATAATTTTGTGCGCCAGAAATGGCTTTGTTTACGAGAAGACAATGCGCTGTCTTAAACAACTTGCAAAACGCACTGACCTTATTGTTACGCACCCAATAAAATTCTAAAAATCAAATTTTAAAACTACTAAACCGCTGGACACCGCCACATTCGGCAATCTTTCAGGGAAATTATAACTTGATGGTGGTTCCCATGCATTTCAGCAAATTAAGTTAACCTTTCTTGCAAATAAGCCAATCAAATCGGTAGTAGTGGTTATTTTCTTCTTGTGCAGCGACGGGTGTTTCATCTGTAGCTACTGGACCACTTAATCTGTAACTAAAGAGGTCCCGGAACGTTGAAAGAATGCTGTATTTTTCAGGTCTTTGTTGTAGGTTCCTCCTTGCTTGTATGAACCTGAAATACTTCCTTAATCCCACTTAATGTAATAACTGTCCTGTTGCGCCGTTAACCGTGCGCCGTCTCGTGAATTAATTCCTCCAACTATGTTCAGCTCCATAGTTGTTTCAAGCGAGAATATTGTATCCATTATTTTGATTAATAAAAGTGCAGCTTGGTTTTGTGGCAATTCAAGTTGTGAGTGAGCATCCATGCAGATATGTGCGTAGTTTGTGTAAAAGTTATTTATGTTTTTAGATTAGAGGAATTTTGAGTGCAAGTTTTCAATGAACGATCTTGTGGTTTCAGAAATAGTTGGTGGGTTGTGACATGGGTTTTCACCTGTTATTTGGTTCATTTTGTTTAATGCTTCATTGTATATAAAAATTCATGATCAATGAATTGCTCAGTATATGGACTTTCTGTTGTGGGGCTGATGAACATGTAGGATTGGTTTGGGCGTCATTCGTAACTATGTCTCTAATGCTGTCTATTACACTAGTTGCGCTATGTCCCTCTCCATAACTTTGTTTTAAATATCGAAAATAAAATGTTGATACTGACGCTTGCTGCTGTTACCTGGTTTCAGTCAAGCGGAACGTGCCTGAAAGTTGAACTTTGTTTTAAATATCGAAAATAAAATGTTGATACTGACGCTTGCTGCTGTTAGTTGCGCTATGTCCCTCTCCATAACTTTGTTTTAAATATCGAAAATAAAATGTTGATACTGACGCTTGCTGCTGTTACCTGGTTTCAGTCAAGCGGAACGTGCCTGAAAGTTGAACTTTGTTTTAAATATCGAAAATAAAATGTTGATACTGACGCTTGCTGCTGTTACCTGGTTTCAGTCAAGCGGAACGTGCCTGAAAGTTGTTTTGGTGTTTTTTTCGCTTAAAATAATATATTTTTGTCTAAAACACTATACAGTTGCGCGCTATGTCCCTCTCCATAACTTTGTTTTAAATATCGAAAATAAAATGTTGATACTGACGCTTGCTGCTGTTACCTGGTTTCAGTCAAGCGGAACGTGCCTGAAAGTTGAACTTTGTTTTAAATATCGAAAATAAAATGTTGATACTGACGCTTGCTGCTGTTACCTGGTTTCAGTCAAGCGGAACGTGCCTGAAAGTTGTTTTGGTGTTTTTTTCGCTTAAAATAATATATTTTTGTCTAAAACACTATACAGTTGCGCTATGTCCCTCTCCATATCTTTGTTTTAAATATCGAAAATAAAATGTTGATACTGACGCTTGCTGCTGTTACCTGGTTTCAGTCAAGCGGAACGTGCCTGAAAGTTGTTTTGGTGTTTTTTTCGCTTAAAATAATATATTTTTGTCTAAATATAACTTAACATAGTCCCTCTCCATATCTTTGTTTTAAATATCGAAAATAAAATGTT
This sequence comes from Ciona robusta, assembly GCF_009617815.1. Classification (NCBI taxonomy): domain Eukaryota; kingdom Metazoa; phylum Chordata; class Ascidiacea; order Phlebobranchia; family Cionidae; genus Ciona; species Ciona robusta. The sequence goes on along the minus strand of NC_143241.1, from coordinate 344,435 downwards.
GATACTGACGCTTGCTGCTGTTACCTGGTTTCAGTCAAGCGGAACGTGTCTGAAAGTTGTTTTGGTGTTTTTTTTGCTTAAAATAATATATTTTTGTCTAAATATAACTTAACATATATGTAAAGTATATTTTAAAACTTTTTAATGAATTCTCACAAGTTAGAACGTGTAGCGTGACCTATTATATCCAAAATTAGACAAGAAATGGCCATGCGGGTTCAGTCTATTATTGTTAAGATGTCTATGGTTGTGCAATCGGTAAATCCAATTATTTCATTGGTGGTGGTTGGCTTAGTATGGACTTTCTGTTGAGGGGCTGATGAACATGTAGGATTGGTTTGGGCGTCATTCGTAACTATGTCTCTAATGCTGCGCTATGTCCCTCTCCATAACTTTGTTTTAAATATCGAAAATAAAATGTTGATACTGACGCTTGCTGCTGTTACCTGGTTTCAGTCAAGCGGAACGTGTCTGAAAGTTGTTTTGGTGTTTTTTTGCTTAAAATAATATATTTTTGTCTAAATATAACTTAACATATATGTAAAGTATATTTTTGTCTAAATATAACTTAACATATATGTAAAGTATATTTTATCACTTTTTAATGAATTCTCACAAGTTAGAACGTGTAGCGTGACCTATTATATCCAAAATTAGACAAGAAATGGCCATGCGGGTTCAGTCTATTATTGTTAAGATGTCTATGATTGTGCAATCGGTAAATCCAATTATTTCATTGGTGGTTGGCTTGAACACAAGATTTTCCCTGATTTTCATTTCGTCCATAACCAGGTATACAAATTTTTCATGATGTTGCATCGATTATATATTGGTTGATTCCTGTTACATTTCTGTAGTCATACAGTGTCCTTTAAGATGGTAACCGTAGAATTCCTCTTAATTGCTCATAAGCAGTATTGCTCTTCGATTGTAGAATCGAATAATCTCCGGCTGATATTAACTTTGGTTTCGGAAAGTATGGACTTTTGTGTTTCCCAGAATATTTTTTGAAACTCTGTAAGACTTCCATTTAATGCTGCAGTATTACAAATGGAATTAATGTCTTAGCCTTTTATATCTATTGTTTCGTCTGGTGATAATAGTAATTTGGATACACTTTTTTCTGTTGATTGTTTTCGTTGTTGTTTAATTGTTTCCACAAGCCTGTTTTTCGAACTCCTAGAAAGAGGGGCATTCAACTTTAAAGGCATTGGTCTTTTGCTGTCTACAGTTTCTCTAAGTATACAATACAATAAAAAACTATTCGTGAAACGGCAATACATTTTTTGTCTTTGATTAAGTGCCGCTTTGTGACAATACAAAACACTTTGTCATGGTCGCCCTGTTGCAATACAAAATTCCAGGCTTGTTTTGCTTGTGTCGTTGGTAGCCCCGTTAATGCAAAGAAAAGTTCATCATCGAGAGTTTTGTCCGCCAGTGGTCGATACCTTCTATCGTGTAACGCATATGTTGAACAAAACGACTCGATGATGCACTCACTGCATGCCCGTATGAGGAGGGGCAGAACAAACGACAACAAGACTTCCAAGTGATCGTAAATATGGCTATATCTTCTTCTGTTTCGCCACTCTCTTCGTTTGCAACACGTTGGTATAAAATTTAAAAGTCGGCCAGAAGCTTATCGTGCTGAAGATGCCGTCCCTCGCTTTGTAGTAAACGACTGAAAGCTGGCCTTTCTTCACCGAGAAGGCGGGAACTTACTGTTCCCTTCTGCTGATTTGGAAATCTAAAATTACAGTGAAATTAAAATCTCCGTTATGTATGCTCGACATTCATCGAAACGAATACAATTTTAATTACAAATCAACTAATACCTGGAGAACGAGAAAGCAATTTCGCAATTTAAAATATATTTCTGAATTTTATTTTCTGCAAGAAATCTCTTTTATGCACTTGATTTTTCAACCGCGTAACATAACTTGCCACGTCATGCAGAGTTCACACAGAAAAAAAAGAGCTAAATATTATCTAATTCTGCTTTATTTCCCATACATTAACATTATACGCCTACATTGTCTTAGTCATGACTATCAACAAACCTTTACTTGCTCGTTTATGGTGGAAGGAATCTGAGAGTCGGAATGCATGGTTCTATTCCTTCTTTCGTGACTGTCATGGCCACTTAAAAGAACTGAAACACCACTACATTTTCTGCTTTGACGCAACTCCTCACTTCTCCGAGATCTACAAATTTAACAAGAGTTCACAGATCTAATGAATGAACACGTTTTAAACTAATTAGCATAAGATAGTAGAGTCGGAGAAGATGGGACACCTTTAACACATAATATCCAAATAGCCTGATCGTGTTTTAAACAATTAAAAACGGTCTGTGAAGTCGTGAAGATACGGTTTTATAATTCATTAAATGTTCTTTGTTTACTACCAAATGAAAAGGGAAAACAAAATGAAAAGGTGTCCCATCTACCCTGCTATATTAGTTAACCCTTTTACTACACTGTCGACTGGGCTCGATCAAAAACAAATCTGAAGTAACCAACAAAACGGGTTCTAGTCGCCATTGGTGACTGTGGGCAGAATGTATTTATACATGTATTATATAACTAATGAAACTTATGACGTTTGAGGATTGAGTGATTAGTAAAGAATATGTGTAAATACGCTTTGTACAACTCCTGTACCATGTGTTTATTGTAAACTTACACTAGTTAACGTTGTCGTCGCTTAATTAAAAACGTTTGTTTTCATGAATTTTGACAAACCGTAATCACGCAGTAATTAGGTAATGTTACAAGTTGATATTAATCATATGATGTTGAATTAAAAATAATGTTTCAATTACGATTAATGATAATACGGTATAGAGTAGTGCATTTAATGCGTCCCCACTTAAATGCTAAATAGTTTGATTCAGTCGTGAATCGTTGTGTAGATACAACACGCTTGCCGTCGTTTCCCGCCAAACTGCCAGACAGTGTTTCCGCTATAAGGGCATGAGGAAAGTAATCGTTAATTAATCGCTCATCGTGCGGTTTTAAATCTGAAAATTCAGTCTAAAAATTATAAATATATATTACGATTTGATTTCAATCAAGAGATTAAAGAAAAAATGCTAGAACTAAGAATTTAGGATAAGTGCGGAAAATAATCACCCTATCAGCGCAACAACAAGAACAACTGTTCGACGAAAAAAGATCTATATGACCACTAACGTGTTTAATAATCAATATGTGTTATTACTGCTTTTGCTTGAACGCGCTAACTACAAATGTATTGTTCATACTTACATGGTGACCATTTGTTAAAGCTTCGCTGTAATCGCTCAGCGTAGAAAATAAAGCAACTATTGCTTTGTGGCATTTCCACGGTAATTGTCTTTGCAGCGTACAAGAAGTTGTTTTAGTATTTCGCTTATGTCAAGCAGTGCTGCAATTACCAAGACGGTTAAAGCCTTTTGGAGTTTAGTCAACGACTGCTTGGCATTGGCAATTGCCGCGGTCGTTGGCTTGCGTCGAGCTGAAGGTGTTGGTGATCCACTATTTGATGATTCATAAGCGACTGTTTCAGCATTTTCAATCACACTAAAGTTTTAACTAATTACTCTACTTTCCTTGCGTAGGCACATTTCAACAATTAAGCATTACTCACTTTTGATAAAGTTTTAAATATAGAAGGATAGTCTGTTAAAAATGCCCTCTACACCCTGTGCTGGTGTTGCGTGAATCGCAATTCTTCAGAAATTGCTTTTAAAGATAAAAAATTGTCCGCCAGATTTAATCTATGGGCATAATCCCAAACCGCACTTTCACAAAGTGATGATGCCTTATCATCGCCCAACTCCAAAGTGTCGCAGATGTGTCTTGGTACGTTGCACATAATGTACTGCCCATCAAAACACATTCCACTGAGACCCTTTTGCAACTGACTGGTTTGCAAACCTATTTTCTTCAGTGTCTGTAAGGCGCAGTCATTGCAAATTAGTCTACGGTGTATCGGTGTGCATAAATTAACTTACTTCAATAAGATAAGCTGCTAAGTCAAAGCTTTGACTACTACCGACGACAGAAACGGTTTTGAACAGAAAACCGTTGGAGAAAATAGGAATGCGTATGGCGGTTACTTGTTTGGTAACTCGCTTATGAGTTAGTTTATCCGCAACAATTGAGAATGGCATTCGTCGTCCTATACAGATTATGAAATAGTTTATCCGCAACAATTGAGAATGGCATTCGTCGTCCTATACAGATTATGAAATAACATATAAGTTTACAACTACGTTTATTACAAACATTATTGCATATGTATTGATACCTGTACACGGAAATGTCGTATCGATATATTTCTTAGGCTGACTCCGAAGCACTGTTACGACATGTGGCAAAAGTCGTGTAGGAAACTCTCTCCCCTGGTTTACATCACCAACGTCAACTTTGGCACACTGCAAGACCGTCACTTTTCTTTCAAATAAGCTGAAAGTATCTCCTTCGAGAAACCCTAAATTGGAATCAAGTTTATTACCTGAAGAATGACTTTATTAAAAATACAGTTATATATCTGTCTAATGGTATCCAATGCGCAAACTCATGACACACCTTGGTTACCTGATGAAGAATGAGAATGACTTTATTAAAAACACAGTTATATATCTGTTTAATGGTATCCAATGCGCAAACTCATGACACACCTTGGTTACCTGATGAAGAATGACTTTATTAAAAATACAGTTATATATCTGTTTAATGGTAACCAATGCGCAAACTCATGACATACCTTGGAATGCAAGTGACGACAACAAATGACCAACTTTCTGCGAACGTTTCCCTGTGAGAATTTGCTTTGCTTCCAGTGCTTCAACCTTTTTGCATGCTTGTTGGTGTTTTTCTTGCTCTGTCATGTGCGTCTTTAAATGTCTAAACCATGGCGCCCTCTATAACAGGCCTGGACACTGTCGGCACCTCTCTCGAAACTGGAGGCGGATGGTTTTTCAGCGGTTGTTCGAATTGTAGACAGTTTTGATGAGTTATTTGACGAATTATCGCATTAGATAGTATTTGCTCGTGGTTTTAGCAGTTAATACAGTATGAATGTTTAGTTTATTATTCAGTTTACGCGTATTATGTGTATAAAGTAGACAGTTGGTTATTTATAGTTGTGTTGTATTATGTGTGTAAAGTAGACAGTTGGTTATTTATAGTTGTGTTTAAGTACGGTAACGAATGGCCGCCAGTGTAAGATTTTCCAATCGCACCTATTAGGTTATTCTTCATGCAATCATAAGGTTTTTTGATTAAGTAAGGTCTATCGCCAGGAGTTATATTATACATGCTCTGTTGCTGCACTGTTTAAAAACTACAAAACTCAAAGATTTCTTAAAATGTACATACCACTCAAAAATGAACTTAAGTCATTTTATGGATCTTTTTTGCAGGTTCTTTACCTAAGTGAGGTGTAATTGACTTACACCATCCATTTCTACCTTGTAATTGCAGTAAAAAATCTGATGATGACAATAAAAGTGAGGGGTCATCACAGCCTAGAAAAAAATGTTTACTTAGTTTGTGTGTAACCTCAGTTGACAGCAAATTCATACTTAGTTTGTGTGTAACCTCAGTTGACAGCAAATTCAGTGCCTAATATTTTTTTAGATTCATCCCCTTCAAAAATTTGAACATTTAAAAAAGTAAGTAATACTTGGTTATTCTAATTTTCATTCAAATTTTATACTTAAGAATATTTATAAAGTGAAACTTTAGCTTTTTACAAACTCATACAACATATATCAGGCTGGGGTAAGATGGGATACAAAAAAAAATTGAAGTATTTTATAGGCGATGTGCCGAGCCGGTCCGAACTCAAAGCTCGTGCCCGATCTCTGTATTATTTTGATTAGCGATGCTTTTCGAATGAATAGAAACGTATTCTCGTACGCCTTTCTCCTTGATGACGTCATAGGTGCTGACGAACCCCGTAAACTCAAGCTTTTACACAACTTCAGCACATCCCTAGTATTTTTTCACATAGCATTCATTGATGATTACTGTTGTTCAGTATTGAAATTCGGTGTAGAACGAACACAACACTTACCGTCTTACCCTGTTTGACTCGATGTGACGTCACACGAATTTCAAATCCGATCCGCTAAACACCGTATTACATGGCGCGTTTCAATCGGATTGAAACTGAAATGGGGACCGAAGCGTTTGTAGTCGCCAGTTTTAATAAACTTTATTACCGAAATGTGTTATCGGTATAGCTTAAAATATAACAAACAGAAGCCTTTAAGTGCATTATGCATTATTTTAATCTACTTAACTGGTTCATCTAAAATTCCAAATACCGTTATTTATGTGCTGCAAACACTTCAGATGGGTTGTTGCTATTAATTCAGACAATGCTGATCTTCTGATACACATACTAAAACATATTGTGTTTCTGCTAGCTGAGTTCCACAAAAGCGTGCTGAGTTTTTAATAAGTATGACCATAGTATACTTAAAACATATAGTACAACGGCAGCCATTGTAACCATTATGACGTAATTGTTTTATCACGCTTCAATGTCACTGATCTCGTTGGTAATTATTTGTCGTATGAAAATTACAGGCTGCAGAGTACACGCTATACTGAACATGGCGCCTACGCATTGTGCTGTTCCTGGTTGTAATTGGACCCGCAAAGCTGTTGCCAAGTACGGAATGCAAAATAGAAGTCTGTTTACTGTTAAAAATCCGTTATTTGTAAAAACTGCTTGTAAAAAAAGAACATTTTACCTCATTGACCAACTTTCTTTTGTCAGTAAGAGACGTCTTTCTTTTGTCAGTAAGAGACGTAAGTGGAGGGGGCAGAATAAAGAATATGCTGCATAGGGAAATGTAAGTAACTTTCCTTTGCGATATGTGTCTGCTTATTGCTTATTTAACTTAAAAACTGTACCAGTTTTATGATATGCTCTTATAGTCTATACATTGATTTATGTAAAACAAATTTATGGCAGGAATATGTGATGCACATTTTAATGAAGACGATATCATTAAAACTGGCAAAATAAAAAAGCTTAAGATCGGTGCAAGACCAGGCCTACTGCTCCCCAAAAAAAACTCTTTTTCTGCACCACAAAGAAAACTTCCAGCTGCAAGGAATACACTACAACAAAAGAAAAAACATAAAAATGTACAGGATTAAAAAAAGTCTTCGAAACGCTTGAACTCTTCAGGTAGGCTACAAACATTTGAAAATAAGCATTCTACTACTATTTTTAACCTTAAACTCTTCTAGCATGATATACCCAATAACCTTGCCATATCTTCTAATCAATGTTATCAGTAGCTAAGATTGATATAACTAGCTATTGACAGAATAATAAGTTCCATGTTTTATGAAGGTTCATGGATATTTTATGAATCCAAGAGCAATTTTGTGGCAGAAAAGAGAATAGATAGTTTTCTAATACCTCATATCAGGTTTGTTATTTATATTGTTCAGATATATTATTTGGAATAATATTAAGCAAATGAAGCTCAAATCATGTAGTCCATTATAAAGTCTTAGTTTTGCTGAAAGTTAAATAGGAGTTCATTGAAAATATGCTGGAATATATAGATTCTATTCCAGGAAACTATTTTATTTATGTTTATACAGAGCAGTTTTTAAAAGTGATGCAAGTCTTGCAGAGGTAGCTTATAGTGGATGGCAAGTTCAGCTTAAACAGATAAATGTTGGAAACCTTCAATATGAAACGTTATTCAGTATTTTACGTAAGTTGTGTTCCCTGCTATAAATGATACATTGAATAAATATTGAGTGTTTATGAAGCTGTATTGCAGATGATTCGGAATGCATAAAACTGTGTGAAGGAGTTTTAGAAGAAAATATTACCAAATATAAACTACACTCTCTGCCATATTGGGATCACAATCAAATTAAAGCAAGGAATATATTTCGATCGTCTTTGTGCAGAATTATAGGTAAAATGATAGTTTTCAGACTCAGTTATGTGTGTCAGTGTCACTGTATTTATTATCTTGCCTCACCAAAGCCCAGAGAACAATTATTTTTATTTTCCATCTAAGTGAACAGCGATTGTGATCAGTCTAAAAAAGAATTGACTAAAATTGAGGTATATGAAGATGATCATCCACTTAATGTAAGAGACTAATTGTATTGTATAGGCTAAGTGCAGTAATTAAGCATTTTATAGATTTTTTATAAACTAAACATTTATGATTTCAGTGAAGTCTTATGTTTTATTGAAATATACATTTGAAGGAGATTGACTTGGAAGAAAAAGATACAAATGAATGGCAACAGTTGTTTTTTTAACATCAGAATGAGAATATGGTAAAAAGTTCCAATAGACGGCGTTATCATCCAGACATAATACGTTGGGCAATAGAGCTTTACTGCAGATCGCCTGCTGCTTATGAACATGTTCGAAGCAGTGGAGCTTTGATTTTGCCTTCAGCTTCAACAACCAGACAATATCGGTACGACTAATATTATGTTTATTTACTTGATTTCTCAAATAATTTCATTGATGCTACATAAGCACCGATATTATTGATATTACACCACTAAATGAACCACATATGTCCCTACATTTCAATTAAAATTTCTACCTGTTGCACCTTACAGTATTAGTGTGTTGTTGTGAATGCTTGATATTCCTTAACTCTTTGTACGACAGGTGGTTTGATATAATTAACTGTAAGGCCGCATATCTAATCAGACATGTTAATGATGAAAGGTTACAGTGGTTACAAGATGAATTTATTGAAAAGTTAATCAAATGGGAGGTAATAGTTTTCAAATAAAATGATTATAACATGTAGTTTAAAAGTTAAATTGTTGAGGTTTCAGTGTACAATTTTACATTAAATAAATATTTTTTATCTTGAAATTACACTTGATGCCAACTTTAGGAGGTTAAAAACAAACATGGAAATCAACGGAAACGAATCATTGCATATCCCACATTGGAAGGTCTGATATTTACATTTAGAAATATGATTGGGCTGTGTAAACAACTGCTGCAACTGGATTGTCTTGAATACGTCTGCCTTCACACTTTTACACAAGATGTGCTGGAAGCATTTTTTGGAAACGTTGTAAGTGATTTATTATTACACCTACGACCTATATTTTATCTATAGACATGTGAATGTACAAGCTTTAGTTTAACAGTATGTATAGTTTATCCATTGTTACTAGAATGTTTTATTAAATAAGATATTTTAATTACAGCGTAGTCATGGTGGTCAGTCAACAAATCCTGATATATCTCAAGTAGCATACTCAGTTCAGCATATTACCCAAAGAAAAATTATAAAAAAATTAAAGGTGGTAATACTACTCATGGGGCTCAAAATCCTTGGACATCAGTTTGTCATTCACCCATGCCTCTGGCATTACTAAATGAAGCAGCAAGTGTTTGTGTCATAATCGATCATAATAAAATATAAACATATTAGCTTGTTAAACCATCATCAGTAAAACTTCATTCTTCTATTTCACAAGATATTGTTCTCGTGGTGTTTATTGTTCCTGAAATATAAGTGTAAATTTCAGTTTTAATGAAGGCACTAAAAGTCCTCCCATGTGTACTAATCTTTTGCGCATTTGCAATCTTTAATCTTCAGTTACTTCGATCTCACTCCACCATTTTGAATTCAATGCATAACTTTTGTTGTTCTTTTTGCTGCCAAATATGTTGAACAATCCTCCAAGATAATAATTCATAACAAAAAATATAGTTGACTGTAAACTTCTACAACTGTATCTGATTATTGTGTTATTTGACTGGTACATGTACAAGCAATTGCCCTTGCAAATAATGCTGGTCAATATGCTATGGTGGTCTATGCCCTCTATAAGAATAATGTATTAAAATTTTCAGTATCAGTAAAGAATAATCCCCACAATTTTGTGGTACAATATTTAGGTATCGTTACAGATTAGGCAATACGCATGTGGTTGGAAAAATTTTCAGTAGCACAAATTTTGCTTGTAGACTATAAAAAGCTGGTTTTTACCTATTTCAAAGAGCGAAATCTGCATTTGTCGGGTAACATTTAATTAATTTGTCATGTTAATTCATGGGAATTTGTTGCCAGATTTACACGAACACTGCTACTATCATATTCGGTGCAAAAACACTACATGAACTGTATAACAGGTCCTAAACATCAACATTTCCGTTTGGTCAATCCAACTCGATCGCTAAATCCGACCCGTAAATCACTTGTCTGATCGTAGGAATTCGCATGCGAAGTCGTATGCAAACCCGGCAGCGTAATCCGGACAAAACAGACGAATTTTGGATACTGTGTACAGCCACCTTAAGCCTCTGGTATAATATTTGGTTAGGTTAAATGCGCTTGCATAGCAGTGAGAAGGTATTAGGTACAAGACTCGATGCAGCCACTACTGTAGTCCTGTGTATGGGTAGAATACAAACTAGTTAACAAAGGTTCACTAAGAAATTATCCCAGGCAACCGCTCTTGGTTTTCCAAATAAATAAGAAACCAACATTGGCTAACTTGTTTTTATTTTTAAATTGATTTTCGCCTTTAAGCCCGATGCACACATACACCCTTGCGGGTGCCGTAAGGTGTCTACGGCGCGGCTTGCGGCCAAACTTTCGGCGGTTGATGCACACTGCGACGGTTGTGCGGTCTGTACGGTGATGTGCGGCTGCAACGAGTTGGTCTTGCGTCGTCTGCGACAAAGTAGAAAATTTTCTACTTTGCCGCATAGCCGTGAACGGCACGAAGTAGAATAATTTGATATAAAATAAGTTAACATCTTCGTGCATTATTTCGTTTGATGTGACAGTTTTGACAAATTACTAGGTTTTGGCGTTAGAAATGTTTGTTTGAAAGCAATAAGGCTTCCATGTGTACGACACAGCAGTGGAATACTGCTATGCTGGTCAAATTATCAAGACCTTTTTTCTGCATTTTTCTATGTTCTCAGTAGCAGGCATTAAATTATGATAGCCCTATAGCAGGTATTACATTATTGTAGGCCTATACCTATCCAAAGTGACAATTGTATTGCTGCAATGGATGAAGTTTGCTTTGAAACTTTGCTTAATCTGCATTCCACAATTGAAGCATATGTTCTATATGAAAGTTTATCAGGGATTGAAAGGTATAGTACAGTGATAAAGTTAGAAATCCTTACACATATGGTATTTGAGTATTACATTTGAGTAAATTAGTAGTATAGTGATAAAGTGAGAGTATACTATATCTTATTTGAATATTTATTAAGCTATTGTTTTAATGTTCAGAAATGTTTGGGTGCATGAAATGCTAAAAGAAAGAGACAGCAAATCAGAATTTATCCTGGCTGAGCAACTTCTTGGAGTTGGAGACCCAGACAAATGTCACCAATATTTTAGAATGAGTAAAGAAAAATTCTATACATTGCTGAAGGCTATTGAGCCCAAAATACAAAAAATAGACACTCCTTGGAGGAAAGCAATTTCTCCACAACGTCGCCTGATTTTGACCTTACGATACCTTGCAACAGGTGCATCTCAGCTACATATAGGTTTTTCATTTAGAGTGGGTCACACTACAGTAGGCATGATTATCAGAGAGTGCTGTTCGGCGCTATGGGAATGTTTGGTGCCAATAGTTTTGCGCCCTCCTACTGCAGAAGATTGGTTGCAAATTGCTGATGATTTTCAGAAGTTTTGGCAATGCTCAAACTGCATTGGAGCAATCGACGGGAAACACATCAGAATTAAGGCTCCACCTAACAGTGGTACTGAATTTTATAATTATAAGGGTTTTTTCTCCATTGTGCTTTTAGCAATTTGTGATGCTCATTATCGTTTTGTTCTGGTGGATATCGGTGACTCAGGTCGCCATAGTGATGGTGGTATCTTCAGTAATTCAAGAATTGGAAAAAAATTTGATAAAGGTTCTTTAAGTATTCCTGCCCCTAATAGCTTGGCAGGATCTGACATTAATGTTCCTTATTATTTTGCTGCTGATGATGCTTTTCCATTGAAGACTGGAATTGTTAAGCCATATCCAGGACGGCACCTCAGTGAGGACAAGCAAATTTTTAATTATCGACTGAGTCGTGGAAGAAGAGTTGTAGAGAACGCTTTTGGTATACTTGCCGTAAGATGGCAAGTATTCTATAAAATGCTGAATTGTGATCCAGAAATGGCACAGTGTATAGTACAGGCCTGTGTGGTTCTTCATAACTTCCTACAAAGTCCACGTCAGGTAGGATCTCATATTTATGGGGATCAATTTGATGGAAATGGCAACACAGTGAATGGTAACTGGAGACAAACTATTCCTTCAACTGTGAATATGGATTCACTTGGACATATTGGCTCAAACTTTTATTCCAGATATGCAGGTTTTTACAGAGATGAGTTAAAAAAATATTTTTTAAAAGATGGCGCAGTTGCATGGCAGTGGAGTAGGTAAAGTTTAGGTTATGTTTGCTGTTTGTATTTACTATTTTCTTTAATTCAAGTTGCCAGCTTTTGAAAAATTGGAGTGCTTTTACCATCAATTTCTGTTTTGACAGTTGCTATTTCTTTTCACATTACGTTTTTCTAGAAAGTAGTGCAGTATGGAAATTGAAAAAAATTTTAATATGAAGCTTATTGACCTTGTTTCTCAAGCTAATCTTATTTACAACCCATGTCATCCAGAGCATAAAATTAGAGGCAAAACAGATTCTGCATGGAGAAACATTGCCCAGGAATTAAACTCGACAGGTAAGTTTGCATCTTATTACAAAAATAATTACTAAATTTATTTTGACTTTCAGTTGACCAGTGTCAGAAGCGTTGGCGTACGCTGCGAACAGCGTATGGCAAAAAGCACAAAAAAAATACAGAAGCTCCAAGTGGGTCTGGTACCCTTCCACCAGAGAGATGGCAGTATTACCACCAACTATCTTTTTTGGATAGTTATATAAAGCATAGAGGGTATGTGAATGGTATGTGGTAATAAAAATATTTATTGTTTTTCTGTTTGTGTAGATCTGTAGACAACTTTGCTGATGGCAGTAGTTCTACTCAGTTTTTTTTGGACGACCCTGGTCAGTATGTAAAATGTTTATGTATAAAATTTTGTGTTGCTCGTAACCATGAAAGAAGTTATATTTTTGTTTTATAATATTTAAAGAGGATTCCAGCATTGAAAGTACCAGAGAAGATAATTCCTTTTCTTCTGATTCTGCTACTGCACACATGCCTGCAAATGCAACTCAACCAGAAGAACCAAGTTGCAAAAGGAAGAAAACAGACAAACAAAAAGTACAGGTACACGTACACTCAAACCTTTAGGTGCGAGATTGTTTTTCGTAATTTTTCACTTTTTGACCAGGTCTCACTTAATTGGATTTTGCTAGACCAAAACTTTCTTCAAGAAGTTTGTGCAGTATGAAATTATCTTCAAATTCATATTTTTTTGATGACTCATCATTAAATTGATGATGTCATAATAAATCTTAGATTATTGAATATTTCAGAAAAGAACAGAAATATTAAAATATAATGTATTACAAACTTGATCAGTATGTAAAAACCTTCCTTTTGATGTATGATTTGTAAAGTTACCTGAGTCATAAAGGAAAAAAATTACAAAAACCTTCGATATGTCGATTCTAAACCACAAACTAATTGCTGTGTAACCAAAATTTATTGACTTTAGTGAGGTTTCTATAACTTATGGGCTGTTATTACTACAATAAAACCAACAATACACACAAATTCAATAACCAAAATCACTTAAAGTCTTATAAAATCATCTTGGAAATGTGTTAGGAGAGTTCGCTGTGTCTTAAGGATGATCCACTTCCTGTTTATTAAAAAAGTAGGACTATTAAGTAACTTGTGATAGGATCTAGCCATCTGGCTCCGGGCACGTCCAAAGGGTTAAGCATATGCTTTAGTTCATGATATTATAAATAAAAACCAAACTTAGTAATGTTTTTGTTTTGCAGACAGAGATGCTAAGTTATTTGAGGCAAAGCTCAAGTCATCTTGCAGAACTCCAGGAAAGGAAATTAGATAGACTAGACCACTTTGGTAAATTTGTGGTGGCACAATTAAGAGAAAAACCTGCAGAGCTTGTGGAGGCGTACATGAAGGAAATAAGCAGTCTTCTTTTTGCGGATTGTATTTTGGAGCTTAATGTTGCACAACAGTCCACTTAGTTATTGTCTGAGTATTTCCTTTAATGTTATTTTTATTTCGTTTTAATAAAATTGAAAAATGATAAAAAATACATGAAGTTGATTTTTTGTGAGGAAATGTTTGAGGTGACACAAAAACCTTGCAGGTGTGCGTATACGCCCGGACAGCCGCGCAAGAGCGCCGCAGACTGTCTGGGGATTTCCCGGCCGCAGCCGCAATTGTTTCCAGTGTGCATCCTGCTTTACGCTTTCTTCCTCTCCACATCCACCACTCTTTCCTGTTCCACCGCTCTCTCCAAAGCTTCTTCCATTTTCTTTCTGTGTTGTTTGAATGAAATCTTGATGATGCAGAATAAAGAATCACATGCATACAATTAATATTAAACTTACCTCGCATTCTGTCTTGCCATAAACTAGGAACAAAAAATGTAAGTCAACTAACTTAGATATTGGTATTTATATCTAATATAACTTACTTGATGGTATGGTACCCATCTGGAAAGAAGTTTTTATTAAAGGGTATGGAATAAATATAATACAAAATTAAAAATTTACCTCTTACATTGTGGTATTATTTTCTTTCTGTGAAACATATACAATTATCAGAAACATAAAAGTTATGTGAGTACTGAAGGTCGATGGGTTCCACACCATGAGCATTAAAAGCGCTGACAGAGAGGAATTGTTGGCCGGTGAAGAATTTACTCACAATTACAAAACTGCCTTGTAACCTGTTTTTTTTTACAGTGGCATACAGACAAAAAAAGGGAGCGACAAAGCAAGGGATTCTCTGTAAGAAAAATGAGGTGGAACTTTTAGATCACATTTAAGCATCTTTATTCATATACCAATTTTTATTTTTCGGTTGGTATGCACCTTTAACAAACACCGGATACTAATATTAACAAAAGGTATTTTTTTTGTTTGAAATTTTGCCGCTTTTAAAGAGAAAGACGTCACAAAACCGCAGCTGTGTTCTAAAAATCGCCTGGCATCAGCGCCAGTGTGAACCCGACTTAACACAAGCTTAACATACAGGGGCAGTTTAAGCATGATTTAGCAAGCATTCAAAATGTGTATCTTAATATTTTGTCTTTTTTATTCTGTTAAAAATATGTTGTATTCATTCACACCGAATTTTATTACTTAACAGCAGCAAGCCCCTTTGACGTTTGCCTTCTCAGACTGAATATACTGTGTTACCTTTTTTTCATATCCTGTCCTACTTGTTGTAGCAACTAAAACTCATGATTTACTTTATATATATTATCTTCAGTATAAAATTTGAATAAAAGATTAGAATAACTAAATATTACTTACCTTTTTAAAAACACAAACTTTTTGAAGGAGGTTAATCTAAAATAAATACTAGGCATTAAACTTGCTATCAGCTTGAGTCGTCTCAGCTTGAAATGGCCTGACCTTCTTTTTACATGCTTATCTTCTTTTTCTCTGCAATTACAAAGTAACGTTACCAATACAGTATCACTTTAATATGAGTTACACTACAAACTTACATTTTAAAAGTGTAACGTTACCAATACAGTATCACTTTAATATGAGTTACACTACAAACTTACATTTTAAAAGTGATGCCGTGGCATTTTTCAAATCGAAATGACATGTTTTTTTAAATAATCTCTATAAAAAATGGTTCTAAACGGGAGTTATTAACTTTGCACAACACGTACCTCCACACAAGTAAATATTAACTTTTGCACAACACCCCCCACACAGGTAAAATGTTAACTTTTGCACAACACGTAACCCCACACAAGTAAAATGGTAACTTTTGCACAACTACCCTCACACAAGTAAAATTTTATAATAATCTCTATAAAAAATGGTTCTAACGTGAGTTATTAACTTTGCACAACACGCTCAGCTTGAAATGGGCTGACCTTCTTTCTACATGCTCATCTTCTTTTTCTCTGCAATTACAAAGTAACGTTACCAATACAGTATCACTTTAACATGAGTTACACTGCAAACTTACATTTTAAAAGTGATGCCGTGGCATTTTTCAAATCGAAATGACATGTCTTTTTAAATAATCTCTGTTATTAACTTTGCACAACACGTACCCCCACACAGGTAAAATGATCATCCCCCCCACACAGGTAAAATGTTAAGTTTTGCACAACACGTACCTCCACACAAGTAAATATTAACTTTTGCACAACACCCCCCACACAGGTAAAATGTTAACTTTTGCACAACACGTAACCCCACACAAGTGAAATGGTAACTTTTCTTTTGCACAACTACCCTCACACAAGTAAAATTTTATAATAATCTCTATAAAAAATGGTTCTAACGCGAGTTACTAACTTTGCACAACACGTACCCCCACACAAGTAAAATGATCCATTTTTGCACAACACGTGGGAACCGTCAAAATCAGCTGATCGATTAGAAAAGGCTGTGACGTAATTGATGCCGTGGCATTTTTCAAATCGAAATGACATGTGTTTTTAAATAATCTCTATAAAAAAATGGTTCTAAACGGGAGTTATTAACTTTGCACAACACGTACCCCCCCCCACACACACAAGTAAAATTTACGTTAACTTTTGCACAACAAAATATGCTGGCAAATTCATATGCTTTGGTGTTGTGGGTGGAGAAAAAAGCAAGTGGTCTGGAGAACTAACTCGTGATGGATCTAACATATAGCTGATGCACATGGAATGCAGCTATCGTTTGCATTTTTATTTCAGCCCTAAGATCAACGAATCCAACCATGAAGTCGGTGGTGGTATCATACACAATATTTTCCTTAACTGTAGGTAATGTACGAAATCATGACTATATATAAAATTAGAAATAATAATAAAAATATTTACTTTCATTTCATCTAGAGACAATAAGAAGTCGTTGATGAGACTGCAGTTTTACAGCCTCCAACTTCAACTCGTGCAACACATGCTGTTGGATACCACGTAATGTACTGTAAAGATTCCTAAAATAGTATTTTTTACCATTTAGAACTGTTCCAAATGAAAAGCAACATGAGCATTCTTACCTATAATCATTTAATGTTCTAAAACTGGGTAGTCGGAGCAAACCAGACTCCCGCTGGTCCTCGTAACAACTCGTACTTTTAGTTTCCAGGCTTAGGCAAAATCTAAACACATAAATAAACGAATGTCTGTAAACTGTATTCCTTTTATATTAGTAGCTTTACATACTTAATAATCTCTGGGTAATAACGTTCACCTTTTGTTTTGCTACCATAAAATTTTATCTGTTTTTTCCAAAACCGTTTATAGAAGTCATTAACTTCCTGCTTGTCACAGGCTAAAATTAAAAATGCTGGTCAAAGGGTGAAAGGTTATTTATTTTACTGAAACTGTACCTCGGGCCATTAAATTTCTGAAATCGTTTGCTAAATCTGCCTCTACTTCAACCAAACGTTCTTCAGTTTAAAAGTTTTTTTTTAATTTTTGTTTTCAATTCAGTGATTCTGTCAAGTAACTGCATTTTAATTCAGCACTGTTTTTAGAAAGAAACATCAATAGTAAAAACCGAACATCTTTTTGTTCCAATGAGCATTTGATTTTTTCCTAAGGTATTCTTTTTACCTTCTTCTTGTAAATCTTTCTTCGGCTTGTATTTCTATTTATATTTTTCTCAACACACTCGTATTCTTTGCATTGTCCATCTTTCAGAAATATCTGACACTTTTCTGTCCTGATTAGAAATGTCTTTTTAAATGTAATGCATGATTAGGCCTACATGATATTATGTTCACTTCTGGAATAAATCTATTTCCAGAAAGGCTACTGACTTTGGTCATGTAATAACACATCCCGTATTTAGGTCACCCGCCAGGACACTACAAGTTCTGTACTAAAATACAGATTTCAAGGCTTCGGCACGATGTCGATAGAAACTGGAGCAACCCAACCATAAAAGGAAGCCAAAACTCTAAGATTTTTAAATAAAGTTTTGGTTGGTCATGACCATCTTAAAAAATAAATTAATGCTTTGTTTCTGTGTGGAGATTCAATGTTGGTATTGCTCCCATGCGAAGCTCTTTTCGTGTACCTTCTGTAAATGATGAAGTGAGTACTTCGCGAAAATTTAAAATTATATTATGTCAGACGGAAGAAAGCGTTTTTCGCTTTTTACTGCGTCTCGTTTATACAGGTAGTTAAAAAAATTTTCGTTTTGAAATCGCCGAATAACCTTTTCAACGTCATGCCCAAAGTTAGTAGACCAAGTTAGGAAACGGCGCTCGTGTCCGCCATTACGGAGCCCACAGAGCGTGAATCGCCCATACAAATGCATGGTCGGCATGTGTTTATTTAGTTCTTGTGAGCGATACAAAGCTAGAAAACACGTATAGCGGTTGTTTTAACATTTAAAATATAATTTCTAATATAAATCTTGTTATATAATATTAAATCTAGGAATTAATGTGAAGTAAATTAATATTTTGACTGGTTTTCGGCGTACAGTGTGGTTTAACAGGGTACTTTACGTTGGCGATTAAGACTAGCATCAATCAGCTTAGCGATTAAGACTAGCATCAATCAGCTTAGTTTACATAATAGTATATGATCATACCTACAAATCTACAGAGCCATTCTTTACTACATTTATAATCCAACATGAGTGGACATGCAGCTCCAAACTGCAGTACTAGCAGATAAGGTGTTCGCGTTTTCCGATTTCATAAAGACCCCTAACGCAAAAAAACGTAGTTTACTAATTCAAGCAGAGGACCAAAAATTGTCGGGTATACGTGTTAAGTTTGTGAGCCAAAAAGTAAAATCACGGCAATTTACATGCAAAACTGCAGCTAGATACACCAGTTTATGGTAATGTTATGCGTTTGTATTTATGGTAATGTTATTTTATTTTTTTTAAACATGTTCTTTTATGTTTTTGGTTAGTAAACCTGATGTTTTCTATTTTTTTACTCTTTAATCGATTGAGTGTTCAATAAAAGTTGATTATTTTTGTGAGGTTTTTATTATTGTGATAAGATATAACATTAGTAGAAAACCATTTTTACGCGCAGAAGTGCTTGGTTTTTAAAAAATCGCAATATTTAAACGAAAAAGAGCACCCAGCAATGATAAAATGCTATGCCGTGGGCTCCGTAATGGTGGCGACTATGACGTCATAGACGCGAGACAATGGATAACAAGACTCGTTGTTTTACAATCCGTTTCCTAACTTGGTCTATACTAACTTTGGTCATGCTCACAGCCGTTTTGCTGATTCGCATATTTTTTTTGCGGGACGCAAAACAGTTACCGTTGTTGTTTTTCGGACGACTTTTTTCCGCACTTACCTCAGTTTTCAATTCTAGCATTTATTCTTTTCTTTTGATTGAAATCAAATCATATTATATATTTACAATGTTTAGACTGAATTTTCAGATTTAAAACCACACGATGAGCGATTAATTAACAATTACTTTCCTCATGCACTTTACATAGCGGAAACACTGTCTGGTAGTTTGGCATGAAACGACGGCACGTTTTGTATCCGCACAACGATTCACGACTGAATCGAACTATTGGCATATTTAAAGGTGGCCGCATTAAATGCACTACTTTTATACTGTATTATCATTAATCGTAATTGAAACATTATTTTTAATTCAACATCATATGATTAATATTAACTACTAACATTACCTAATTACTGCGTGATCACGGTTTGTCAAAATTCATGAAAACAAACGTTTTACTCTTATACTGTATTATCATTAATCGTAATTGAAGCATTATTTTTAATTCAACATCATATGATTAATATTAACTACTAACATTACCTAATTACTGCGTGATTACGGTTTGTCAAAATTCATGAAAACAAACGTTTTTAAGCGAAGACAACGTTAACTTGTTTACAGTAAACACATGGGACAGGAGTTGTACAAAGCGTATTTACACATATTCTTTACCAATCACTCAATCCTCATACGTCATAAGTTTCATTAGTTATTACATGTATAAATACATTCTGCCTACTGCTCCACAGTCACCAATGGCGACTAGAACCCGTTTTGTTGGTTACTTCAGATTTGGTTTTGATCGAGCCTAGTCGACCGTTGTAGTAAAATGATTAATTAAATATAGCAGGGTGAGGGTAGATGGGACACCTTTTCATTTTGTTTTCTCTTTTCATTTGGTAGTAAACAAAGAACATTTAATGAATTATAAAAGCGTATCTACACGACTTCCACAGACCGTTGTTAATTGTTTAAAACACGATCAGGCTATTTGGATTGGGGTAGATGGGACACCTTTTCATTTTGTTTTCTCTTTTCATTTGGTAGTAAACAAAGAACATTTAAAACCGTTTCTACACGACCTCCACAGACCGTTGTTAATTGTTTAAAACACGATCAGGCTATTCGGATATGTGTTAAAGGTGTCCCATCTTCCCGACTCTACTATCTTATGGTAATTAGTTTAAAACGTGCTTATTCATTAGATCTGTGATCTCTTGTTAGTATATAAATATCAGTTTATTAATCATAAAGAGAGACGAGCAATCAGATTCAGTTTACCAACACAGAAAACCTACGTTTTGGTTATATTTTTTAGTAGACAGGCATTTGGCAACTTATGCAGCACACAATTTTATTTAGATTAAATTCTAAGCCACCAGAATTATTAAGCAAGCAAGTTAGGCATGGTCAATAAGTTTTTCGTAGTTGGATGTACTTCTGGCTATACTGCCAATTCAGATAAAGGTAAAAATTATAAATGTGTGCTGCATTATAAAATAAAGTTTCTTCATTTCATTATGTTGCTTCAAAAATGAAGAAAAATTTAAAGTGCGTCGACTGCAATGCCATTTTGGAAAAAAGATTCCGATGAGGGCCATGTTTATTCAGATTATACTGATTTGTTGTCAAGAGGTGGCGTGGCCTGACTTTGCCAACATCTTCATTGTTTGATTTTGTATCTGCTGGTTTCCTTTTATTGGACTCTGTTAACTGTATAGCTTCCCATCCAGACATTCCATGCAAAAACAGCCAGCCAGGCATGTATTGGACAAATATTTGGATAAGGGTACCATCTTTGCATGTTATGATTATGAAGAAGATCTTCAATCAGTAACATCATCAATATAGTCTTTAACAACAAACAGACATGTAACAATAATTCTCTCAGGAAGCACTAGTAAAATTTAAACAGAGACAAAGGTCCTAAAGTTAGACACAACACTTAAGTACGAAGAGAGACTATCGTGAGTTCGTTTGTATTGGACAGTCTTAATTTATGTGCTTAATGACCCATTTTTGGACCTCTAGTAAGAGCCTCTGTCCCCTGCTTTAACAAAAAAACCTCGAGTAGAAAATGGGTTATGAGCAGCAGGACAGATCAAGGCATTTAAGCACCTTGAGACAAAAGGGTAATGCTTGTGTTTATCCAATATCCTATATTGTTTTTAAGGACCGGTTTTAAATGTCCACAACGGACATATCAATTAGTTACTGCGGTGTTCTTTTGCTAGATATGTATAAGCTGTCTTAAACAAATTCTGTTTTAAGCCAAATACTATTTTCACTGAGCGACTGAGCCAATCTAAACTGTCGGTAAAACTTACTTGTATGCCGCAGGGTTAAAAGTAACTCCTATCTGTTCAGTCATGCTTAAACATAAAAAATATAAGATGTTGATAAAATAAACCGAAAAATAATATAATTTAACCGGGAATGGTAAAGAAACTGTTATTTGATGCAAAAACTACAGCCAGACAGCAAAATTCATTCATAAAACCGTGACGTAAAAATGTATTATAATGGGCATTGTTCGCGGCAATAGGCCTCTTATTTTGAGCAGTTTCGGTGTATTCTTGGGCCGTGTATTGAGTAGGCCATGCATTCCCCTAAACCAGTGATGGTTCTTAAACTGGGAGAGGGGCGCGCCCCTGAGGCCGCGTGTAAGACTTGTAAGCCGCGCGAAAAAAAACACAATTGGCGTGTTACAACAGTGATGTTCAAACGGGGATCTCGATCCAGTTCCGGTGTCGCAAAAAAATCGTTCTCATATTACTAACTGCGCATGCGCGCTAGTGGTGGTCACGTGATTAGCATTTTCCACGAGGTCGATGAAATATTTATTCCGCTTGCAAGATGCACTTCATTTTATATGTGCAAAATGTTGTCAGAAATGCCTATTTTTTTTTCGTTGTTAACGTCACTGGTAGATGTGAGATTCAGTTGGAGGTAAGTCTGTAGGCTTTTTACCGCTTTTGTGTTTATATTAGACCAAAACACCTATACTGTACGTCCGATTGTCCGAACGACCGAACCTTACAATTAAACCCAAAATCCAATCCAGGCACATCAAACCAATAAACAAAGTACTAAATAAACTGTCAACAGAAAAGATTAACAGAGAACATAAATCAGAGTAAATTAGTGTTTTAATATAATATTTAAATTGGAACAAAATATGATGATTAATTAACAGTTAATACAGTCCTATAAAAAAAATTCTGCCACAGTTCTAACAAAAATTTATACGTTAAGTGAGGTAAGCTGTTTACTACATTCATATTTGATGTAGGTAAATTATTGTTTTTTCCAGATGAAAAGAAGTCTGTCAAGGTTTATGCCACCCATTTGACCAATACACAAACAAATTATCGTCAGTACGAAAAGCGAAACAATGAAATATATGAAAAGGTAAAACAACAAATTTAACGCAATATATTTTTCCCCTGCTATATCGGAACCTCAGAAAAAGGTACTTAGCCCACTTCAAATAGAAAACAAAACAGTTTTTTTTAACTGACAGAAGGGCTGTCTTGGAAATTATCTTTTAAATTACATATCTATTCTTGGCAGACCAAACACAACTGAAGAAAAGAAGTCTCCTTTTGCAGAATGCACTTACTATGCATTAGTCTGTGGCAATTCGAGCACTCTATCTGAAATAAAGATGAGCACAGGTTAGTCTTAAAATTTAAATTATACCTAGGAATCTTACATTTAGTATGTTCTTCAGTGGAACAGGTGTTTCCCGGTTTATTATAACATATGTGGATGCTTTTTAATTTCAAATAAGTAATTAATTTTGGGATGTTATCTGCTGAATATGAAAGTGGTACAAACCTTGTTTTTTTTTATGGAACTTCTTTAATTTCACATGCTTCTATAAATGCACATAGGTTATTATTAAAGAACTTAAAATTTATTGGTAAACCCACCTTTTCTTTTTAGGAATGGCTTTAATATTGAAATGTTTGTTTTAGATTTTATTACTACTCCTTCTTTTTCCAGCAAACATTGATTTGTTTCAAACATTTCTTTAATTCTGTATGGTCCAGTCCAATCCTGTTCGAGTCGAGATCCTAGTATGGATTTGGATAGAATATTACCAAAAACCAAAACCCGAAATTTCCCAAAGTATGTGGGTATGTCATATGTGTAATGCAGGATTGTAAAAGTTGTAAATCCGGACGGTGATCGGATACTTTTATTGAAAATCCCGGCGTCTTATGTTTTACGTGCGTTTACAATCCTGGTGTAATGTGTGAATATATTTTTATTATGTAGTCTAATATGTATGATGCATTTGTTTGATAAGTTCTATAGGCTATACCTTTTCTACTTTCTTTCCGCTTGTTTTTTTTAAACCAGGTCTCCAACCTTAAAGTGGAAGCACCTTCCTCCTTTTTCAATTTTTTTTGTGACAAATTTGTTGTTGTTTTTGGGCTTTCTGGATGTTTAACTTTGTCTGCAATTAGTATATCTCAATATTACTGTTCATATTGCTCTTTCATGTGTAAGTATTACAGTTTTTAACTAATGTTATCGACCTGCTGATCTATTTTTCTAGCTTCCTCTATTCTTTCTGTATCACTATCTTTCGTAGGGAGGAATAAATTATGGGGTTCTCTCTTGAACATAACCTGGTTTCAAACACCCTTTCATTAACCTGTTTCAAAAACAACGTTTAGTTGGTTTCAAACACCCTTTCATTAACCTGTTTCAAAAACAACGTTTGGTTGGACTGAGTATAAGTCTGATACTGACATCTCTTTTTTAACTTACTCTGTTAACAAATTCACGACCCTGGTCTGTAATAATTCTTTTTGGTGGCCCAAATAAATAAATCAAGTTCAGTATAACACATCTGCCACATTTTCAGCTGTCTTTGCCTAAAAACATGATTTACTTTATTTGTGCAGGGGTATAGCACAGTTGTAAGAAGCTTGTCTTACAGGAATTGCCCTTGCATAGACAAACTTTGAAAACAAGCATATTGCTGTGCAGATGTACTTGTTTCCACATTTGGAAAGAGGACAAATGAACCTATTAGGTCCACTCCCACAACTTCCCATGGCTGCTTTGTCGTGATGGATTTTTAGTTCTGGAGCAACTGTTTTCATTTTGCATTCTGGGCATTCCTCGATCCAGCAATGAAATGTAAAAATGGTTTTCATTCTAAGTGACTATATGTTGCTTCTGGGATCAGAATGTAACAAACCCATTTTTTTATATACTTCTCCAGTAGTATGACTAATTGATTTTTTGGGAGTGATAACGGTGCCTCTGTGGCCACCGGTACCTTCATCATCGTGGCACTGTTTTAATGCTATCTGTTGCTCCTCCTTCGTGTACAAAACCTGAGCCCGGTTACCATCTCTAGTCCTGAACATCTTGCCCTCTTAAAAACATTTTTCTGTGTAAGTTGTATAAGCGCAAGTGTAAGTAAGTTTTGTTCAAATACCATGCATCACAAATTTCTGTGCTGCCTTTCTTATTTTTCTGCGGTCTGATAACCTCTGGTAAACATGCCGGCCACAGCTAACATACTCCTTCAAAGCAAGCAGATACTCGTCACTACAAATTCCACTACAAATTCATTCAAATATTTTAAGTAGTTTTTAACAATTTTTTTTTCTTCTTTCGTATTATAATTTTCTGTGGCAAATTTAATTCCTCGTCGTCTAAACAGCTTTCGTCATCCGAACAGGAGTCAAATGCAATGAAGGCTTTTATTAAATTTTGCATCACACGGTTTTGCCCGCGAGTACAAACAATAAAAAATCCACTCTCGGGTTATGGTAGAAACAAGAGTTAACCTAGTGGAAAAGCAAAGAGCTTCTACAGTCTGGCAAACACAAAACTCCACAGCTGAAAGTGTCAGTTTGTTTAACTTTTATGCCAAACTGGGTGTCTAGGAAGGGTATTAAGCATAAATATATACTCTTTTCAGCAGTTTATTATTGCGGCTCGAAACTGAATCGTACCATGTTAATTCTCCTGTTTTGGAATTCAGATAAATGGTGAAGTGACTGCTCCATAACACTGAAGATAAAATGCCGCGATGTATTTTCTATCAGAGACTCATATGATTGATTTGCAGTGCTAATTTCAGGACCCTTCCAATAAACTTCTTGAAAACCAACATGAAGTCGAACCAAATCTTGTTTCACCTGATTGAGAATTTATTTCATCCAATGTGCCTGATATAAAATATTCCACTGCATTTTCAGACAGTCATCCGTTACTAGTATCTTCCTGGAAATGATCAGCAATTAATTGGTTCAGCACATAGTGTATACACATCATTCCAAAACACTTTAGTTTCCTTATTGTTAATCAGTGCAGGTTTTCCCAGTTGTGCTTTCATTGCACCTTCATCATTTCATAAATACGTGCAAAATATAAAATATTCCACTGCATTTTCAGACAGTCATCCGTTACTAGTATCTCCCTGAAAATGATCAGCAATTGATTGAGATAAGTCATCATCAATTAACTGAGAAAAATCCCGGCCTGTTAGCGGTTTATTGTTGCAGTTTTGATAAATAAGCAAATCAAAACGTTTTAGAAGATATTAGCAATACTGTAAATGGCTGCAGCAACTTATTAAAAGTTATTTCCTAGGAATCAGTGTATAACCACACAAAATAGCTTACCAAGCTTGGTGGAGAACTAGTTTTTGTGACTATCCAGGGTTCAGATCATAAACTCTTCGTTTTTTCCCCATAAGGCATAGACTATATTTATATCTATATTTACAGTTACCATATACGAGTTTGCATAAGCAGAGTAATCATGTCTGATTGGTGCTGTGTTTAAAATAGCAAGACTAAAAATGACTGTACAGTGTAATAAGTAACAGAAAACGCTATGTCGACGGTACACTCTGTTTTGCTGCAAGCAATATTTAATTTTCCTCTAGCAAAGCCTATCGTAACCAAATTCCATAGAAATCACAAGTTAAGCAACTAACTTGTCTATTGTTTACGAGTGCATGGACGCCATTTTTGTTCGAGCAGCTGTACAGATATGATAATGGCGATACTGCGAAATATATGCAAAATGTCTTCTTTACAGACGAATTAGGCATTTACAGAGACATTTTTAGCACTTTAATAGGGCAGGAACCAAAACTATTTTTATTTTTGCTATAAAATTATAGAATGTTCCAGGTTTTTTAATTCATAATGCTCATTTTTAAATCTCAACCAATGGTATTTATTTTAATGGGAAGCCAAATCCATAATAACATCAAACAATAGCTTTCTATACTGTCAAGTATGTGGTAAATCATTGTTTATCCATCATCTGCATGTTGCACAACTACTACTAAACTAAAGTAACACATATGCAGCAAGCAAATTTTTAAAGCCAAACCATTATTGCCAAAACATTTTATTAAAATGTCCACAATGAAGTACAAATATCATGCTGTATTGCAAAATTGTAACATTTTGTTTTCAATAATGAAAACAACTTTTCTCTTGCTTAATTTATTTGAAAATCCAGGAAAGTGAGCAAACCACTAAAAAAGTCTTGCCCAACCAAATGGAAGGTGTAAGTATTTTATTGACATTTTATTAATCCCATCGTCTTGAGTTACAAAAACTCAACCGTGTTCTTTTATCAGATTTTTCATAACAAGCTTTTGGACCAATCGACATCTGTTCAGATCACTTTGTTCAGCAGCATCTGCAGCAATAACAAAGAGGAATATCTGTAAACTTTGTTCATAATATTGTTTCTTTTGTATCTACAGAACCTAACTTCAGTTGGTATCCTCACACTCGTTTGTTCAACCCTAATTGTTGTTTGTCACGTTGTCAATAAACTGCATAAATAAATCTCGTTATAAACACTTGTAGGACAATGCACTCGTTATATACCCCTTAATGCACATTAAAAAGTAACAAATTTAAGGCAATTAGGAGGACATTATGCATCTCCTGGGTAATCCCAAATATTTAAAATAAATATAGAACCTCCTTGCTTCACTTAAACTCCTGGTTGCAGTTGCCACTAGTGAAGATGATCATATTTTCCCCCAATACTGAATGTTTTGCACTTTTTGTTGCATTTGTAAACTTTTCGCCACGCAGTGTGGTCATGGAATGTCCGGCTGTTTTAAAATAGAAACATAAAAAATTAAGTAGGTCAAATTAAAATTTTTGCGAATTCTTTCAAATTGACATTAACCCAAAAAAGTCCTAACTGTAAGCAGCTGTGCTTCACAAATAAAAACTTTCTTTAATAAATCCGAAATTTCCTTCAACTTTCTTTACACTATCTGGCTTGGTGATAATTCTTATAACTGTTAATAAATGTTTTGCTGTTGTACTATTCTCTAATTCATTTTCAAAAAAAAGGTGCGCTTCCATGCAAACTTGGGGGTACTGCATTAGCAATTCGGCAGATTTTTTATTGCTGCTGAACCGTTCTATCCATTTGCTAACAAGTTCATTTTCCCTTCCGGTTAAAACTAGGTCGTTTTTAACTTCCTTAGCAACTAATACGGGTGTCAAGACTCGAGATTCTACCGCTGATGAGGCATGTTGACAATTTTATTCGATTCCCCAAAATCAACAAACGAAAGTTCATTGATGATGTTAGCTGGCAGTGTACTCCAATCAAAACTAGGGCGCATAGAATCCATAATAAAGTAATTAAAAATACGACAAGTCTTACATAAAACTGAAATTCATGAAGTTGCACGAACAAACGTATATTGAGTTGCCCAGCAACCGTGTGGAGTGAGAGCAGTTACATTCAAGCGTGACGAAGACAATGGACGAGTTCAGCCGTCATACTCTCTTTTAGTATACTTTGTTAAAACGCTGTTGTACCTGAAGCACATGCGAAGGTCCTGTAAAAAACCTAACGATTTACGCAGAATGGCGGCCTCCTGGGTGCGTGGTGGAACATCCCAAAATGTTAAAATAGAAACAAGTGAATTTTTTAATTGGAAAATATTTACACAAACAAAGGTATTTACACAAACAAAGTCTTTTTTTTATAGTAGGTCCTCAGCACGCGGCAACACTTGAGCCGCCTGTGGCTCCTCAGCCCCCTGTAGCCCCACAGCCCCCTGTGGCTCCACAGCCCCCTGTAGCTCCACAGCCGCCTGTGGCTCCTGAGAAGGGGCAGGCCTTTTTAAAGGGGCACGCTCCTGTGGAGAGGCAGGCCTTTTTAAAGGGGCACGCTCCTGTAGAGAGGCAGGCCTTTTTAAAGGTGCACACGCTCCTGAGAAGGGGCAGGCCCTGTTGAAGATCCGGGCTGCAAAAGTCTGCTGGAATATCTTTCGTCCCACTGTTGAACAAATTAAGATATATGAAAAGGTGTTGGTAACGTGTTTGGAATATGTACAAGGTACAACATCTTACTTTTTTTTGGTATCCAACTGCAAATTTAAAATAGTAACTATTGTTCTTTTTATAGGCTATAGAATATTTGCATATATTAAAAACTTACTTTTTGCTTTTGTGAATAATTCCTTCTCTGTTAACAAAAAGTAAACAAATTAAGAATAACCTGGGTTTTAATTTAAAGTAGCCTACTTACTTTTGCAGTCTGGCAAATTTATTTTTTGCCAATGAATCTGAATTTTTTTTATATAAATTAAGAATCATTACATTTCTACACTACCTACCCCCTTCCGGTACCGAGTACAATCATGTCATTTCTACACTACCTACCCCCCTCGGGTACCGAGTAAAATCATTATATTTCTACACTACCTACCACCCTCCTGTACCGAGTAAAATCATTACATTTCTACACTACCTACCCCCTCCTGTACTGAGTAAAATCATTATATTTCTACACTACCTACTCCCCTCAGGTACCGAGTAAAATCATTACATTTCTACACTACCTACACCCCTCCTGTACTGAGTACAATCATGTCATTTTTACCTACCCCTCCTGTACTGAGTAAAATCATTATATTTCTACACTACCTACTCCCCTCCGGTACCGAGTAAAATCATTACATTTCTACACTACCTACCCCTCCTGTACCGAGTAAAATCATTACATTTCTACACTACCTACCCCTTCCTGTACTGAGTAAAATCATTACATTTCTTCACCACCTACCCCCCTCCGGTATCGAGTACAATCATGTCATTTCTACACTACCTACCCCCCTCCGGTACCGAGTAAAATCATTACATTTCTACACTACCTACCCCCCTCCGGTATCGAGTACAATCATTACATTTCTACACTACCTACACCCCTCCTGTACTGAGTACAATCATGTCATTTCTACACTACCTACCCCCTCCGGTATCGAGTACAATCATGTCATTTCTACACTACCTACCCCCCTCCGGTACCGAGTAAAATCATTACATTTCTACACTACCTACCCCCCTCCGGTATCGAGTACAATCATTACATTTCTACACTACCTACACCCCTCCTGTACTGAGTACAATCATGTCATTTCTACACTACCTACACCCCTCCTGTACTGATTACATATTTCTACACTACCTACCCCCCTCCTGTACTGAGTAAAATCATTACATTTCTACACTACCTACCCCCCTCCGGTTCCGAGTAAAATCATTCAATTTTTTACACTACCTACCCCCCTCCGGTATCAAGTACAATCATGTCATTTCTACTGTATTACGTGCGTTCGCTACGATATCATAAGTAATCTGCCCACAGTTTAACATGCAAACCCACAGTCACGTGGTTAGAGGTCATAGTCACGGTTTACAACACACAACACAACCAAATGGCGTGACGATTACTGGAGCGTATGTAATGACGTAATAATGAAAGGCCACACTACCCCCTCCCACGAAGACTGACATCTGTCCCCAGATGCAAAGTACCAATAACTAGTACCACTATACGGCGCACCAATACACAACAAAAATGAAACAGTCTAACGAAAAAATTAGTACACAATGTTTAAACACAATCGATTTGGCATCGAACAGATTATGTAGGCCTAATCGCAAAAAAAACGGTCTGATACATTCACACAAAAAGGTGTAAATCAAAACACATAATCGTTTAAGTATCGCGGTAAGCGTTGTTGACGCCCGTAGCGCGATGTACCGCGGTCGTACGGTGATTCGGGCGCGGTTGGTTGGGGTAGTTCGTCGTCAAAGCTGGTCGACCCCTCGATTGACGCCTCTACCTCATCACTGTTCGCCGTTGGTCTCAACCAATTCGCCGGCATGAACTCTGCATGATAAGGGCGTAGGTGATCCACATGAACCACTCTGGTGTGGTGCTGTTCGGATCGCTGTATTTCGTATAAGTTTTCCGACAGTTTTCGGGTGACTAGGAATGGTCCCATCCAACCTTTTCCCAGTTTCTTCTTCCCCGGGTAGTTCGTCGTCAAAGTTGGTCGACCCCTCGATTGACGCCTCTACCTCATCACTGTTCGCCGTTGGTCTCAACCAATTCGCCGGCATGAACTCTGCATGATAAGGGCGTAGGTGATCCACATGAACCACTCTGGTGTGGTGCTGTTCGGATCGCTGTATTTCGTATAAGTTTTCCGACAGTTTTCGGGTGACTAGGAATGGTCCCATCCAACCTTTTCCCAGTTTCTTCTTCCCCATCGGGGGATAATAGTACCACACCCAATCGTCCTGATTGAACGAAATGGGCAGAGCCGTACGGTCGTAGTTTCGCTTCTGTCGCTACGCCGATCGCCGGAGATTCATACGAACGGAAGTGAAGCAGGACAGCATCTTATCGCGGAGGTTTTCTACATACGGGACCGGACAACGTTGGCGTTCGTTCTCGGGCGCTCCGTGCATAATGTCAATGGGTGCTGAGACTTCCCGACCTAGCATGAGTAAATTAGGGGTGAAATTAGTGGAGTCATGCTTAGAGGCACGATAGGCCATCAGTAAATAAGGCAAATGGATATCCCAATCATTGTGATTTTCGTTCACGAAGGACGACAACATCTGCAGCAATGTCCGGTTGAACCTCTCCACCAACCCGGAGGATTGTGGATGATAAGGCGAATTCCTTGTCTTTTTGACTTCGAGCAAGCGGCACATCTCCTGAAACAAATGAGATTCGAAGTCACGACCCTGATCAGAATGAATTAACTTAGGCATTCCAAAACGACAGAATAGCTGAGTCACCAACGTATCAGCTGTTGTACACGCCCGCTGGTCCGGGAGTGCAAAGCATTCCGTCCACTTGGTGAAGTAGTCGCACACCACTAAAATATAGGCGTTCCCGTTTTCTGCTGCTGGCAGAGGACCTAAAAAATCAATTCCCACTCTTTCCATGGGGTAATTAGGGATAGCTGATTGCAAGTAACTGCGGTGCCTCCCATGGGTGGATTTCCGCTTGGCACATGTCGTGCACCACCTGCACCAATCCCGAATATTGGTTCGCATCCCAGGCCAATAAAACCGAATTTGGTCGGTGGTACGGTCTATACCCAGATGCCCGGAGGTGCGCAACACATGCAGGTGCTTAAAAATCCTTCGACGCAGTGACCTAGGGGCAACCAACAAATACTTATCGTCACCTTGTCCGTCATCGGTTGTCCACACACGGTAAAGGACCCCGTCTATAACCTCTAGCGCATCCCACTGGTGCATGTAATCTCTACTGCCGGTAATACCTAAGAAGTCGGACGCCGCAGGTCGGTGTTGGCTGATCGCTTTCAACCTTAGAATCGCTCCAAGTTCGTCGTCATGAATTTGCCACGTGCGTATATCATCTAGCGACCATCCATCGAGCCACGATGCGGTCACTACTGGTGCATGTAATCTCTACTGGTAATACCTAAGAAGTCGGACGCGCAGGTCGGTGTTGGCTGATCGCTTTCAACCTTAGAATCGCTCCAAGTTCGTCGTCATGAATTTGCCACGTGCGTATATCATCTAGCGACCATCCATCGAGCCACGATGCGGTCACTACTGGGCGCCCCGCGACTGCTGAAACGGTAGAAGAGAACTCACCCTGTCGAAGCTGTCGACAATCTGTGCATTCTCGTTGCTCACAACGCTGGCGAGACAGGCCATCGGCGTTGCCATGGTTTGAGCCAGGCCGATGCTCCACTTCAAATGTGTAGGTGCCAATTACCGAAAGCCAGCGAGCCAACATCCCTTCGGGTTCCTTAAAACTAAAAAGCCATTTTAAAGAGGCGTGGTCGGTACGTAAAGTAAACTTAGCTCCCCATAAATAATGCTTAAAATGATGACAGAAATGTACTGCGGAAAGAAGTTCTTGACACAATACCTTTTTTCGCTGTCGCTTAAGGCCCGACTGGCATGCTACCACACGCTCCTGTCCTTCGCAGACTTGTGACAACACAACACCTATCCCGGTGTTACTTGCGTCCGTGTCCAATATGAAGGGCTTATCACGTTCAGGATACGCAAGAACAGGTGTTTGGCTCAGCTCTTGTTTAAGAAGTCAAAACGACTCTCCGCAGGCCCGGTTCCATTCGAATTTTTTACTCTTCTTGGTCAGGGAAGTTAAAGGGGAGGCTTTCGTAGCGAAGTCTTTGATGAAGCGGCGATAGTACGACGCGAAACTTATAAAACAGCGAACATCTTTAACGGACTTCGGAACAGCCCACTCACGAACAACTGCTGTTTTGTTTCCATCGCATCGAACACCGCTTTCGGAAACGACATGCCCAAGGAAATTGACCTGCTTTGAGAATAAACGACATTTACTCGGTTTTAACTTAAGACCAGCTTGGCGTAGTCGTCTAAATATTCGTTCCAAACGAATAAGTCCAGACGTAAAATCGGTTGAAAATGAAACGATATCGTCGATATAGACTAAACACTCTTTCCATGACAAACCTCTAAGAACTCTTTCCATCAGTCTTTCGAAGGTGGATGGTGCATTGGTCAACCCGAAACTCATCACTGTGAATTGGAATAAACCTCTTCCGGGAATCGCGAACGCAGTCTTCTGTTTGTCGGCTTCGTCCATCTCGACTTGCCAATATCCGCTTGCCAGGTCCAACGTGGAGAAGTACTTCGCGCCACCTAGCGAATCTAATATATCGTCGATACATGGAAGCGGGTACGCATCTTTTCGCGTAACAGCGTTAACTTTTCTATAATCGACACAAAACCGCTTAGAGCCATCTTTTTTTCTTACCATCACGACTGGGGAAGCCCAGGGACTGTTGCTGGGTTCGATTATCCCTTTCGCGAGCATGCGGTCGATTTCTTCTTCAGCCCATACCTGTTTAGCCCATGGCAACCGGCGAGGAGCTTGCTTGATTGGCCTAGCTTCCCCAGTGTCGATGGTATGTCGTACGAGGGAGGTTTTCCCCAATTCCCCGTCTGTACCTGCGAACACATCCTGAAACTCTACAATAAGCCGACCGACCTGGTCTCTCTGATGGTGAGTAATATGAGTGAGAGGGTCTAGCAGGCATTTAAGGTGGTCTGGCACGCGGTATTGCCATGGTCGCGGTGCGGCAGTACTTTTTGCGCTCGATACCGGGCCAGCTTTCAGCGGCACCACCCGTTTTTGAATCACCAACATCTTAGCGCGAAAATCTATTTGGTCGACTTCCTCCGTTAAAAAATCTATTCCCAGAATAGCATGGGGAGCCAATAGACGCGATGACCACATTTCTGGAACACTCTACTGTTGCCAGTTCTACCGTTAATTTTATTTGGCCGTACGTATGTATTTTCTCACCGTTAGCACTTTTGAGTTCGATAGGAACGTGTTGGAGATCTCGGGCACATCCTTCACCGAGTTGATCGAAGACCGTTTTATCTAAAATGGTGCAACACGAACCAGTATCGACCAAAAAACAAACAGGCGTCCGAAGACTACCTACAACACAATTAATAAATAAAGTTTTAACATCGGCCGCTTCTTCCTGAACTGATGTGCTGGCCCACACACCAGTTATCGCCCGTTTAAAGGTCGACCAGCAGGTCTACCGCTGGTTGTTGGCCGACGACACTCCGTGCAGTCCCTGCTCGCGCGACCGGCCTCGCGCTCATCTTGACTTCGATTGAACCAAACTCCTGGGCGAGTGTCAAAGGCCACTACTCTTTCAGCTACTCGTACAGCATCTGCTAGTGTTGCTGGAATGGGTGAGGCGATGTGGCGGCGAACAGAATTGTCATCGATCCCGGCAATAAACTGTTCAACCAAGTACGTCTCGCGACAACTGGAAGGAAGCTGCGGGTGCGCGTCTTTAATTAGATGGCGTAGACGCGTGGCAAACCTCACGTAAGTCTCGCCAGGCACCCTCGTCGCGGCGTGGAATTGGCCTCTCGCGCGAGACGCGTTCACCTCACTTAAGTGTTGGTCCAGCGTGGAGACAAGCGTGTTGTAGTTCCATCGTTCTTCAGCGGTGAGCGTGTTTTGGATTTCGACCGCGTCTCCAGTAAGGTGCGCGGCAAGATGCATTCCTTTGTCCGACTCCGACCACCGGTTTACTTTCGCAATGTTTTCAAAATGCATTTTGTATTGTACCCAACTACTTCGTCCATTAAAATCTCCAGGTGGTACTTCCGGCCTAAGTGGCGTAGGTTCAGCTCTCACTGTCGGTTCTTCGAAGCCTTCGATCCGGTATTCTAAAACCTCTACCCGAGAATCCAGACCTTTTAATTTTCTCAGTTCGCCCCGTAGTTCAAGGTTTTCCTTTAACAACCCTTTGGTTAAAGCCTCCAACTTGTCTAATCGCGACGTTTCCACTGTTAGACTGTCTTTCTTTTGGTCCTGGCAGGATCGCCAAATGTAGCAGTTTTGTATTTACGTGCGTTCGCTACGATATCATAAGTAATCTGCCCACAGTTTAACATGCAAACCCACAGTCACGTGGTTAGAGGTCATAGTCACGGTTTACAACACACAACACAACCAAATGGCGTGACGATTACTGGAGCGTATGTAATGACGTAATAATGAAAGGCCACACTACACTACCTACCCCCCTCCGGTACCAAGTAAAATCATTATATTTCTACACTACCTACTCCCCTCAGGTACCGAGTAAAATCATTACATTTCTACACTACCTACACCCCTCCTGTACTGAGTACAATCATGTCATTTCTACACTACCTACCCCCCTCCGGTACCGAGTAAAATCATTATATTTCTACACTACCTACTCCCCTCCGGTACCGAGTAAAATCATTACATTTCTACACTACCTACCCCCTCCTGTACTGAGTACAATCATGTCACTACCTACCCCCTCCTGTACTGAGTAAAATCATTACATTTCTTCACCACCTACCCCCCTCCGGTATCGAGTACAATCATGTCATTTCTACATTACCTACCCCCCTCCGGTACCGAGTAAAATCATTACACTACACTACCTACCCCCCCTCCGGTATCGAGTACAATCATGTCATTTCTACACTACCTACCCCCCTCCGGTATCGAGTACAATCATGTCATTTCTACACTACTTACCCCCCTCCGGTACCGAGTAAAATCATTATATTTCTACACTACCTACCCCCCTCCGGTACCGAGTAAAATCATTACACTACACTACCTACCCCCCTCCGGTATCGAGTACAATCATGTCATTTCTACACTACCTACCCCCTCCGGTATCGAGTACAATCATGTCATTTCTACACTACTTACCCCCCTCCGGTACCGAGTAAAATCATTATATTTCTACACTACCTACCCCCCTCCGGTACCGAGTAAAATCATTACATTTCTACACTACCTACCCCCCTCGTATACCGAGTACAATCATAACATGTTACACTGCGCCTACCCTCCTGGTAGCGAACAAAAACATTACTTCTACGTCGCAGACGAGAGTAATCTCTCGAACGATCAAATTGAAACGAAGGAAAAAGGTTTTACACGAAAAAAAAAGGTTCTCTCAATGAAAATTCCTGATTTGGCCTACGCCACGCGAGGGGGGGTTATAGGCTGTACCGAAATATCAAAGCTAAATTTATTAGCATAGTCTGTAATGTAAAATTGATTTAAAATTTAAGAATTGATTTTTAAATAAAAATAAGCACAAAGGGGAATATGGAAACGAATGCTCAGCTCGTGAGGGTATACTGTTCACTACATAAACTTCATTGTACTTGCCAACGGATTCTTTCTTTGCCCAGTATTAAATACATATGTTTGGGAACTTTCCCACAGATGTGCTTGAGGCAATGTTTGGAATCTAGTATGAATTTTATAAAACTTCTCTACCCAATTGTAGTAAATGTTTTCAGAGACAACTAGGAAAGTATTCCCAGAAGCCAGATATCACAGAAGCTGCATATGGTACCCAACACATAATACAAAGACGGGCAATTAAGAAAATGGAGGGGGAAATGAAGGATTTTACTTATTTGGGGGTACGTGTTGTGCAGAAATATTCACTTTACTTGTGTAAGGGTATGTTATACAATACCGGCTCAATGTTCCAATTTTGTACCAAACGAGCCAGCCCTAACTGGCTCACGTTCGAGTAAAATTAAATGGCTTATCATAAGATGTTATTGGCTCATATTTTTTTGCTCAGTTCTGTCAAATTTGGCTCGATATGTGGTATGTGCTAAGATTTTTACTTTCAAATAAAAACATTTTAAAAGTTCACAGTTTCTGTTTTAAATGAAAAGTACACAGGTTTTAGTTTAGGTGAAAAGTACCCCAGGTCTAGTTTAAATAAAATGTACACAGTTAGTTGTCATTATGTAGTAGGTGGATAGCAGCAACAAATTGGCTTTGCCTGCAAGCATACATATTCGATTTTATCGCACACAATTAATTGAACATTTTGTAAGGCGGAAAAACCCTTAACACACAAAATTATCGGATTCAGTAAATATTTTCCAGTCAATGCATATTTTTAACACATATTTATCGACCGACGTACCAAATATATATATATGTGAAAAACAAAAGGTACTTCAATTAAAGAATTTTCATCCGATTGATGCGTCTGGTTTCTCGCGAAGTTTATAAAGGCCTTCCCGCGACGATTTGCCAGATCATGAAGCTTATTAACAGTTGTGCTAATGATAAAGGTCAAATCTTCTATGCACTGAAATAGAAGAAAAAAAGAGCAAAGCATTTAGTTTATTAAATAAAACAAAATGACAAACCTTATCAACAGCTCTATATTGAGGAAAATGCTCCAGTACATCTCCTTTCATTTTTTTAATCAGATCCAATCTCTGGCTTTTAGCAGTTGGATCCTCTTCAACAATCACAGCACTCTTTCTCTTCCTTTGTGGCACATGGGGAATGTCTAGTTGATTGCCTGATCGCATTTCAACATTATTTGCTCGTTTACAGAGAGCTTCCTCAAGGGCGAAGGTTTGGTTGAGACTACACTGTAGTATTGGATGTTCCAAACATAGATTGTTTGAAACTGCTTTTCTTTCCACCTTTTTAAATAGGTTAAAATGACCTCATGGTTTTTTGTACAATTCCTATAAATGCTGTTTTTGATAAAATTTGAAGATATTTATTTTCAAATGGAAAAGAAGCGTGACTAGGGATAGCCTTGATTCAAACTTTCTTGTGGATTAAATAATCAAAAGATCTCGTAAAGGATTGGTCACTTTCACTAACTGAGGCGTATTTTCA
Organism: Ciona robusta; assembly: GCF_009617815.1. NCBI lineage: Eukaryota > Metazoa > Chordata > Ascidiacea > Phlebobranchia > Cionidae > Ciona > Ciona robusta. Next base: position 306,475 of record NC_143241.1, on the reverse strand, counting down.
TCTCTGCTTGTTGACTGTGCGTTTTCTATTTCTTTAACTGGTGTGCTGGTTTGTCTACCCAAAAAAATCTGTAAAGGGTTGGTCTAAAGATGAGCTAAAATGACTTCTTTCACTCTCGTTTAACCATGAAACTTTTCAGTCGGTTGACTCCAGCGGCAAAATCATCTAGAGCAAAATATTTCATTTTTAGTTGATTTTAACTCATGGCGCCCTCTATAACAGGCCTGGACACCGTCGGCGCCTCTCTCGAAACTGGAGGCGGATGGTTTTGCAGCGCTTGTACGATTTGTAGACAGTTTTAAACGAATTATCGCATTAGAAAGTGTTTGCTCGTGGTTTTGGTTTTAGCAGTTAATACAGTATGAATGTTTAATATATTATTCAGTTTACGCGTATTATGTGTATAAAGTAGACAGTTGGTTAAGGTAACGAGTATATTGTACATGCTCTGCTGCTGTACTATGTTTCAAAAGTACAAAATTCAAAGAAATCTAAAAATGTACATACCACTCAAAAATGAACTCAAGTCATTTTATGGATCTTTTTTGCAGGAGGTTCTTTACCTAAGTGAGGTGTAATTGACTTACGCCATCTATTTAAAGAATGTTGCTGAGTATGTGACAGTGAGGATTATTTATTCTAAAACTGTAATGGTCACTTACACGTTGAAAAATATTGAAACCCTTGTGTTAACTTACACACTGAAATCATCTTTATCAAAATCTGTGGCCCTCCAAGTGTATTGTGTTAACTTACACACTGAAATCATCTTTATCAAAATCTGTGGCCCTCCAAGGGTATTTTAACATTATGGCTAAAACTATTGGGGGTGTGGTAAAGAAGCAGCAAGAAATAGTCATAACAACGGTTTCGACCGTTTGTGCATTGGCGTACAGATTGCATAACTCCCACCTCGCTCAACAGAAATCGGACTCCAGCAGAAAAGTAATGACTCTATGACAAGTTCAGGTTACAGCTCAGTTTATTCGACAAAACGCTACAGATAACAGTGAGAACTGCAAAGGCATTACAAGGCAAAACTGCCAGCCCATACAGCATTGAAAGGGCTTATAAAAATGGCGAGAATTCAAAATGCGAGAAGAAGTATACACACGAGAAGAAAATTATACAGCAAGGCAAAGTTTCTCTGCATTGTCACAGGAGAAAGTCTCTCAGCATTATTGATAAATGTGTCACAGGAGAAAGTCTCTCAGCATTATTGATAAATGCAAGCATTGTTATACAGGGGTTACAGGAAACAGTCAAGGTGCATATTGCATACACATTACGCCAGCTGGACAGATCACATTTCTTTGCCTTGATTCCAATGTTTGCATATTTCACCTAAGAATGTCAAGTCGTCAGTGTTGTCTTGTCAATCTTAGAAGTCATTCTGGTCAGTGTTTTTGTACTGGGGAGCTTTCATATGATGCTCTTGGAGATGAAAAATATTCAAATGCCCCAGCAAGTGCCTCACCAGAATACACAAGCTTACCAACTAAATAAGCAGTTGCATTTGAATTTCTGTGAAAAGCATGTACGGCTTGGCGGCTTGCCACAACACTAACAGGATAATAAACTCCCTGTGCTATTCTTTGCCATCTGTCCAGCCAAAGAAGAAATAATAATTATAAAGGCAAGATAAAAACATTCATGATGAACATCCTTTTAAATTTTGATGGCAAATAAAGGTACACTGGATATATCTTCCTGGACTGGATGATGACAAAATTACTAATGAAATTATGGGAGGAAAGAAGGAATATTTGTTTAAGCGGTTGGAATCAAACTTTTGTGGACACACAATGGCAATATGTTGTTCCTTGGAATGGACTGCAGCCATCTTGACCTGTGTAAACAGAAAATTGGTGTTTTATCATCTGCATCTTAGTTCATATCCACTTGTACAACCTGTCACATAACCAGCCATTGAGCATACACATGATTTCTCACTATATCTTGCATACAAGCATTTTGTTATACATGTAACCTGTTTTAAAGCTGACATTACCTTTACCAGCATATACAAACCACAAAAGGGATGGCATTTATTTTTTTTAATTTGACTCATCTTTTTATTGTACAAATGTAAATGTGTTTTTTTTTAATTACATTGTAACCAAAAATCAACTCAAATGACAATTTCTAAATTAATGTGACTTGGTGCAACTCATTAAGAAGGGAAAGGTTATCTTTAACTTTAGCCTTTTGCTTCGACTGTGTCAATCTCTCCTGCTATTCTACCTAATACATCATTTTTCAAGTTTTTTTTTTATAAAGCAGGACAGAGGCCCCTCCTTGAGATCAATATTAGGATATGACAAAAAAACAAATAGCAAAAAGGGATTTCGAACAGCAAGCAGTCTACTTAAATTCAAAAATAAACTGGGAAGTGGTTTAGGAAAGTTTTGCTAAAACGCTTGTCTGACTTAAACAAACATAGCTTCAGTAAAGATTTCACACTGGTGCCCAATCATACACATAATACACGCAAGCTAAATAATAAACAAAACATTTATACTGTACTAACACTGTTATAACTTAGAGCTCTATCTAATGCGACTCATCTAAACTGTCTACAATTCGTACAAGCGCTGCAAAACCATCCGCCTCCAGTTTCGGAAGAGGCGCCGACGGTTTGATCGGAAAAAGTAAGGTTATAACTAAAAAATTCCGTTTCGTCATCTTGCTTGCTGATCTTTCTGTGCTTTAAAAAATGCCCACAGTTTTTTTCTGGTCCCGAAGTTGAAGCGCGTGGAAACTCATTCTTAATGTTATCGCGAGTTAAACCCGGAATGTCTTCCAAGTCCATAATGTCTTCAAAGTCCATTTAAATATCTTTTGATTTTGATATCGTAAGCCACAGCATTGTTAGATATTAAAAAGATAAACAAACCTTTAATAGCTTCAATAATAGTTATCTGCCGCAGCGTAAATTGCTTCCATCTTGTACAACGAATCCGATAAACTGATTAACCGCCATTTTTTCGGCACGAAATTTAGCATTGTTGCGTCACGCCTGACAGTCCATTGTATTGGCTGCCCCCAGACTGTCACTTCTTTTAAAGTTCAAAGATTAAATTGTTATTGCCTATTTATTATCAGTAATTTAAAATCGCCAGAGCCAATGTCACCGCTCAAAGCGAATCTTTGTAAAAACAGTACACACATATTCAACATCATTAAAAAACTTCATATACATACACTAACACTTTTACTGATATCTGATGCTACTATTATATGTCTATTTAATAGCGTACTTTACTGGGTTATTCGTATTTTGGCTATAAAATAACATACTGGGTTATTCGTATTTTGGCTATAAAATAACATAGTTTTGGTTCCTGCCCTATTAAAATGCTAAAAATGTCTCTGTAAATGCCTAATTCGTCTGTAAAGAAGACATTTTGCATATATTTCGCAGTATCGCCATTATCAGCTGTACAGCTGCTCGAACAAAAATGGCGTCCATAAACAATAGACAAGTTAGTTGCTCAACTTGTGATTTCTATGGACTTTGGACAGAAAAGGTGACAACCGGTTTCCAATAGCAGGCAGTAGTTTACGCTCACTCGGTTGGAGCAAAGTTAGTATGGACCAAGTTAGGAAACGGATTGTAAAACAATGCGTTTTGTTTTCATTGACACGCGTCTGTGGCGTCATAGTCGCAGCCATTACGGAGCCCACGGATGGCATTTTATCATTGCTAAGTGCTATTTTCGTCTAAATATTGCGTATTTTCAAGAACTAGCACTTCTGCGCGTAAAAATGGCTTTCTACTAACGTTATACCGTATTACAATTAGTGATGTACCGAATCGTTTTTGGGTAGAAACCGAATATTCGGTCGTTTTGCCTAATAAATTCGGCCGAATCATTAGTGACGTCACCAAGACCCCTACTCATAACGAGTTGCGTCGCGTCGACTTCGTTTAAACTAATCGCGAATCTTGCTCTAGTGCTTCTACATATAGGCTTGATTATAAAAGTTATATACGTGCCTTTTAATATTAAACGACATCGGAAAAGGTAATACTTACCAAAACAGCCTAATCAACAAACATAAAACTAAACCTAAAACACAAATTCATAACAAACAGTATTGTTACGCTACTAACGTGACAATCGTAAACCAGACATTTCACTTTGTTGCGTAATATCAACATTTTATATAAGAGGCAGTATACGTGTATGTTTAATACGAGACCGCAAGTGTATTCTTGTATTATGTGTGTATTATTTGGTTTATTAAGCAAGATAAGATGTCATAGTTTGGGAATTTTTTGACGTGGACATTGAAGGTACTTCAATGGTTGTGTGAAAAGTAAAATTAGGAAACGTGCTAATATTTCGAGAGGCAGGAAAGCAGCTGGTGCGAGAACATGGACTACCACGTCGCTCATAAATCACTTACATCGTCATCATCACAGAAAACAGAAAAATCAAAACCAAGAAGTTAATCAATCAATGTCCAAAAACTGGGAATTTTTTGACGTGGACATTGAAGATACTTCAATAGTTGTGTGAAAAGTAAAATTAGGAAACGTGCTAATATTTCGAGAGGCAGGAAAGCAGCTGGTGCGAGAACATAGACTACCACGTCGCTCATAAATCACTTACATCGTCATCATCACAGAAAACAGAAAAATCAAAACCAAGAAGTTAATCAGTCAATGTCCAAAAACAAATCAATTGAAGAGAAACTATGTGGGAACAAGATATGGGATATCAACCATCCGAAAGCACAAGTAATTACGTCAAAGATTGCTTACATGATTGCTATCGACAATCAACCGTTCTCCATTGTGGAAGACGAAGGGTATGACGCTTTAACAATGGCCCTTTTCCTCTGGTAAATATTGCTAGTTTTGCCTAAGCGTTTTTACTAGGATTGTTACACCCTCCCACAAAAAAGGAGGACATAAAAGGCAATACTGCAAAATACAACTACAAAATCGCGGTAACGAAGTGTGACGTAACGACATCAGCGGGTTCACATACCATATAGGACTCTTTTACTAGTTTAGCATAAAAAATGGTGTTTGCAAATTCACACACGTCCCTTTTACTAGTTTAGCATAAAAAATGGTGTTTGCAAATTCACACAGGTGTATATAAATACAAAACAGAGAAATTCGAAAAGTGAGGTGAAGTACACAATTAACAAGTAAGATGCCATTCTGGGAGACAAAACAATATTTTACACTACAGCATTTAATATTACTATGTGACTTAATTCTACAAAAACGAAGGCGGTCGAATATTACGTTGCGGTAGTGTGGATTGTTGGTGAGTGGTGCGAGGTTCGTTAGTCGCTTCATTCGTAGGGAACATGTATACACCACGTTTTGTTAATAATTTCCTCGAGTTTCCCCTTTTTCGTCTTCAGTTCGTCATTTTGTTTTATTTTAGTATAATCACCGCGACTTCGTTTCAAACGATTGTACTGTACTCGCCGCTGTTGATTAGATCTGTCTGGTTTCTTGATCACATGATTGACCGGGGCGAGTCAACATCGGGGTCTAACACGGGGTTTTGAAGAAGAACTTGATCTCCGATGTTAAAGTTGTCTGGTTTGTAGCCCGCGATCCTTCATTGCTTTTCTTCGTCCTATCATTACACAATCAGCGGTTACAACTTCATAGTTTTGTAAACAATTTTGACTACGTTCAACTATCACCTCGTAGGTACCAGAGACACCAAGACTCTTAAGCTTATACGGGATAACAATTTCCGTTAAAGTAGGTACTTTCACTGCCTCATAAATATCACAAGTTCTTAAAATACCCGATTTCTTTAACAGTGGTAGAGTTCCCCCAGAAGCCGTAAACATCATATTCTTGTAGTCGACAACACATTCATTAGATTCGATAATATCCAGGCCAAGTAAGCAAGTTTCAGTTACATCAAGGGAAACAAATGCTCTAAATCAAACTCTCACGCCAGCTACAAAAGGGATGTACACCATCTATAGTGATTATTTCCACCTGCACCCCTAAATAGCATATCAGCAGGCGACCCAGACAACTTATGACCTCTCAATAGATTAAAAAAATTTCTAGATAACTGTGACCGTAGCACCAGTATCTACTAAAGCATATACGGGCTTGTTAACATTTATTCTAGCATACCGGTGTTCTCCAGCGATGGTGTTAATTGGATGTTGAGTGATTGCTGGGTTGTTTTCCTCAATGGGCCAGTAAGGAATGTCGCGATTGTCCGTAGCCATGCCAGTGGCGTTTACGTTGGCAGTTTCTGCTAATGTGGCCTCTAGCACCACAGTTGAGTTCTTAATTGAATGAAATTTATTTCGTCTCTTTGGTCACAATAGCGAAGAATGGTAGTAACGGTAAAACAACAGTTGTTGAAACACGCTTGTAAATAAAAAATGAAATATTGTTTTGGATAAAAGGCTACACCCTACAGACAATACAATTTGAAAATTAAATATATAACATTTAATTAAACATATTAAAGTTCCTGGAAGAAAAGTGTGCGTGAGGACACAACCCGTACAATCAGGGGGGTCGGCCCTAAAGAAGATTTATTCAAAGATTGGAGCATAATGAAAAAACAAAACCCCAAAAAGAAATTTCACCAAAGTTTACACAATAAACAGTTTCGAGTGCACACTTATGAAGGATTTACAAACAAGTGCATTACATCACAGTTTAAGTAGGCATTGGAATAAAAAATAAAACAATCATAATAACAAATAAATAATAATTTCGGGTTTGTTGCGAGTTGTTTGAATTTGTGTGCCGTTAAAGATCAATCTTTGTGATGCCTTGGAGCTCGGGTTTATGATGGATTCCTTCGATGTTGGTAAAGAAGAGTAAGGAAGAATAAGATGAACAGATATTAAAAAGAAGAGACAATCAACAGAATTGAATAAAATATGAACAAAACTGAGTAACATAGTGATGTGAGCTACAAAAATAGTAGCTTGGTAGACGGAGTTCTATTAGGGCCGGCACAAGGATAATTAGAAAATTAAACAATTAAAACACAAGTTGGCTAACGACTTCTTGCCAAGTAATAGCACTCATGTCTGTGTTGAACACTGAAATAAAGAGCAACTTATTATGGTGAAAGTGAGAATGCTGCAATAAAGTAAAAGTCGGTACATGCAAAGTATATAAAGTAAAAAATGGGAGTAAAGGTGTTTCACAGTGGTCAATTTAAAATAAATGAAAGTATAAAGTGCAACAATGAAAAAAGTGCTGTGTGAGACATTCTATGGAGGTTAAGACAATTCGAATAAATTTGTTGCAGAATATTTGTAGTTTAGCAATTAATTGATTGTTTCCATTACACCAATTACATATAATAATATTTTCATATCTACGGCAGGGGTGGGTGGCGGATGGCGCAAAACCTAACGCTGTATTGGCGTCGTCGCATTTACGCGATTAATTTCGTTTTAAGTAAACGATCAAAAATGTCTCACCGTATGTTTTGCAACATTAAAAATGGCATTATGACGAAATACAGTTAGCCTATGAATTTGGACTTCGAGTGTGGTATGCAGAAAGTATACTTAAGTTTCTGCTTGAGCTAAACTGAGATCACAAGCGAAAAACTTAAATGGCATGCAGTCTCAGCTAATCTAGGTTGGGTTATCTTTCTATGTTTGTGACGTAATAATGCAGGCAAGCAGGATTCCCGCGTAAATTATTCGACGAGGACAATTTAAAAAAAGTAAACAAAAAAAAACGTTAGTTTTTGATTTATATACGTTTAAAATTCATACACTCTAAAACGGTACGTGACGTCACACACCGCCAAATCAAACTTCACGCATGAACGAATTCTGTAGTCTACAAACCAGGGACTTTCCTATTCAGTGTTTACATTGATAAATCATAAAAAATGACGTTTGCATACCGAACTTTTAAAAAAAAGTAGTGTAGCAAAGACAGCTTTATTAGCAACTACCAGGTTTCCTAAACAAGTTGCATTGTTAGAAAGTTTGATTTTTGCGTGTAGGATAAGCGCGAATTTCAAAAACGTCATTTTTTGGTAATCATGGACTAGTCATGTACTACCTTGGTTAATAGTGGCACTAATAAATACTTAGAGTTCAAGGTGCAACTCGAGTTCCTAAATTGTAAATATGTCAGTGTTTCTATACCACCAAAAAGAACTATATTTTTAATTACCTTTCGTTCGAAATGACACACATGCTCGTGTTTGGCATGCACAACCCTTATTGGACATGCCTCAATATACCCGGAGGCCTCACTCTCGATACTTGGAGATGGTTCATCATCCGCATAAGGTATAGGCAGAGGAAATTTCACAAAGTATCTTAGGCACTACAGACATAATGATATATATTAATTACATAACAAATAATAATTAGAGAGTTTTGGAACTTGAAATGTGCACTGCATACTACACTACTTTCTGTTGGTCCAGCCAAAAACTTATGTATTGCAGTTGCAGTCTTATCAGTGATCACAACTAATTAAAAAGAAATATTCATAATATTACATGACCTACCTGATTTTGCATTTCCACATTCAAGAACAGAGCCAATATCTGGCATTTCAACAGTTAAAGGTATATAAACCCTTTAAGGGTATTTATCCAGCGTATCACATGGTAATTTTCAAATGGTTATTACTGCTATACACTGTATTTAGCATATTTTAAATTACATCGACCATATAGCCTACTTCTTCAGTAGCCAATATACTTTACCAGAAAGAATACTAAAGCTAATCCGGCCTAAACAAAGCAGTACAACTTGTCCCTCTGCGAAAAATAAATGCGTTTACTGCGTATTTTAGCAGCAACGCTAAAGCGCACTGAAGCGTGTCGGTGGTGTGTGACGTCACGACCCGTTTTAAGAAATTTCGAAAAATCGCATCTTAAAATGGAAATTAAAGTAGTAAAATCACGATTAGGTGTATTATCTGCAAAATCTAAGCAAATAAAATATTTATTTCGTCATAAATTGTGTTTCCAATCAAATCATCCCTACTGTTTAATGTGCCTTTTTCCGCTACCCCTCCTGTTTGTTCGAGAACCTGCTGCATCTTGTTCTGGCGTGTCCGACATTAACCCGCCAGCTGTTGCAACCCTGCGGTATAAAATACGAACGGCTGAATCGGGTGCTGCTTACCCTGATGAGGTAAGGGCCAAGAAGTTCTTCGGCAATGAGCTAGAGATCGGAGAGGAGGTATTTTAAACTCCTGATTGACAATATGTATAGGCTGATTGTTTATGTCACACTAGGTGCTTGCAAGTAATAAAGCACGGGAGGAGAGGAAGGCGAAAAAGCATAAGCTGATTGTTCGGATGGCTGTCGTACAACATGAGATGGTTGTGAAACAACAGGGAGTCGACTTCACTAGGTGCAGCGACGATGGAATCGGTCTATGAATAATACGTTAAAAGTGGGGGTTGCGAAAGTATTAATAAAGTAAAAACTAGGGGCGGTATTACTCCAATTTTTTAATATAATATTTTGCATGTTGTTCTACATCAACGTGTGTCAAAATTTTGTTAATTTTTATTTTACCGCGTGTCAAACTTTGACGGCCCACCCAACTTTTTTTTTTAAACGTAATTGGAGTGTCGCTTCTTCTTTCCAACGACACCAAGATTGCTATTTTAGCCTAAATAGCTTGTTGTTTTTTATTAAAATCATAAAATTTATATATACTTTAAAATCATGAAACATAAAATGTGGTTTCTGATTTAGTTTACGTTGTTTTAAAAATACTTTTTTTATAAAAATATTTCTTGAAACAGATTTTAAAATGACAAAAATGTTTCTTGTTTTTTATTAAAATCCTAAAAAAATTATATATATTTTAAAATCACAAAAATATTTCTTGTTGTTAATTTATGCTTTGCGTTTTTTAAAAATATTTCTTGAAACAGATTTTAAAATGACAAAAATGTTTCTTGTTTTTATTAAAACCCAAAAAATTATATATATTTTAAAATCACAAAAATATTTCTTGTTGTTTTTATTAAAATCATAAAATTTATTTTAAAATTTATGCTCCTGATTTTTATTAATATCTTAAATTTTATATATACTTTAAAAAAATTTATGCTCCTGTTTTTTATTAATATCTTAAATTTTATATATACTTTAAAATCACAAAAAATATTTCTTGTTGTTTTTATTCTAAAATCATAAAAAAATAAATTTATGCTCCTGTTTTTTATTAATATCTTAAATTTTATATATACTTTAAAATCACAAAAAATATTTCTTGTTGTTTTTATTCTAAAATCATAAAAAAATGGTTTCTGATTTAGTTTACGTTGTTTTAAAAATACTTTTTTATTTTAACATATACTTTTTATTTCGCTCTCGGGGAAGGGCCTCTAACCTGCTTACCAAAAAAACCTCAAAGGAAAAATTTGGGTAGAGCAGCAGGTCATATCAGAGAAGAAGCACTCTGAGTGAAAAGGCTATATAAACACTGGAATGAACAGCAAACAATACGTGGCAGCAGATACTTAATAAAAAAAAATTATTGTTTATTTTACAATTTTCCATGCTTACTTGTTGTTAATAGTGACTGTGAGCTTTTTTCTATATCGATGTTAATTGCATTTCAAATTTGTTTGTGTTGTCTTTTTAACACATCTGCTAACAACGTTAATCATAGTACTCAAACACTAGTAGGACAACGCTTAGCAATTCTTTGTTTGTTCTTTAATGACCGTAGTGACTGTGAGCTTTTTTCTATATCGATGTTAATTGCATTTCAAATTTGTTTGTGTTGTCTTTTTAACACATCTGCTAACAACGTTAATCATAGTACTCAAACACTAGTAGGACAACGCTTAGCAATTCTTTGTTTGTTCTTTAATGACCGTAGTGACTGTGAGCTTTTTTCTATATCGATGTTAATTGCATTTCAAATTTGTTTGTGCTGTCTTTTTAACACATCTGCTAACAACGTTAATCATAGTATTCAAACACTAGTAGGACAACGCTTAGCAATTCTTTGTTTGTTCTTTAATGACCGTGAGTGGGGCTAGGTTAAGGCGGTTTTGTTTCTGATAAAATCATTTGCGCTGTGTGTACCGTGAATATTTATTCGGTTAGTTTTGTACAAAATTACGTGGTAGGAAAATTCAGCGGAATGCTATGGTAAAAAGGCTTTTGTTTAATGTTATAATAAATAGCGGAATAGTATTTATATAAGCTTAAACCTTGATATAAAGCTATTGAAAAATGCCTGCTACCCACTGCGCTGTTCAAACCACTTGGGTAAACGAACGAATGAAACACGAAGTATCTTCACTGTAAGAAGACCTTCTTTTATAAAAGTCCCAACCGAAGCTAAACATCACACAATGTTAACATTTTTTTGTTAAGTATGCGGTGTTCCACATAGGCTAAGTAGCGATAAAATAAAAGAAATGTTACACAAAGAATCGTAAACATACTTATGTTTTTTGTTATTACTGTAGCCTATTCATTATTTAATGTTTTCATTACCCATTCAAATAGTACCTACCATAGTAAGTATTTCATAAAAACTTATCCCCCAAAAAATATCATTTAATACCAAGCTTAGTATAATTTTTTAGAGCTGGTATTTGTGAAGCGAATTTTTTGAAAAAGCACATCAGAACCAGTACCAACTCAAAGTAGGGTGCAAGGCCATGTTGCTTCCTCGATTTCTCAGCCTTGCAGAAAAGAACCATGTCTACGAAAGGCATTGCCACAGAAATTGAGGCATAAAAATCTTATTGACTTTCAGAAGTCAATAAATAATCTGAATGCTGAAGGTTTGTTGACACATGTGTGTAACCAGTAAGGTTAAGTTCATGTAACAGAGCAATTGTCAAGGAAGTGCTGTTTAGATTATCCGTTTTTTATAAAGCTCTCACAGTTTTAAGGATGTGTAAAAATTAAGTACAGGTCAATATAATATTTAGTATGGTCTAATAGAAACCTTTAATCCAAAATACAGGAAAAATGTTACAAAAAAGGTTTATATTTTCCAAATACAATTGCTGTGTGTAAACCAGTAGTATCGGTAATCCATTTTCTAACAGGTGATTGGATCTTTTATACCTGGAAAGATAAACTTGTTGGGGAGTTAAAAGGAGATTATCTTATATACCTGGAAAGATAAACTTGTTGGGGAGTTAAAAGGAGATTATCTTATATACCTGGAAAGATAAACTTGTTGGGGAGTTAAAAGGAGATTATCTTATTCCTTTGATTAGGTTAGTAAACCGCTATTATCAGTAATAAAATATTTTGTTTGTTAATTTCCCTATTTCTTGCCTTATAGGGTGACATTTGCTTTAGATGCCACAGTTGAGAAAGTATTATGGGGGCTGGCATAAATTAAACCTTGAAACCCCCCTATATGAAACGGTTCCCACTTTAACCCAGTACGCCAAATCCGGTACAAGTCATTTCGCCACTTATTTTAATTGTCGCTCGCATGCCTTCTGCAAAAAATGTGTTGCAGAAAGTTTAGAATACGTTCGTATTACAGGAGGAGTTGGTTTTTACAATAAGTAACATTTTACTTGTGTGGGGGTACGTGTTGTGCAAAAATTAACATTTTACTTGATGAGGGTACGTGTTGTGCAAAAATTAACATTTTACTTGTGTGGGGTTATGTGTTGTGCAAAAATTAACATTTTACTTGTGTGGGGTTATGTGTTGTGAAAAAAATAACATTTTACTTGTGTGGGGTGATGTGTTGTGCAGAAATTAACATTTTACTTGTGTGGGGTTATGTGTTGTGCAAAAATTAACATTTTACTTGTGTGGGGTTATGTGTTGTGAAAAAAAATAACATTTTACTTGTGTGGGGTTATGTGTTGTGCAGAAATTAACATTTTACTTGTGTGGGGTTATGTGTTGTGCAAAAATTAACATTTTACTTGTGTGGGGTTATGTGTCGTGCAAAAATTAACATTTTACTTGTGTGGGGTTATGTGTTGTGCAAAAATTAACATTTTACTTGTGTGGGGTTATGTGTTGTGCAAAAATTAACATTTTACTTGTGTGGGGTTATGTGTTGTGCAAAAATTAACATTTAACCTGTGTAGGGTTATGTGTTGTGCAAAAATTAACATTTTACTTGTGTGGGGTTATGTGTTGTGCAAAAATTAACATTTTACTTGTGTGGGGTTATGTGTTGTGCAAAAATTAACATTTTACTTGTGTGGGGTTATGTGTTGTGCAAAAAGGTGGAGAGTGCAGTGGATAGGAAAGTGAAGAAAAGGCGTAAATCAATTTAAAAATAAAAACAATTTAACCAATGTTGGCTTCTTATTTATTTGGAAAACTAAGAGCAGTTGCCTGGGATAATTTCTTAGTGAAACCTTTGTTAACTAGTTTGTATTCTACTTTTCCCATACACATGACTACAGGAGTGGCTGCATCGAGCCTTGTACCTAATATCTTCTTCGCATGCGAATTCATACGCCGGGTACTGTGTACAGTCTTAAGAGGAAGAAAAATTAATTAAATGTCAGCGGTTCCACCACGCACCCATGAGGTCGCTTTATATGCGTGATCGTTAGGTTTTGAAAGGAGAACCTTCGCAATGCCATGGTGTGAAAACAATGGAGATGTTAACCAACCTCGACAATGCCATATTGTACCGATATGTAATATATTAAGCATTGGCCAAGCATACACGAAACAGTGTAAGTTGCTCTGTAAGAGCATTTGCTTAGTTTAAAGCTTTGGCCAAGCATACACGAAACAGTGTAAGTTGCTCTGTAAGAGCATTTGCTTAATTTAAAGCTTTGGCCAAGCATACACGAAACAGTGTAAGTTGCTCTGTAAGAGCATTTGCTTAGTTTAAAGCATTGGCCAAGCATACACGAAACAGTGTAAGTTGCTCTGTAAGAGCATTTGCTTAGTTTAAAGCTTTGGCCAAGCATACAGGAAACAGTGTAAGTTGCTCTGTAAGAGCATTTGCTTAGTTGAAAGCATTGGCCAAGCTTAATTTAAAGCTTTGGCCAAGCATACACGAAACAGTGTAAGTTGCTCTGTAAGAGCATTTGCTTAGTTTAAAGCATTGGCCAAGCATACACGAAACAGTGTAAGTTGCTCTGTAAGAGCATTTGCTTAGTTTAAAGCTTTGGCCAAGCATACAGGAAACAGTGTAAGTTGCTCTGTAAGAGCATTTGCTTAGTTGAAAGCATTGGCCAAGCATACACGAAACAGTGTAAGTTGCTCTGTAAGAGCATTTGCTTAGTTTAAAGCATTGGCCAAGCATACACGAAACAGTGTAAGTTGCTCTGTAAGAGCATTTGCTTAGTTTAAAGCTTTGGCCAGGCATACATTTGTGGAGGTCAACAGTAACGAAATCCACGTTACTACTTATGGGAACATGTAAAAGTTTTATTTGATTTTGCCTTGTTGATGTTTAGTCCAACGCAGTTAACATGAAACCACTGGGGACACTTGGTGCACTGGACCCAATCAGTGATATTGTCATCCTGGTTTCTACATGATCCACAAACGTTAATATCCAGGGAGGACTCATGAGCAATTGTGCTCAATATATGCTCTCGGGATTCTTTTAGTCCAACATCTGGTTGTAGCAATGGTTTCGATTCTGTAAGCCAACTTGCGTACATGCAGATAACTGCACCACAGCTCATGTAATCATTTTGAAATGTCCGGCTTGTTAACATTGTGTCAATGGTGGTAATTTTAAAACCAAATTTACTGTGCAACACGTTGTTTAAAAATAATTTAGTTGTTTCAAGTTGCTTTGGCAAGTTTAGTGCATGCTTTCTGGGGTCTAAGTAAAGCAACTGCTTTTTCTTGATGTCGACAACCAGCAATACCCAATGAATTCTACTTGGGTTATACGGAATGAAAATAAATTTCATATTTTCTAATGTCATGTTTGCCCACAATCGCTTGACTGAGAGACCGCTTTTCATACATTGCGCCATAGCTGAATCAGCAAACATGATGTGCTTGTTGTTTTGACATAAGCACCAAAGATAGCTGTCGATTATTTCATCATACAGCCAACCAACACGGAACTGCTTATCACACTCCCATATTTCTTGTTTCTGTTGGGAGCTTATGTTCATCTCCAAGGACAAAAGCTGAAGATATGTAATAGAATATGGACCACATTGTAATGCTTTGTCGGTTAGGTGTTTTTCAGCCAAGGTGTAGCATGGAAGAATTTTTCCCAAATTCGTCAGTTTTTGGTTGTTGGAATTTTGAGGGCCGCCAATTACATTGGGAGAATTTTCTGTTTGTTTCGGTTGCAATCCAGTGACTGCATGTAAAGACATGCTGTTTGCCACCGACCCATGTCTGCCTTGATATTTGTTCGGCTTAGGGTGCTTGCGTGGTAATTCATCACATACAAATGATGACGGCAACTTTCTCTTTTTTGTCTTCAAAGAAAGAGGAGGTTTTGATACCCGGATACCTTCTTCATGTCTGCAAGACTTTACCAAATTCTGTTCCACAGAATGTAACACTTCTTCGGCTTCCAACAAAGCCTGTTGAGAAGTAACATCATACAAGATATTTTTTATTCTGTTAATCCTTTCCACCAGGTGTTTAATAGTTTGTTCGGATGGTTTATTGTCATCAGATAACAACAATGTTGGTTTTGCTTTAGGAATCTCTACTGGATCAACCAAAGACAACTCTATGCATTCAGGGGTGGTAGTTTCAGTTGATTCAGCAGGATCTTTGCTGGTACCTGAAAAACCAAGTGTCGTAATAAACTCTGTATCAAGGGTAATATATACAGAATCTGTATACCATGTTGGTAAGGATGCCCATGAAACATCATTATACTTACTGAATATAGCAAACATGTGTTTGCAAGGAAGAAAATAATATTTAAAATCTGGGCAAGTGCACTTGGGAAAGTCAGACTCATTTCCCAAATAAACATCATACATTAGTATACCACAACTGCTCCGCACAGTAAATGAAGATGTGTCAACTCGAACAATATCATTAGAGGATATTGCCGAAGCGTTGCTTAATCTTTTCATGCAATGATGAACAACATGTTGCGGCCGATTGTGTAGATATGATGGGGTCATATCTTTGTACAGCCTGTATGAACCCGAAGCCAGAGTGTTTTCGTTTGTATATCTGTTAAAGAGAAATAAATGCCCACATGGGTAATTGAGAGGTAATGGGTTCAAGGCTCGTCGCTGCTACCATTGTTAGCGTATGTGTCATTGGGCAAGTTACTTAGCCGTAATTGCTCCAACCCAGTGGCCACTAATGGGTTGTCGGAAATTATCCGCCATGCATAAAAAATCCCCAAAAAATATTCATCCACGAAGTAACATACTAGGTAACTCGTAAGATGGCCCAAAGTGTATGAAACAGAACACTTGTGTTATAACGCCTGTTGTTCTTCAGCTACGCAGGAATAAAACAAGTTACATTCTTTCATAAGTTTCATTCATGGCTGCAGGTAAAACTTACTTTTTTAATGCCTCTGGAAAAAAATCATGATGAAGTACTTTTAACAAGCCAGATAAAGATTTGTCAACTTGAAACTTCAAGTGACATTCCTTGAGCATTTTGTTTTGTCTCTCCACCCCGTTGTTCGTACCAATTGGCACACGCATCTTCCCCAATCGGTAAAGTGAAACCCATCTCTGCGTGTTTATAAAACTTTGTAAAATAACAATACTAATACAGCTAAAAACTAAACCTAAGATTTAATGTTTAATTAAGCCAGAAAAATAAATGACCTCCTTCTGTGGCAACCATGCATTTTGAAAGTAGGTTTGTAGCCTTGCATTTTGTGTATAAGCTTCACTGTTTGTAAGCGAATCTAGAGCACTTTTGAGCTCAACAAAATTTTCTGCCTTCGCTACTGCTCTCAAACCAGATAAAACTGCCTTTTTTCTGTCTCCAACACCATTATCTGTTTTCTTGACCCATCTTTCCCATGCTTGTTCACGATGGAAGTCACATAGAAGCACTTTACAATCTGGTGTAAAAGTGTTACATTAACTTTAAGTCTTTAAACTAGATTAACTTCTCCGCCAGCAATACTGATATTTAAAAAAAAGAACAATAAAAATTAGTAAGATACCTTGAAAACTACTTTCAACAGCATTTATTTCAGCTTCACATTTGTCGGTCATGAAAAACTTTGGGTTCCAGCCAGGTGTCCAAGACTTTAGAATCACAAGAGCTTCCTGAATGTCTGATTGACATTCGTTTTGGAGCACAAAACATGCAACAACTTGATAGTTGACGTTGGTCTTTACACAAAGAAAGAACAGTGGCAGTGCATACTTTGATGTCTTATAAGTTGCATCCAGGAGGCAGATATCCTGACCATAACGTAGTAGGAGTCTACTTTGCCAAGCTGTCTGGTATACAAACAGTAATGTTTGTTTGGCATTCACTGCAGTGATATCATCCCCATCAATGTCTTTAATTAATTGTTTGGGACAAACACTGGCAATATAGGGTCTGAAGAGAATGTTATCTTCAGGTAACTTGTGGCACCACTCATCTACCAGAAATTGCACATTTGCTTGGTCAATTTTCGACATTTTTCGTTTTGTGTATGCATTATAATAGTGATTGGTAATGTCTTTTTTTGTCGGAAAAAACCTTCTGTTACTTGATGCTGGAGGCAATGTATTCTTGAACAGTTCTTTGCCCACAAATACTTTTAAATGACGTTGTATTTCCATAACGGAGCAAACACGGTCATCGATTAATTCTCCGACTTTGTCAATCACTCTGCTATCCACTCGTTGTTGGATGCCTGCAGCCTGCATTTTCGGTAAATCATAATAAACATCAAACCTATTATTCGAGTTACAATTTAGGCATAAACGAAACATAGACTTTATTATGTTTTAATTCTTTCGATTGAACCTAAGGTACATACCAGATTATGCTGAAAAAATGGTACAGTATTAATACTGCACATGAGAATAAAAAAATAAAAAAATGGTGCACGACTGCGATGTCGCAGAGTTGAGAACAGAAGTTGATGACATTGAGCTGCAGTTTTAGTCTAAGATACTACCAGTCTACCACGAGACTTAGCTCATGACTCGAGGTGGATATACAATAGGCCGTTAAATTTTTAACTGTAAAGTGTGAATTATCCGGCCGTATCTCAAGTAGGCTGTGGTTCAATGTTCAACTTTCGCAAGTTATGTAAATTTTAAATTTTAGAAACATAACTTTACGTTTCAACCCTTCTTTTTTTTGCAGGGCAAATACAAAAAAGTTAGCTACTTTACCTCTCCAACAGGATGTCCACTGTGATCATTGATAGAGGGAAACAGTACAATAAAACAACTAACACTGTTTTTTACAGATGAAAAACCGACTGTCTTCAAATGTTGTGATGTTTTCTGTTTTTTCCATTTTTCTTCTGTTTTAACCTTTAAAACAAACATAAGATATGCAAAAACATCTTTGATTTGCTACACTCATCAACGTAGTGTAAAAGCTGTCTTGAGTTACCTTATAATGTGGGAAAGAGTTACCTTATAATGTGGGAAAGTAAGAATCTCCCGAATACTTAAACATGCAGTGCAATTCATTTTCTTTGATCCTTGCACGCAAAGGTATTTTTTTTCTCGTACATGTGGTCAGCTGGACCCTTAAACTGGTTTTGTCGTTTTAAATTCTTTGTTTTATTTCTATCTTTGCCATGTTGACATTTGTATTTTGTGAACGATTTAACAACAAATGGGATGTTTTCTTGTGCATCCCATTGAACTTTACTTTTTCTTAAATCTAATAATAAAAATATATATTTCAGGATTATGTGAGATATATATGTACAAATAATTTACAAATTTACTAACATACCATTTTTTTTTCTTCTCAAGAAAATAAATTTGGTCAAGGTGTCCGTTTCAACATTTTGAATAGCTGTTGTAGCTTCTTGCAAAGTGTTAAACTTAACGATTTGACCAGCTTTGTTTTTATCTGATGTTGTTTTCACCACAGTTTGGTTCTTTAGAAATTGAGTTGATAAAGAAGTATCTTTACCTTCCCTGTATAACATAAATGGAAACCTGGCTTTATATATAGTTGGATAAATGACCTAAACTATTCCTGTGCCGGCAAATTACCATATATTTCTTAGCTTACAATTTGTATTTTCTGGGCTAAAAGGCAGAAGCATAAACCACTGCACCTAGCCCTAAATGACTAACAACTATAAAAAGTTTTAGTGCAGCACTTACATTTTCAGAAAATGAGTCATGGGTTGAACAATTCTTGATTTGCAAAGTAAATGTATATCAGTTATAAAATAACTATTTCGCTTTTACTAAAAGAGAAACAAATATAAGTTCGTACGAGTTCTCAACAGTAGATTTATATAGTTGGATAAATGACCTAAACTATTCCTGTGCCGGCAAATTACCATATAGTCAATTGGGAATCGAATTATAAAATAACAGAAAACACAAACTTATGGTTTTCTCTGCAAGGTATGCATTAACATTTCTTAGCTTACAATTTGTATTTTCTGGGCTAAAAGGCAGAAGCATAAACCACTGCACCTAGCCCTAAATGACTAACAACTATAAAAAGTTTTAGTGCAGCACTTACACATTTTCAGAAAATGAGTCATGGGTTGAACAATTCTTGATTTGCAAAGTAAATGTATATCAGTTATAAAATAACTATTTCGCTTTTACTAAAAGAGAAACAAATATAAGTTCGTACGAGTTCTCAACAGTAGATTGTTAACTTTTGCACAACACGTACCCCCACACAAGTAAAATGTTAATTTTTGCACAACACATAACCCCACACAAGTAAAATGTTAATTTTTGCACAACACATAACCCCACACAAGTAAAATGTTAATTTTTGCACAACACATAACCCCACACAAGTAAAATGTTAATTTTTGCACAACACATAACCCCACACAAGTAAAATGTTAATTTTTGCACAACACATAACCCCACACAAGTAAAATGTTAATTTTTGCACAACACATAACCCCACACAAGTAAAATGTTAATTTTTGCACAACACGTACCCTCACACAAGTAAAATGTTACTTATTGTAAAAACCAACTCCTCCTGTAATACGAACGTATTCTAAACTTTCTGCAACACATTTTTGCAGAAGGCATGCGAGCGACAATTAAAATAAGTGGCGAAATGACATGTACCGGATTTGGCGTACTGGGTTAAAGTGGGAATATGAAACCCTTTACTTAAACATCAATACTCAGTGAAAACCTGAATTTGAATGACGTAACAAGTTATGTTTGTGACGATTCGGGTTTTTAAATTTGTAACAATTGGCGTTTGTGACACTACCGGCATGTTTAAAAAACGTAACACTCGTCGTTTGTGACTAGCAGATTAGTAGAAAACACGTCATAAATAAATTAATGTATATTAAAAACGGACTAACAGTAATAATATAACGTTTCAAAAAAAATCAGAAAGAAAGAAATCGTGACAGGTAGACGTCGACCATTGCAGACATGGCATTAAATCATACTTCAGCTCAGTGCAACAGGCTAAAAAGAATCCACCACCAGAAATACCTTCCCCACCAACAACTGGTATATGTGAGACTGAGACACCATCTTCAAGCCGCCAGCCCATAAGTCGGGGTGAAAGTAAACGTGGCCGGACATTTCAACCGATATGGCGGCAACAGTTTGCTTGGTTAGAATACAACAATGCATCTGATTTGACACACTGTTCTGTGTGCAAGTGGGCAGTGGAAAATAATAGGGGGACACCTGCAACTAATTAGGAACTAAAAAATAAGTATACAGTATGGATCTCCGGTTTCAACAACTGAAACAAGGGCTTACCGGCGGTACGCAAACATAACAACAGCGCACACCACTGCGAATGCGTTGCAGTGAAAGCTTTGTCGGCCGACGCAAGCAGAGCCCACGCTGTAATAGATGCTTCAACAAACGAAAACATGAAAAAGAATCGAAAAGCTCTCAACGCCATTTTCAGTGCCATCACGTTTCTAGGAAGACAAGGTCTGGCTCTACGTGCCCACACAGATAACAGTTCCAATGTTTATCAAATTCTAAAAAAAATACAACCCGGACGTATGTTATTGGTTAGATCGACCATCGAAATTAAAGTGGATTAGCCACGACATTCAACAACAACCTGACAACACTTAATTTGATTGTGCACGATATGTTTTCTTCAACAAGTGAGGGCTATTCTGCCATGAATGTTCTCTCGTCCGTCACCACATTTATTCGATCGTCTCCGAGAAGGTTAACTTCAACGAGTTCAATTTAATTAATCAGTCTGTCCCCACTAAATCAATTCGTCCACTTTGTCCAACAAGATGGGTTCTCAGATTTCCAGCTATTGACGCATTTCTTAATCAGTATGAAAATATTTTAAACCGGTTAGAAAAATAATACCCTTTTTGCATGGTGAAAAGTTAATGCGAATAACGATCCGCATTAACTCGTCATATGATAACTCGCTAACCGCGTTATTTTGCATGGTCATTGGTTTATGTGCGTATCAATTGAGTAAGCTTATTTTACCGCAATATTATTAAATCTAGTTTATAAAAATTAACTCGTCATATGATAACTCGCTAACCGCGTTATTTTGCATGGTCATTGGTTTATGTGCGTATCAATTGAGTAAGCTTATTTTACCGCAATATTATTAAATCTAGTTTATAAAATAAGTTTTAATACTTTATGGGGCTATTACCAAGGAAAACCTATAAAATTAATACCCGAAAAAGATTAGGCTCTTAAAAGTAAAACTGTACTTTCACCTTAGTTTTCTTTACTCGCATAATGCGAGCAACAACCAACCTCCTACAGCAGATGACACGCTTATGATGTTATGCGTGTTAACTTTGTTTTTGCGAGTACTTACACGCATAAAAGTGACCATGCAAAAAGGGTATTAGACGACTGTATAATGGCGCTTCTAAAGTCATATCCTAGTCACTCATGCGTGACGATTGTCTCGTTGTCCTACTACTGTTTTAGCATAGTACACTAACATGGTAGTTCAACTCCCTTTTTTCTATCACTCGTCATGCATGACAACCTACACTGCCTTGTGTCTCGAAACGTACGGAGATTGCCTTTTCATAGTAATGGAGTTTACAGGTTTATTACAAGAGCTAAGCGCGGACCGTTTAGATGAAGCAGAAGCAGTTTCACAGGAGTCATTTAAATCAAGTCAGGAACAGGCTATATGGAAGAGTTTAGAAATATTCAAATTTACTGAAAAGGGCAAAACTGAAGTGAACAAGTGGATAGAAAATTTTGTTATAACCAAAAATAAAAATAATTTAGTTAAACAGTATGCCCAAGTGGATGATGCAGGCTCTTTTTTTATTAACCCCGACTTTAAATCTCCCAAACTTTTACTTGATGTTTTAACAATAATATTAAACCACTTTAGTGTATCATGTTCATCAGCTGAAGAAACTGCCGGGTTGAACAGCATAGAAAATGATACTCTTGAGTATTTAGGAGGGTATTTAATAAGAAAGGCAGCAAAAAATCTAATTATCCATGTAACTAGTTTATTTACCCAGGATCGACTAAGTGGCGAATTTATTGTAATAATGGAAAAGTTCTCTGGAGCACTTAATTACCCAAGTATTGATTTTTTAAATCTTTTACAAATTACCTACTTAAGTTGCAGTAAGGAGAGTTTCAAGAATTCCAGAACTATAGATTTTAATTTAGTAACTTGTACAGTGCAGAGCCATAGAAATACCGAGTAGTCCAACCCATTGTTACGTAAAACACAAATTGAACGGCAATTTGGTTCCAAAATAACACAGTAGGTATAGGGAAAATGTATGTTTTTCGGTAAATTACAGAAAAACTTGGGCCTAAAAACAAATTTAAAGGTTGAAAAATGTAAAAAACATGTGTTATTTGTTTTCTGTGTCAAAAAAAGTCAAAAATTAGAATTAGAAGCGGTTGATTTGCGACATTTTAGTCATTTAATGCGGCTAAATTTATACATTTTTTCTAAAAAATGTTTGGTAAGGTAAATAGAAGCTGTTTTACACCTTCCCACAATAGGAAAACACAAACAAAACTTAACAAGTTCGTTTAAACCCTTTGTCAAAGTCACCACTTTTGCTCTATTTTGGACACACATAGACGGCAGTTGGACTACTCGGTGTTTATACGACTCTGGTACAGTGTATAATCATTTATTTTTTAATATTTTTATGTCCACACTATGTGCACGGTTACAGGAGCGACACAATGAAGAAGTTCATTCTGTTTTAGTTTATATAATTGATTTGTTTGTTAGAGTTTTATCGTATACATTTGCTCACCACTTATTTCAAAAGCTTTTTGTCCAGTCAAACAAACAATGTAGCTTTTTGTCCAGTCTAACAAACAATGTAAAGGTTTACGTGGTGAATTAAAAAAGAAATTTTGAAAACTTGTCAGTCATTCATGTACTGATGTTGCTTGGCTGTAATTTTAGGTACATATATTGTAAAAGGAATTCATATTACAACACCATTGAAACAGCAGTTGCAGAAAAGTGTCAGATTTTTAATAAAAGATGGTGCATGGCAGTGGCACCTACAATAAAAAAATGAGCTATCCTTAGGTAAGTTATAACAAGGTAAAGCTCCAACTCTTAATTTTTAAACTTTCTTGGATCTGTCTATGTCACTTTCATCAAAATGAGCTTCACATATTGCTGCCCTTTGAATAAAAACATATTATATTACCTGGAAGCTTAGTCTTTTCTAACTACGATCATTTTAATACATTTTCATGTTATATCTGTAAACCTTTGGTTTAATTCTTGCACTGCAGGAAATCATTCTATGATGGTTACCAGTACCACACTCATTTTTGGTTACTGACACACGTCACAATAGGTCTACAATACGGAACAGATATATTAAAGGCTAATATTATATTTTCTATAGATAAACTGATACTTACATTTCTCTGTGTAACATATTTGCAATATTATCGCCTTGCGATTCGTCGTGGACAGAAAGTAAAAATGATCGGAGTTGCTTTCTGTGTTCCTTTTCCTGTTCGGTTTTGGCGGTTTGAACCCTGCACACGGTAATCGCCTTTCGCTGCTTTTCTAGCAAACCAGGCACATTTTGGAACAGCACAGTGAGAGGCAGGCATGCTAATTATCTATTTAGTGACTTATATACGCACTAATCAAACAGAAAACGTATTAAACACCAAGTGTATGCAGCAGTTGAACGAGGTCTTGTAGAGAAGCACTCATGCGTGAGGAGGAACTGTGCGCACAATAAAGAAACAAAGGTGAAAATAGAGTTGAACTACCATGTTAGTGTACTGTGGTTTTAGAGTACTATGGTTTAATAAATGAAACAAATTAACAACCAAATAGATAAATATATATGTATATATATATATATATATACACAATAGAAATAAGCAACGGCCGATCTGACCTGCTGCTCTACCCAAATTTATCAATTCTCGAATTTTTTTTGTTAAACCAAGACAGAGGCGCTTCCTCGAGATACAAATTTAGGTCACCGAGCACAAAAACAGATTACAAAAGAAGAATAAAAAAAACAACATAAAAACAAAAACGAGCATTTTTTCATGATTTTACTCATACATGTATACATAAAAAACTAAATGCATTTCAAAAATGTTGCAAGATGAAATAAATGTCTCCGAAACATAAAAAATAAATGCACAAATGAAATGTCTCCGAAACACACTTCCACGTGATGTTAAAGGTACATCGTCGTCGACAGGTGGGGAGGGGGATGTAACTGCATCACCGATTTCTTTCTCGTCAGGCAAAAGATTTCCTTCCTGTCAATAGCCAAGTTGTGTAAACAAACAATGGCGGTGATGATCGTCAAAGACGTGTCCAGTTTGATCCGCAGAGCAATGCACAAACAGCGAAACTGTTGTTTTTTAAAAAAGCTCGTTCGATTGTGCATCGTGTTCTTATATAGCTTCGGTTGTAACGGACTTCCTGAGGTGTAGATGGATTTTGCATCGGTGTCATCAAATAGCTCCTTGCTGCGTACCCGCTATCTCCCAGCAGTATCCCCTTGCCTGCAGTGAGAAGGAATAATCTGTTTAGGTTATTACTTCAATAACATGAATAGCAAAATGATATTACCTAGTAAGCTTTCCATTTCAGTGAACAGTTTACTGTTATCAAAGATGCGGGAGTCGTGCGTGGAGCATGGCCATCTTGAAACAACGTTCCAAAACTGCATCGAGGCATCACACACACACACTGCACATGATGGAAAAAAATATCCCTTCCTGTTAGGGAATTGTCCTGCTTCCAAACCACCAGGATAGCAGATTGGGATATGTGTGCAGTAGATTGCTCTAATCACACACGGGAAACCTGCAACGACATAAAATTGTTGCTTCAACCTCGGTCGCAGTCGGTGTCCGGATTGAGTTTCCAAAATGACGAGCAATGACTCCCGAAATCCGTTTAACAATTCTGCTCACAGTTGACTGATCTAACATTAAAAGATTCCCGTCACTCTTTTGAAAGTTTCCTGTAGCAAAAAAACGCAAGCACACCAAAAGCTGGAACATTGGTGGGGTGGCCTGGCTGCGTACCTGCAAACTGGGAAGCAAAATACCAAGCAGGTTAAGGAAAACACATTTGGAGAATCGATACCGAGATCGAAACTCCTTGTGTGCACTTCCATAGGGTTTTGCCGGTTAAGTGGACGCTGAGGCCGCACACTAGGTCCAGCATCTTCATCCACCTTCACCCCCTCTTCTATCTCCTCCACCCTTGAAAGAAGTTGCCGAGGGCGGAACATGAACAACAAATAAATTGCATCAAATCTATCTGTAGTGTAAGAACATACTTACTTGTAAATTACTATATTAGGTAGAATCTTACTAATTTGAGAATAATTTTCGCTACTTACGTACGCACATACTCCTATGTTAAAACACGCCGTATCTGAAGTAACAACGTTCTAATACTCCTATGTTAAAACACGCCGTATCTGAAGTAACAACGTTCTAATTTCTGTAAAAAATCCGACTATCTTATATTACAGTGGACTCCACAAACTTCTTTCTTGGAGCGCTTTTTCGCCAACCAGTTGACCTATGACCTACAACTGCTTAAATCGACTTTATATCGCGTTACCAACTCTGAAAAAGACAAATTTGCAATTCCGCCGGAAACTTAAACGGCCGATTTCCCTGTTTAACTTTTTGACGGTAATCGACAATCAAAAATCAGTAATTAACTTTGATTATACTTTCTGCATACCACCCTAAATGCTAAAATTAGGAATTGAGGTAAATGCGAGAACAGTCGTCCATCAAACAACAACAAGAACAGCTGTTCGATAAAAAAGGATCTATATGACTACTAACGTGTTTAAAAACCAAGTTTTTTTTGTTTCGTGTATATGCTTCTTCAGAAACGGGTCATGTTGATTTAGAATATAGTACAACTTTAATTTGCTCAATTAATCCGCGCTATATAGTATAATGGGGGAAGATGGGACACTTTGTATACTCCTGTTAATTTGATGTGCAAAAATGAATCAAAAAACTAACGTCCGTGTGTTTGTAAACATGGACACCGTTTTTATGTGTATTATATGGTTACAAATATAGATAACGCAATTGTTTTCGTATCGTCAAAAACAAAATGTTTCGTTTTAAGAAACAAGAATGTTGTTGTATTCGTTTCTGTGAAAACAATTCGTTTTTACAGAAACGTAATATTATGTTTCTAGAAACGGAAATAACGATTTTGTCTGATGTTTATTAAATGAATTGTAGTATTAATATACAAAAAAATATTTATAGCGTGAAATTTAAGGTTCTACCCCGTCTTGATTTAATAAACCTGCTGTGGTGCAAAAGTGGTAAAAGTTCAGAGGATATAGACTTATCTTTTTTGGTTTTACAACATCTTGTTGCAGTGAGACATGTATTTTTCGCACATGTTTTATCCTCATGTGTATGAGTTACCACACTTTTAACTATGTGAACGATTTTTGTTCTGATATGGCTTATAATTTGTAAAACCCGTTAGTGACCGCTGGGTTGGTTGGAGCAATGTTCGTTAGGTGCTGTCTTGCCCAAGGACACATACGCTGATCAGAATAGGAACCTATCCCCGCATTTTTATAAACAAAATAATGTTTCAAATTTTAGATATTATGTAGCGTTATAACATATTCACAACTGGATCGGAAGAAAATTCTATAAACATTTTTTCTATGACGATTATTACAATTATATTAAATATTTTTCTGAATTAAAATTATATTTTAGAATCGGCATCGTTAGAGTTTAGTTAGTACAGTGCCCAAAGTTTATGTTAGTATAGCACGAGTAGTAGGTGTCGAAAGTGACCGCTATAATTTTTGTATTCTAGGATCAGTTAAATGTAAAATGTGCTTATTAAACCAGCTTAAAATAAGTTGTTAGTAGTACTATTTTTTAAGCTACAATTTATACTAATTTTGTTCTGTTAACTTTAAACCAAAAACTACAGTTTTAACGTGTTAACGTCATGTCTGGAACAGAGGGTCGTAGTTGCGGACCGGGTGGCCATTATATTAGTCGGAAGGAATATACACGACACCGTAAAAAATTGGGGCAGAAAAACGACCCCGACAACACCTTGTGAGGAAAACCAACCTGAACCGTTCGACCCCATTAATCCACTTTCTGCATGTGTATTAATCCAACTGTTCCAAATATGCTAAAATATAACTTCTACCCTTTTAATTTAGTTTGAATTGGTACAGTAGTGTGGGGGAAGATGGGACACTTTGTCAGACGAGACTCTTTTTAAATTTTCTTTTTACGGACTCCCATTTAATGATAATCAGGAAAATAACATTACAGAATTATTCGACAGTATTATCACGACTTTATAAAACGCCCGTCAAAGCTGATTACTGTTTTTAAATATTAAAAAAATAGGTAAAATAGAAACAATATACTTTTAACAGGTAAAAAAATGCAAAATAGTCAAGTGCCATTTTTTAATGCTCGCTAAATCATGGTAAAGTGGAAGTATTTTTTAGTTTGCGTGTGCGAACGATTAAACCAGTTTCATAGCTTCCATAAAACAACCTTGAATATTTCCTTCAGTTTAATTTTGTCTCATAAAACTAGTTTTAGTTTTGTAAAAAAACACAGAGATATAAGCATAAAGAAAATAGGCAGGGGTCAATATAACTTTAATTTGAGATAAAAACAACAAAAAAATATTGGTTTAACGTTATATATATGTAGTTTACATGACAAAGAAACTAGCACAGCCTGTTAAATTCGGTAGGTTAACTACAAGTTGCAGAATACGGCTAATGTAAATGTATTTCAATTTAGAATCCCATCTTCCCCCACATCGTAGTTTTGTATGTTTTCATTGCCAAACGTTTAAAGGTTTGCTTTTAAATTAGTAATTTATACCTTCGGGGTTATTTAACTATAAGATACTGATATAATAAAAAGATAATATTTTGAAAATATATTCGAAATTTGGTCAGTTGCACTAGTTATTATTCGAAATTTGGTCAGTTGCACTAGTTATAATCAATTTTCTGTTATTACAAAGTTCATATACATTTGTAGGATACAATATTTTTACATTGATGTTCGAACATTACCCATTGTCGTTCAAACAATACCAATTTTTATGCAACAAGAGATCACAGATCTAATGCATGAGCACGGTATAAACTAATTAGCATAGTATTAATTAACCCCCCATCACTACAATGGTCGACTGAAATCGATCAAAAACAAATCAAAAGTAACGTACAAGGATTTGAAAGTTTGGTAAAGAATATGTGTAAATACGCTTTGTACAACTTCTGTACCATGTGTTAACATGTAAACTTACACTATAGTTAACTTTGTCGTCGCTTAAAGACGTTTGTTTTTGTGAATTTTGATAAACCGTAATCATCACACAGTATTATAGGTAATGTTATAATTTAATACTATTCATATTGTGGCGGCTGCATAATGATTTATTGCGAATAGTAAAATAAAAGAGCGAAGAATCGAGAGACGCGGTGTTTATACCGAAAATAACGATAAGAAAAAGGCACTCGTCTACGCTTCGGTGCACACGCGCTAATTGTGCGGTTTTAAATCTGAAAATGTAGTTCAAATATTATAAATATATATTACAATTTGATTTCAATCAAGAGATTGAAGAAAAATGCTAGAATTGAGAATTAGGATAAGTGCGGAAAAATCGCCCCATCAGCAACAACAAAAGCCAAGCCAAGAACAACTGTTCGACGAAAAAGGATCTATATGACCACTACCGTGCTCAATAATACAATGTATAGGTAATATGTTAAAAAACTATAGCAGTAGGGCAAGAAAAAGAATGTTTAGACTTAATGTTCAAAGCGTACAGTATTTTTTCGTGTTATTTACGTATATTCCTATTTATAAATACACTTAATATTCAAAATTAACAATGATTTTAAACTGTCCTATCTTATCCTGTGTGTTTTCGAATTTGTAAAATTTTACTTGTTGTGCGGATCGCTAAATAACTCCTCGTGTGTTTTATTATATAGTAGGGTGGGGGAAGATGGGACACATTTTCATTCTATTTTCTCGTACATTTTGGTGGTTAACAAAGAACATTCAAAGAATTATAATAAAGCCTTGTCCTCTCGACTTTCATAGACCGTTGTTAATTGTTTAGAAAACACGATCAGGATGTTAATATATTTTTTGCTAAAGGTGTCCCATCTTCCTCCACCCCACTATATTTCATTAAATTGTTGTCAGTTAATAAAGGAATGGAAGTACTAATCATATTATTACCCAAAAACCTCTATTTTAATTTTCGAAAATTTTGGCTATATGTGCTTAAGTGTCCCATCTTCCCCCATTGTACTATATATTTTTTGAATTTATATTTTTGATTTGAATTTTTTTTAAATAAAACTACTTAAGAAAAAGCAAGACACAATAAAATTGGAAAATACTATAAGAGAATACATGACCTGACGGTTTACATTTACGTAGCATATTTATTTTTATCTTAATATTAATTTTAACTGCAAAACGACGTAGGTAAAAACAATATTTTTGTATTGCGATTTTCTCTTTTATCGGATAAAACGAGCGCTTCTTTTTTTCAGTACAACGATCATTAAAGGCATCCAAGAAAAACAGTGTTATGTTTGCTTAGAAGCGGTCGGTCGTTACAACTCGAGTGTAAATCGTATTTCGTTATCATCAGACAGAAACAAGCAACCTATATAGTTGTATTGGCCAGCGTGACTACCTTAGTACAGGTTGTGAGTACATAAACAAACCATGCAGTTTATTTTATCTTTACAGAGACAGCAGCGAGGATCAGATAATTTGAAATAACGAAGAGGAGAAAATTATCAATATCTGTTAAAAACACTATTAACGGAACTGTTAATTACGAAAGCTGTTAATTCAAAACGTGACTACTAAACACAACGTACTTTAGATTTATAAGAAGTAATTTATACAATTTCGAACCCCATTGTTAATAAAGTTAGCCCACAGTAATGGGTTTGTGTAATTCGATTGAGTTTCAAAGTGATATGCACCTGGTTATAGTGGGAGGAGGGTATGGTGGAAGTCACCTTGCATTACAGATGATAAAAGCAAATATCTGCAAAGTCACCTTGATTGACCCACGAGATGCAATGTTTCACAGCATTGGGGCGTTACGAGCTACTGTGGATGACGGTAATACCACAAAATTATAAAGTGACAGAATAAGACTGTATTGCTTGTGTCTCACAGTAAACATTTACGCCTCGACACGCCAAAGTAAATAACAATTACCATTGTAATGAACAAACTTTAAACGTCAATATTTTGCAAATAAAATTGAGGTCTGACACAAATAATTTTTTAAATAATTCTCAACAACATACACGTTATATAACGAAGTAACTTTACCTTCATTGATTGTACAGATTACATGAAAAACTTGTTTCTTCCATACGAAAGCATGATTGGCGATTCATTCATGCGAGGTTATGTTGAAAACATTGATACAAAAAGCAAAATCCTTATTTTAAAAGATGGAAGAACGGTAAATATAGATGTAAACTTATATGATAATATGTTATTATTCCATTCCATATGAATAGCATAGTAGGGTGGGGGAGGATGGGACATATTTTTTTTATTTTATAACTTATACCTCAGGAGTTATTTAAATATAATACATTGATGTAATAACAAGATAATATATCGAAAATATATAGTAGGGTAGGGGAAGATGGGACAACTTTTCAATCTATTTTCTCCTCCAATTCGGTAGTAAACAAACATTCAACGATTTTTTATAAAACTTTATCCTCACGGCTCCCATCGACCGTTGTTCATTGTTTAAAACACGATCAGAATATTTGGTTATTATGTGTCAAAGGTGTCCCATCTTCCCCCACCCTACTATACTAGAAATTCAGCCATTTGCACTTCGAGATAATTTATGACAAGTCCCTTATGTCCCATCTCCCCCAATCTAATATAAAACGGGGTATAAGATATAAGACAAACTTTGAATTTTCATTTTTGTCGAAACACATAATATTTGCAAAAATATATAACCGTATTTTCACGACTCTAAAATAGCATTCTAATTGTTCAAAATAGTTCATGAAATATGAGATTTATGATGTAACACACATTTCATGCTATTTTTATGCTGCGCAATCAAGTGTCCACCATATTTATGTTATAACCGTATAGGTCACTTACACACATTTGGTGATTGCTGTTGGTTCCCGATCTAATTTTCCTTCTAACCTGAGCAAGGATTATCCGGATGTTAATATTGATGAAGGGAAAGAAATTTATACTGATTACAGAGAAGAGGTCAGTGATAAATATACAAAGTTGCAAGCGCACTGCTTCTAACGCATGAATACGGATAGACTCAAATGCTGCTACCATTGTAGCTGGCTCACCTTTAAAGACGCAACAGAAATTGCTCTAAACCAGAGGTCACTCATTGGTTGTCTAACATGTCAGCTATATTTTAAAAAATTATTTAATCAGAACATCCGGTTATAAAAGTTATATTTGTTCATTTACCCTTAAAAACAAAAATACAGTAATCAAGTCAGTAAATTGCTTTTTAATTCAAGAAATATGTGTTTGTATTCAATGTATCTTCTAACAACTAAACTTGTTTGTTAAAGATAATGAAATCTCGTCGAATAGTTTTGGTCGGCGGGGGTGCAGTGGGTGTGGAACTTGCTGGTGAAATCAAAACCGACTATCCGGATAAGTCGGTAAGTTAAAGGGGCATACCAAAAATATAAATTTGTATATAAAGAGATCCCATATGTGATTTAAATGTACAACCAGAGTTTAAAACAACGGAAAAGCTTAAACAAATCCGTGTTAAAACCTCCCCCATTGTTGTCTTATTTGTTTTTTAACAAGACACTTAACGGAATTTGTTTTTCTTACTCAAACTAATGTCACTAACGGGTTGACTAAATTGCCAGCCATATGGAAAAACAATCCGCCACAAAGTTACATACGTGGTAAGTTGTAAGTTGACACAATGTGTATGACCAAGGAAACTTGTGTACCACTGTCGTTGCCCCGCTACGAGAAGATAATGTGTGAAGAGATGTTTATTAAAGTGTGGGATATGAATGCAAACAATTTCTATTTCCCAGGTTACAATCGTATCATCCACCAACTACCTTGTTTCAAGTCGAACAAAAACTAAGTTTCAGCGAAATTTACTGAACGTGTTGCGTGCGAAGGAGATATCTGTTATTTTAGGTTCGTATGCGTGAGAGTGACTACAGTTGATTTGTCGTCTTCATATCGTCTGTCACGCTTACGAGTTTAATTACGCGTTTCCTCCAAAGTTTGTGATTGCGACGCAATAAAAGAGAGTTTATCCGGAACGGCTCACTCTCACGACAACTTTTTATTCAAGCGTTGTACCAGCATGTTGGATTTATTGATTTTTATCGTGACTTTACGAAAACAAGATATAAACGGACAAAACACTCAAATAAATTCTGTTTTACCGATAATAACTTTTATCTCTAGGAAACCATGTACGAAATGACGGGAACTTATCCCATTATTTACTAAATACCTTTTTTATTTAAATCATTATTTAACATTACCAGTATTGTGCCCATCAGTTAACGAAACTGTAATTTTAATATGTTCCATTGTTCTGAAACAGTTTATATAAAACATTAAGTGACACCATATACTCACGTTGGGCGACTTATATAGTTGTTATGTGTTTACCATATTAGCTTAAATCATTTTATTTAAACAGACGAGAGAGTTTCAAACCTCGATGAGCTGATCGTCAATCAAACCAAAGAAGGACAAATAGTAATAACAGAGAAAGGTTCAAAGGTCGATGCTGATCTCATCATACCATGCACGGGAACGAGGGTTAACAACAAATTCTTTCAACATGAAATGGGTGAGTCCTTATCAATATAGCAGGGTGGGGCAGGATAGGACACGCTTTTATTCTCTTATTCCCATTTTGGTGGTAAACCCAAAAAATGTATACATAAATATATAACCGTATCCTCACGTTTTTAAAAGAGCGTTGTCAAACACGACTAGCAAATATATGGAATATAGGTGATAACGGTTTCACCACAACTTTCTCACAATCATGTATTAATCTTACAGCTCGTTCAATAAACGCACAAGGGGCATTGAAGGTGAACAGTTATCTTCAGGTCAAAGGCCACGAAGAGGTCATATGGGCACTTGGTGACGTCACAGACGTGAAAGAAGAGAAGTTGGCATACCACGCCCAACGACAAGCAGAGGTACTGGCTGCTAATTTCAAAGCAGATACCACCAATTCGAACAGGAAAGAATATAAAACAGGTTTGGTTTTAGTACGTAATATTTACAGTTAATGTAATCCCACTATTTTAATACTATGAAATTTGTCTTGGTAATAAAGGTAAAATATAAATTTTATCCTAAAAAGTAAAAAAAAAACGAGAAGCAGAAAAGTAGAATAGATCTTTTTAATTTAATTTAATTTTATTGTTGCCACATAAATGTTGCTTAATTTAAGGACTGTCGTTTTGATCTCAGTTTTTTTAAATAAACGTTACCACCTTCGCTTTTGTACTCGAAGAAATAAAAAAATATATGTTATAGTAGGTTGGGGTAAGGTGGGACACGTTTTTATCGTACTGTTTAGTAGTAAACAAAAGCTGTTTACAGAACTTTATAACCAGCCACCAAGTAAAATGCGTTGTTAATTGTTCTAAACACATCAAAAAATATGTGAACAATGACAGTATCCCATCTTACCCCGGCTTATATACTTACTATGGTATCGTCAAAATATATTGTCTATATGTATTGGTAAAAGGCAAACTTTATTCTAAAAATTTAAAAGACAATTAAAAACTCATTTATTATTTTTTGTAACATAAAGGTCCATTTGTGATATTCGTATCTGTTGGGAGGAACGATGGAGTTGGTCAAATGTTCGGCGTTCAGGTTGGAAGTAAAATTGTGAAGAAAGTTAAAGGGAAAGATTTACTTGCGAGAAAGACGTGGCAAGTTAGGGGGATGACGCTACCAGAAACATAAACAATTGTGTTTGTATATGATTGCATACATATATAAGTTTTATATTTATCGCTGATTGGGAGACATCATATACGTCGTAACAATGGTCTTATTGTGCCAGTATTTTATGTACCCTTAGCGTGATTTAAAAAAAATCAACTCTGTATAATAAATAAGCATATGCCTTGCACGTGGGTGCTGTAGTACTTCTACGTTTTATAATCTGGAGAAAGTCATGCTTGTTGATCACATCAGTAATATTCCGGACGGGGACAATTTGTCCCTGGATGTTTTGTTTTTATCTCGTGTCCGCTTATGAGTTACCACGAAATAAATTTATTACGGATCTTTTTTTGTATGGCTGACATAATTGAGACACATCAGGAGGGCTTTTGTTACTCATTAGTGAATTGCCCAAGAACAAACTCACCCACAAAGTAATACATGGTAGTAAGCTGGCACGAGGTGTTAAACCCGTGTGATAACGACTGTCGTTTTCCGGCCATGCGAGAATAAAGTAAGTTACATTTATTCATTCAAACACATTTCGTCATTGAGAATAAAAAACCGTTGGCTGCAAGCGACTAAACCAGCGAGTCAGATTTCTGCAGTATCACCCAAGTAATGAAAAAGTCTCCTCCTGCTGCTTGCTTAGAAATTAGAATCAGGTAGTTTAGTTCGTGAAATTTTTATTGTTAAACATGCAAAAAACAATCCGCGACAGTGTTTTAAATACAGTGTCATTTCAATTCCGAATCTTTGTTTTGTTTGAACGTTGAGTTGCGAAACTAATCTTGCCCGGGTTTCTTTGCTTGTGTATGATGGGGTTTAGTTGTCACAGTGCACAAACACAAACATACACACACATGCGTGCTTCAAATAAAATGCAAACCTATGTTTTGCTACCATACTATGAAAAAGTTTATTATACCGGAAACTGAATAAGAAATGAAGAAAGTGAAATAGAGAGTAACTTGTACTCTGCTGTAAACATCAGCACTCTGACAGAAAGTGTAAAATTTGAAAGATAAAAAGCGTGTTGAACAGAACATGGTATTTAGCACATTGGTTGGTACATATAAGAAAAAACTTGAAATCAAAAATAGAATTGTTTGAAGTTTTGTGGATTTTACAATAATAATAATAAGCGGCTTCAAGATATTTCAAGGCGAGTTGTAACTACAACACCACTATACTAATGTATATGCATTGTTTAGGTAGGCACCGATAACTTAGCTTAGAATAAATAAGGTGTTGTTAGTTTTTGTTTCGTGCAACAAATGTCTCGCTTCACATATGATGTTTATTATGATGTCACACAGTAGCGACATCGTGGTTGTTACCGTTAGCAACCGGCTTCTTTCGTTGCTGACGTTGTGGTTTAGCATCACCTACTGATGGTTCATCACTTTTAATCTGAAAAAAATTTGACCAATAAAATATGTCCATTTAAATAGTTGATTAATATTTCACACATTTGTAATAAGGAAGTTTTCATTACAATACCTTTATTTATTTCTTTGAATACAATGGCAAGGATCATATTATTTAAAGCAACGAAAAAGAGCCTCGCAGCAAAATGAAAGTCCATAAACTAAGCAAGAATTATGACAAAACAATTAAAAAAAAGGTTTAATAATGGTTTATATAAAACAGTAAAAACTTACTACCAACATCATCAAAATCCAACATATATTTAACTGATAGAAAATTGATACTAACTTACCTTATTACTTAAATCTGTATCTTTCAAATCAGGTTTGGTTGAGTTGAGTGTTGCGCTCGAATCTAAACACAGCATTTAATAGGTTGGGGTAGGATGGAACATGTTTTCATTCTCTTTATTTATCCCATTTGTTCGTTGTTAATTGGTTGAAATCACGGTCGGGAAATGTTGGATATTATGTGTTAGTGGTATCTAATCTCATTCCATAGTTTTATATTTAATATGAAGTAACAATAATCTTATATGTGAGATCCTATAGATCAGCGGTTCCCAACCTGTGGGTCGCGACCCCAACTGGGGTCGCCTGATAATTTGCCTGGGGTCACCTGCCATGAAAAATTACAGGATTTACTCGTTTGATTTCCGGTAATTCATTACGTCACAAAGGCCTTTACCATGAAAATAAAAATTTAATTGCTGATTGCTGAAATGCATTTAAGCAAAAGTTGGACTTGAGGTCGCGATTTGATTGCATTCCCGGCATCAAGCATAGGTAGCCTAGCCTACATAACTTTCAAAAGCGACCCAACTAATTTTATCCTTGGGGTCACCGCAACTTGGCAAATGTTATAAAAGGGTCACGGCACCAAAAAGGTTGGGAACCGCTGCTATAGATAATATGTGGGACATTAAAATACCTTCGTTATGTGAGAGAGGAGGAAAGTCTTGTTCAAAAGAAGAGTCTAGAGAAGTAAAAGACAAATTTGGAAGACGAAGGAAAAGACATAAAAAGTGTAAGTTTGTGAATTGTGTTAAGCGTGATAAAGTATTATTAAAAATTGTTTAAAATATATTTTAAGTTCATTTTTTTAATTTTGGTTTTTATAAAATTAAAATAAAAGTTGTTGTTATGCAAAAGTAAGAGGGATTTGCAAGAAATTATTGTTAAAGAAAAGAAGAATAAAGGAAATATAACAGAAGATATCATCGTACGCATTATAATTGGGAGGCAACATATATTTTCTAGATATTTCATGGATAAATAATTAAGATCAAAC
Organism: Ciona robusta; assembly: GCF_009617815.1. NCBI lineage: Eukaryota > Metazoa > Chordata > Ascidiacea > Phlebobranchia > Cionidae > Ciona > Ciona robusta. The sequence goes on along the minus strand of NC_143241.1, from coordinate 269,204 downwards.
GTGGTAGGGCAATAAATACATGTTACTTGTTTCACTGTCCCATTTAGGCCCAAACTCACAACATTTTTTTTGGTTGACAATTTTGTTAAAAACAAATATTTCACAATTTCTTTTATAATGTAAAACTTTAGAGAAAAAAGTTTTTTCTTTTAAGTCGTAAGCCAGATGTAACTTACTTTCCCTGTCACTTGTTGAATGATTTGAAGATCCACGATTCTTACCTCGACCACGCTTGCCCTTGCCACGAGTTGAACCTAAATATCAACAAATGCTGAATTGAATAAAATTTATTTATTCTTGCATGGGGAGCAACAATAGTCGTTATAAAATAAGTAAATATAAATCTTTTTCATACACCCGCTGCCTCATAATGAGTTTCCACGCACGTAACTTTGTGGGGGATTATTTTTCTTGTTGGCCGACAACTTAAACAACCACATAGTGACCACTAGGTTGAAGAATTTTCTCATGTAAGTGTCTCACCCAAGAATACAAACGCTCACAATGGTAGCAGCATCAAGCCTCAAACCTGTTTCCTCTTGGCTAGAGGCAGGCGAGCTTACAAAACATATAAAGTTAAACTTGGAACTCACCATCTGAAGAATCAGCAACACTTCCGTTTATCTTTGTTTGATCGCGAGAATCGACGTCTCCGTTTGTAGCTTGGTGGCCACGATAACCGCCTGCGTGAGAAATGTTTTCGCTTGGTTTTGCGTCGCTGCCTGGGGCAGTTTCATCAGCGTCAAGTAAATCGAAGGGGTTGCGATTTGGATCGGAGAGGACTAAAGTGGTGGATAGTAAAGTAAAGTGAGAGGGGTGAAGGAGGAACGAAACAAGATTTATTTTCTAATAGGTTTGTTTCTTAAAATAAAAGATAAAAAACTATGTCTTCAAAAATTAATTTCTTTAAAGTGAGTAGATAGCAAAGCAAGTTGTTTCTTAAAACAGGAAAGTAGTGAAAACTGAAAGTGTGGCAGAGATGAATAAGTAAGATGGAAATGTTAACATGGTGTGTGGGATATTTATATGTCTAACATATTCAGATTGAGTTTTGTACAGTTTTATCAAAAGCTGGTAGAAAACTAATATATTAACATAGAAATATTAATAAACATTAGAAAAATATACTTGTGTTTCTTAAACTTGGTTGGCGATTGTCATGATTATAACCACCCCTGCCACGATGGCTGCCTCTTTTATTATAACCTCTTCTATATTGTGGATCTGCACCGGGACCATATTCTCTGGGGGACAAATGATTTTGATTGTTACTATTAAGGAACATTTATGGAACTATATTAAATGAAATAAAATCGTTTTTTTTTTGCAGGATGACAATTTATATAAGGGTAGGAGCAATATATGTGTCTTGCACAAGGCACATAATGGTGACATCGAGTAACGAAGCAAGTTTCCCTTAATTGCAAGACCTCCAACCACTGTGTCACTGCTTCAGATGAACCCATGAATTAACCATACAAACCCCTATATATATAGATGAGTACAACTACAGCACGAACCTGCGTGTCAATGGTTTCCCCTCAGCCATTGAATCATTGCCGGTCTCCGAACCAGTATCGGAAACATTCGATAACTCGGAGTTGGTTGCTCCACCATCTGTAACAATATAAGTGGCTGCATTTCAAGGATTGTCGTTCTGTTCATGATTCCCAGTGTGTTTAAATTAATTTGATAGTTTTTATTACTTTTAAAGGGAATGTTTATTAAATAGTTTTATACAGCTACATACATTTTTTTAGATTTTATTGCTGACAGACACAATTACTGCAACAGCAGGGGTGAAACTATTCAAACATCACTAAAATGTTTAAAATATTTTCTTGTTCCCAAGTTTATCATTAAATTGTAAGCAGAAGTTTGTATGACAACATGGGTAGTTATTATATTATATTAATATGTAACGAAATACAGAATTACAAGGGTACATACTACATAAGCCAAAGGTGCCAAACCTGAGCTGGCAGGGAAGGCAGGCCAACCCTGGGATTTTCTACATTTCATAAATTCCCCTGCACTTTAAAAGTTTAAAGCCAATGCAGGAGTATTTGATGGAAAGAAAACATATTATACAATAAATTATAAAATAATTTTCATATTATATAAATAAATAACCTTTATCTAAATATTTCCTTCGATCGCGACGGTTGTTTCGTTGTAATCTTCGTGCTTCATCCTCACCGCGAGGTGGCAGGCTATTCAACGACATGTGCGACGATGCTGGTGACGGACCTCCCCCACTACCGCCACCTAGTTGTCGTATCTGCTGTGTGAGGTTCATTTGTTCGAGGCGAAGATTATCGAGATCCTTGTGTGGAAAGAAAACTTAGGAGAATTATTTTGGATTTGTTTTTAGGAAGCTTTAGTTATTTTCCATTATATCAAGGTATGTTAATTAAGGTGGGGAAGGCACTTTAGATTTTATTTTTAAAAGCTTTTCTTATATTTTTACTGTGCCACTGCATTTATGAATATGTTAACAATATATTTGTTAACAATATTATATTAAAATAAACATTTGTAAATACTTTCTTTAAGGTTATGTGTCAACTTTGGCCTAAACCTTCAGACCCTCACTGTAGAATCCATATATATACACACCATGTTTATACTTCAATCCCACCTTCAAATAAGCAACATGGTAATCCACAAGTGCTTGTGCGTTCCTGATGCTTTCACGTGTCCCCACAAATCGGAACGGCACAAGTCCGTCCTCCCGGTGGTCGGGATCATTCTCATCATCACCGATCACTCGCACACGGAGAACTCCAGATTTATCGATCATTTCCTGGATAGTGACCCCTTTCTTCCCGATCACTTTACCTGGAGGTCATCAAGAATAGATGATTGTAACTTATTTATCTTCAAGTAGGCACTGGAGTGGTTATAACATGGGAGCAATTGCCATAACTGTCTTGGCCAAGGACACATACGCCCACAATAATAGCAACATCGAACAGGCAACACCTTTGAACATAGGGGCAAGTGTGCAACAAATGTTTTCGCATTGAAAACTAAGGTTAACACTAAACATACATTACATGAATTAAATAAAAGCAAACTCTCACCAACAAACGCTCGTGGCACAAGAACTTCCTCTTCGGTATATTCCAACATCTCACGTGCTTTCTTCACGGCATCTTTAGTCTCACCATACACCGTGAAGTAATGTGTCTCTTCATCTAATATGATGTCCAACACGCCCACAATACGACGGGCAGCGATAATATTTGCACCATTTGTACCGATAGCCAGTCCAACAAGATCCTCACTCACATGGAAATGTTCGCTGCATGAACTGGCTCGCTGTTGACTCATCTAAAAAAATACGTTAAAATTATTTGTTACTGTTTCTAAATTATGAGTGTTCTACTGTATGTGGGAGAGGTCATACAGCACACCATAGGACCTAAGATTTGGAACAAAGTTGGTTCATTAACCATGCAACCACCAAGTGATACTAAAATCATAGGCAATGTCGGTAGACAAATAAACACAGCTCAATAAGATCTGAATTGCGAGGTAAATATTGGTATTACATCATGAAACTATTTTCTGGTTGTGGGGAACTTCAGTATATGAGGAGAGTTACACATAACTTTGGCAGGACTTTATAAGTAAAGTAATTCATAAGTAAGATAAACATGCTATCATAAGATAAACATGCTATATTCTGCTTTACTGAAGGGCATGGGTGCCTGAATCTGGTGGCGCAGCAATACTAACATGCACCCCTTGTTTTGTCAAAACAAATAACTAGTTATATTGTTTGAAACACAAAGTTTAAACAACTCCACCAACCTCAAGTTGTTTGGCTGCGTCTTCCACTCGTTGTAACATCGATAACTTGGTTCGTAGACTACGAAAGTGAAGATCGGAAACTATCGAAGCTCGTCTTCGTGATGATTCAGTTGGTACGATCACGTCAAGACATTTTGTGTCTTGTCGAAACACGACCATAATCGCATCCGTGCTCTTTTCAAACTCCTTGTGTGCTTCCACATATTTTGCACAACTGAAAACAAATTGAAGTAATAACATTAAATAATTACAACTAAAGGGGCCAGCCACACTAAGTCTCTAACGTAGAGTGATGGGTTCTAGTCTCAATGCTGCTACCATCGTGATTCGTGGACATATGTTTTGTTGGACAAGACACTTAACAGTATTTTCTTCAACCCAGTGGTCACTAATGGGTTGTCTGAATTGTTAGCAATACAGAAAAACAAATCACTCACAAAGTTACATACGTAGTAACTTACTAGAGTGATAGTAACTTGTAAACAGGCACGAGGTGTATGAAACAGAACACTTATGTTATAACAGCTGAAATTATCCGCCATGCCAAGATGAATAAGTCTCATTGGTTACACGTAAGCTCACATACCAAAAATTGCTGCAGTAACCTTGAAACACAAGACCTATGTCATGATATATTGAACTCACAATTGCAGTAAATCCTCCGGAACTGGTAGTGAGATTTTTAGAAGTGGTGCAGCAGAGAAGGGAGGGTGTTTGTTGACCCTTCTAAGTCGATCACGCGTCACAATTTCCGTATGTTTCGGATCACATGTTTGATACTCGATTACGTGAAACTCTCCTTTGCTCATCTTAACCTTCGCCAACCACCATCCACAGGGTTCAACATCATTGGCTCGTGTGTGGACCTGAATATATGTTGATTATTACCATAACATGCAGGGGGGAAATCAGCATTTGTTGTTCTTCATCATTAGCTCGTGTGCTTAATAAAATGGTCAGAAGTAATTTGTTGTTGCTTTTAAAAAAAAACATTTTCATTTTTGTTTTATTTTATGCCATGCTTTCAGATTTTGCGTGTCAAAACACATAAAACCAATAAGCATATGTGTCACGTTTTTCTTCTTTAACACAAAATTTTGATTGACATTGTTAAAATACAGTTAAACTCATAGTTGTTTAATGTGGTGAATACAATATACTTTGGCTCTGCTTGTTTGTACAGACAAACATCAGAGTAAAAACTCCTTCAGGTTTTACACTTTCACTTACGCTTATAAAACAAATGCCACTCCTTGTTTAAAGTAGGTGACACCTCTAACATTAGACCTATCAGCAATAGTTAGCAAAACACTAAAATAAAGAGTTAAACAAATTCACCTCAACGTCTTGTCCCTCTTGTAATTCTTCATCATCAGGGATCAACAAATCCATCGATGTTGGGGCAAACCTTGCTTCAGCTAAACTTATCTTGCGTTCAGCTTGCCAACTATATAAAAACCAAGTTAAACCCCAAGAATATGTACTTGATGTATTAGCTTACCTAACATTAACATTTATATATTGATGACAAAATATTTGTGTTGAAAAAAGAAAATTCCAGAACCAAAAAAAATTGAAAAATGGCGAACCAAAGTGATAGTGATGAAAAAGTGATGAAACTTTGTTCAATTATCACAACTTACTTGTTTTCAAAGGTAACTGTAATTCCATCTGGTAAAACATCAGTAAGAAAAGCCTGAATAGAAATGTTAAAAATTAATATTAAAGTTACAAAAACATTGCAATTACTATAGTATGGTATGCTGTATATATGAAGCGAATTAGGAACGATTGCCACCTGTTGTATGTTGTATACCCAAGGGTGGGAATGAATGTAATTCTATTTAACCCCGAGCAACACATCAATATACTTGGTAAATAAGAAAAACAAAAACACATATACTCGTGTTAATTTAAGCAGCCATAAGAATTTGTTTCAGCATATTTATACTGCTATATTAGTATGTATGACTGTTCAAATACAAAAATCAACACACAATGTTACATACCTTGTAAAAAGCTCCATTTGAGCCACGAACTTCAACAGTTCTTTTCTCCATATTTTTTTCAGTAACAATTCAAACCTATGTATACAGTGAATACCTACAATTGCACATATGAGTTAGCAGGATAACATTAACACCAATATTGAAACTATTTATTATATCTATTATGATGCAGTGAGTAATTTAAATCGAAACAACAGCTGATGTTTATATTCATTAAAGAATTAGGAAAACATCCAATGTATAACTTCTCTATTGACTGCCAAAAAATGTTCTATAAAACAGTTTGTTATCGCAACGAAATATACAATTTCACCTTTCATACTCATTTTACTTTCGTATTAAACAATTATTGCTTCAATGATTCCCAAACACACCTTGCGGCAGTACATGCAAAATAATGTGTTAGATATACAGCACTCTTATTTATGAAAACACAAACGAAAAAAGCGTTCTTTACAGCACATAAGAAAACTATGGAACATTGTATATTATGATTTGTGACATTCACATATATATAATATATGTTTGGCAATATTTTAATAGATATTTGATATGCACCACTTCGAGTATTCTTAACTTAAATACTAATCGTCTGTTCTTCTGTCGATAAATATGTTGGAAGTAAACTTATTAATTAATTTGGAAATATATTTTAAACATTTTGTTCGATTACTTTTTCCGGCAGTCTTCGTTTATAAAGTTCAGCGAGACAGAGGGAACTTGAATAAATAATATTCCTTCGCGACATTCCTGTTAACGCACGATGCCAATCAGATGGTGAAACCCATGGCAACCGTTTTTGTATCGTTTCACCCACTGTGACAGCTAATCCTGACCAACTTAAGTCATAATTATCAGGTGTTTCTCTTTGCATGTCAAGAATAACCTCATTTTCCACAGGCACTGCAAGTGTGTATACCTCCAACACTATTTTGTTGACGGGATCATTAAGCACAATACACCCAACATCAAACCACTTATCAGGGGTTTGTTCAACCACAAAGTTTTCCACCGACACACACACCTGGTTCTCATCTACTTGCTGTGAATGTCTTAAATAAGATATTCTTTCTTGCGCTCCTTTCAAACCTGCAGTGTAACCAACAGGTTGTGGAGCAATGTTTGATTGTGCGGGGACACCAACCACAGTTGCCGCACCAAACACCGCTTGGAAAGCATCGCGTACAGCACCCCATTTAACTTCCTTCTCCGATGTGACAACAATATTAATGTCACCGCCCTCCCTTATAAAAGGTTCCATACCAGGATCTAATGTTGTGATCATCTTATCGACTCCTGTCTTGGTTTTCTTCATCATTGACTGCATGAACTGATTACTTGAAGCAGATTTGATCCAACTCCAAACCCCTGAAGCCTCATTACCACCATCAGGATTACTTTCCTCATCACCTTGTGTAGCTACATCACCCACAACAACAGGTGTTGGTTGTGTTTGTTCACTAACACTTGCTGTATTTTCACCTGGGTTGATTTCTTCCATCATATTCATAAAACAAATCTATGTTTGCTCTTATTACTATATTCGGTACTAGTGAAGAAACCTGTAACAGTGTAACAAATTGAACAAAAGATCTACCTACCTTAGGAATATTTTGCCCTGGCACGGTATATTCACTAATTAATTCTCAATAAAATGATATAAAAATAAGTTAAGAACAACTGCTAATATAACTCGTAACACCGATTATTATACATTTACATTTTAATATAAAGTTAACGGTTCAACCAATACAACTGCTAAAACATACGAACACGTTTCAAACTGAAACCAACAAACCGAACTCGTCAGACTCGTCATCTGTGTGAAATTCATATGGTATGTAGCGACATATAGCGGTTGTAAATAATCGGTAAACACAGAAAAGTATATTTTGACTGCCTTGATATCTATACGTTGGTGTATAAAATCATTTAAATCTGCTATGAAGACTATTCTATGGTAAAATGTACGGGAAAAAGACTGAGCCGTTTTAATTATTGCAAACACAAATCAGATAACATATTATTCAAATTTAGATAAGAAATTACGTTTCTGATAATTTATACATATTTTAAGTTACGTTCCACCACTTTCTAGGCTTTTGAATACGTACTTGATAACATAAGTAAAGGGTACAATATTTCATATTAGTTTATATGTTACATCTTATGCGCTCTTCACTAGCGTTTGCGAATTTTCTGCATAAATACACAAAATACCTAAAGACTGTACTCATAATTAGTTTTACAGATAATGGGTTCGTTTATATATATTAGTAATGTGATAAAACTTACGCCTTCCTTTCATATCAGCTGCTGATGAAAATAAAAGAGCGAAATATCACACTTTCTTCACGTGTGTTAAAAGATTTTTACTGTATGACTGACAGCTGATTGCTAAAGACGGATCATGTAATATTAAATTAACCAAATATAACAACTTCTAGAATATATAAAAGTCGTTCATATTACTATTTATGTTATACGTGTATGCCGCTTGACAATAAAAATATATTAAAACCAATTGCCTTATTGTTTCAATGTCTCTCTGCCTACACTGTTAGAAATATCCGTAAAATTAACTGTCAATTTAACAGTAAAATTTTACGTGACGTCATACGTAACTTAAAAATACGGAAAAACCGGTAAAAATTACGCGTTTTGCATGTAAATACCCTAAATTTTACGTGCGGACGCACGTAAATTTTACGCCGAATTGAACCAGCCAATAGAAACGCCCGGTTTAGCCACGTGATTCTCTTACGCTTAAAGGCGGGAATTGTAACTCAAGCGAAGACATTTGAACGTAAGGAGAGGAAATTTATTGTTGGCAGTCAAGTTTTTAGAATTCTGATTTGTTTTATGTGGTTTTGATTCAAAATAGGCACATTAGCAGTTAATGATAGGTCTTATTAAGCTCGTTCTTGTTGTTTAGTCAGCTGCTCAATCGGAGAAAAAATGTAAGTATGTGTATACTTTTAATTAATATTCTGTAGTAATTTTCTTTGTTTTACCAGAGTATACTCAACAAGAATTTTATTAAAAAAATAAAAGTGTATCCTAGATTTGTAAATTAAGCATAATTTCTACTACTAAATGTTTACTTTTTAGGAATCACAGGACAACTGCTTTACATACCATAAGACTGTTAAAAGAAGTGGCTTTTAGCATGGCAAGATAAGGTTTGCAAGTTTACTACAGGTTTGTTCTTTATTCATTTTTATTTTTCCATATTTATGTGTGGTTTGTTGCTAATTGTGTATTCTTTGCAGGGTTTTTACGAAATGGAATCTTGAGGTTCTATGTTAGACCAAAGTCACCGGGACAATTAATCTTAAGTCTATACTGGCCCATTCTTCTGACTATAGGTAAATATGAGGTGAAATAGTAATTGAAAGAAATTATAAATTGGTTCACTTCAGGCAATTCTGTTGTAACTTAAGTTGTACAGTTCGATTGTTCTGACATTATTACAGCTGTAAAGTACTCCAATTAATTAAAAAATTGTTTAGGTACTTCTCAGTTCGCACACATCAATATTGAGAAATTGGACGTAGGTAAAGACATCACAAGGATGCAAACCCGAAGTCTTATTCTCTCATTAGAAAAATGTGTTCGGAAAAGGCCGGCAAAGATCAAGACATTGAACCAAGTTCAGCAACAATATAATGTTTTCATTCATATGTGAATTGGTGAGTCAAAAATGACATTGCTTTCATACAAACTCATCTGAAATTTTACTCTTAAGTGATTTATGTAATGTATATCACCATTTTAAAATGCAGCGGAGTTCATTATTCGTTTTTATTAACCAATCTACTATAGAACATTTTTATTGCATTTTTTTCATTTAAACCAAGCAGCAGTGTCAGCATTAAAACTGCAAGTGTATATACCACCACAGTATTAATAATTGTTTTATTCAATTTAAAAAAAAACATTGTTAATGTGTTTGTTTTGTGCACAATGCTGATCATTACTGTTACCCATTACACTGTTAATGTTTATTTCCTTTCTCATAGTCCAAAAGTTTCTTGTATTGCTATTATTTAAAACATTCAATCAGCACTGATGTTTTTTTTGTAATAAAGTACTGTTATTTCAACAGTATAAAATGTGTTTTACTGTTGTTTTGGCAGTAAATTTTACTGGTTTATCAGTATATAATACTGTTAGTCCAGTAAAAATTACTGTGAACCTGCCAGTATTTAGCAAAATTAACAGGTAGTTTAAGGGTAAATTTTACAGTGAGTGACGTAAAAATTACGCGTAGTCACGTAAAAAGTACTGTTTTTCAGTAAAATCTACTGTAAAACTGCACGTAAATTTTCAGATCTACTGTGAATGTATACGTAAATTTTCGATTTTGAGTGCGGTTTAACGAAAATTATACTGTATTATTAACAGTACTTTGCAAATTTAACAGCGATTTTTACAGTAAAATTAACAGTGACTCACGTAGATTTTACGTGACTCACTGTTAATTTTACTGTAAATATACACGTAGACTTTCAGTTTTGGTTGATGTTTACGGCGAAATTTACGGTGATTTTAGACGTATTTTCTACGGAAAAACGTAAATTTTACAGTTACTTTTACAGTTTTTTTTTACTGTGAAAATACACGTATTTTTTTAACGTGCCACACGTAAAAAGTGCTGCCAGTGACTTTCACAGTAAAAATTTCTAACAGTGTAATACATAAAAGAATAACGCTAAAAAAATAAACGATTAGACTACTTACACATAGTTACACACGTGGCAAAGCTTCATAAGTGACCCCCGGGCTGAATAAATTGTCATTAGAGACCTGCCCAAGGATACATAGGCCCACAGTGGCAGCAGTATTAAGTCTCGAACCCGTATTATGTTATGGGCTACAGGTTAGAGCTAACTACTATACCAAGCCATATTGGACAGAGGCGGAATATGGAACTATCGCTGCCCCGCCAGGCAAGACTATGTAAGTTACATTTATTTATACAAGCTTCAGGTGCAAGAGATTCTGCTAGTTTTATATAGAATATAGTAGGGTGGGGGAAGACGGAACACTTTGTCGGACGAGATTTTTTTAATTTGCTTTATACGGACACCTATTTAATGATAATTAAGAAAATAATGTTACAGAATTATTCGACAGTATTATTACAACTTTATGAAACGGGCTTTACTGTTTTTAAATACTACCAAAAATGTAAAATAGAAATAGTACATTTTGAACAAGTAAAAAGTGCGAAATATAAGGTGCCAACTTTGAATGCTTCCTAAATCATAAAAAAGCCGATGAAATGCTGTAGTTTGCGAGTGTGAACGATTATAAACTAGTTTCACAGCTTCGTAATATTCCGTAGAGTTGAATTTTGTCTCATAAAACTAGTTTTAATTTTCTGAAAAAAACTGAGATGTAAACATGACAGAAATTAGGCAGCAGTCAAAATGACTTCAATTTAAGATAAAAACAACAAAAAATATCGTTTTAAAGTTATACATATATAAAGTTCACATGACAAAGAAGCTACCACAGACGATTAAATTTGGTAGGTTAACTACAAGTTGCGGAATACTGCTAATGTAAACATATTTCAATTTGGTGTCCCATCTTCCCCCTCAATATAGTTTTCTTTGTGGCCACTAGTGGGTTGACCAAATTATCAGCTATACATAAAAAAATTCTCAGAAATAATCACCTACAGTTTTCAATAGTAACTTGTAAAAAAAACATAAACATATAGTAGGGTGGGGCAAGATGGGACACTTTGTCAGACGGGACTTTTTTTAAATTTCTTTTTATGGACCCCCATTTAATGGTAATCAGGAAAATAAGGTTACAGAATTATTCGACAGTATTATCACGACTTTATAAACCGCCCGTCAAAGCTGATTATTGTTTTTAAGTATTAAAAAAATATGTAAAATAGAAACAGTATACTTTGAACAGGTAAAAAATATGAAATAGTAAGGTGCTATTTTTTAATGCTCGCTAAATCATAGTAAAGCCGATTAATTTTTTAGTTTGCGTGTGCGAACGAATAAACTAGTTTCATAGCTTCATAAAACAACCTTGAATATTTTGTACAGTTTGATTTTGTCTCATAAAACTAGTTTTAGTTTTGTAAAAAAACACTGAGATATATAAGCATGAAGAAAATAGGCAGGGGTCAATATGACTTTAATTTGAGATAAAAAAGCAACAACAAAAACATCGGTTTAACGTTACATATATGGGGTGTACATGGCAAAGAAACTAGCACAGCCTGTTAAATTCGGTAGGTTAACTACAAGTTGCTTATGTAAACATATTTCAATTTAGAGTCCCATCTTCCCCCACATTGTAGTTTTGTATGGTTTCACTGCCAAACTTAGAAAAGTTTGCTTTTAATTTAGTAATTTATACCTTAGGGGTTATTTAACTATAAGATACTGATATAATAAAAAGATAATATTTAGAAAATATATTCGAAATTTGGTCAGTTGCACTAGTTATAATCAATTTTCTGTTATTACAAGTTCATATACATTTGTAGGATACAATATTTATACATTGATGTTCGAGCATTACCCATTGTCGTTCAAATAATACCAATTGTTATGCAATAATATAATGTATAGGTAACATGTTAAAAATTTATAGCAGTAGGGCAAGAAAAAGAATGTTTAGACCTTATTTTCAAAGCGTACAGTATTATTTCGTGTTATTTACGTCTATTCCTATTTATAAAAACATTTAATATTCAAAATTAACAATGATTTTAAACTGTCCCATCTTATCCTGTGTTTTTTCGAATTTGTAAAATATCACTTGTTGTGCGGATGGCTAAAAACTCCTCGTGTGTTTTATTATATTTTAATAAATTGGTGTCAATTAGTAAAGGAATGATAGTACTAATTCGTGGTATTAACCAAAAACCGTCATCTGATTTGATTTTGGAAATATTTGGCAAAATGTGCTTAAGTGTCCTATCTTCCCCCATTGTACTATATATGGTGACTTGTAAGCTGGAACGAGGAGTATGAACACTCGTGGTATAACGACTGTCGCCGTTTTCCGGCCACGCGAGGATAAAGTAAGTTACTTTTATTCATACATTCATTTAATTGTCATACAATAATATAATAACATGAAGTAACATGTTAAAAATTTAGCAGTAGAGCTTAGAAAAAAATGTTTAAACTAGATTTTTAAAACGTAAAGCTTTATTTCGTGCTATTTACGCGTGTTCCCAATAGTAAAATCCCCTATATTGATTAAATTTAAGAATGATTTAAACTGTCATGTCTTACCCTGTGTATTTTGGAATTTGAAAAAATCATACCCGTTGTGCGAATCGGAAATAACTTTCTGTGTGTTTTATTATATTTGTTTGAGTTGTTGTCAATTAGCAAAAAATGATATAGTAGGGTGGGGGAAGATGGGACACCTTTTTGTTTAGTTTTCTCTTTCCATTTGGTAGTAAACAAAGAACATTCAATGAATTATAAAACCGTATCCTCACGACTTCCACAGACCGTTTTTAATTCCTTAAAACACGATCAGGCTATTTGGATATTATGTATTAAAGGTGTTCCATCTTTCCCCACCCTACTATAGTATTAATTCGTAGTATCACCCAAAAACCGTCATGTATTTTGATTTTGGAAATGTTGGGCAGTATGTGCTTAAAGGGGCATACCAAAGAAAAATCAAAATTGGTGTGTTAATGGATATGCTCAAATAAAATCTAAATCTACCATCAACTTTTAAAATACGAAATAGCTTTTGAAAAAAAAAGTTTTAAATCCGTAAATTGAATGAATAAATGAATGAAATTTATTTCGTCTCTTCGGTCACGATAACGAAGAACAAGAGAGTTGATAAAAGCGAAAAGACGGGTAGTAACGGTAAAACAACAGTTGTTAAAACACGCTTGTTGATAAAAAAGAAAGAAAGAATGTTTTGGATAAAAGGCGTGACCGTTACACCCTACAGACGATAATTCGAAAAAAAACACTCAAATTTGATCGTCTCTAGTTTTTAAAATACTAAAGAAACTTCAAAATTTATTTCTGATTTGGTATAATGAATCCTTTAAAACTATATAAAAAAAATTGTAAAACATAGACTTTATTATGTTTTAATTTTCGATTGAACATAGCTACATAATATGCTGATTCAGCACTTTTTTATCAGTTAATGTTTAGCACGTTTTTATATTAAAATGTTGAATATGTCTAACTAGTACATACTACACCATTTTTTTTATAAAAAGTCAGTTTTTCGTGTTTAACATTAGGTTTGAATATATGCCGAGTCAGCATAATCTGGTAGCCTATGTACCTAGGTTCAATGAAAAATAAAACTTAATAAAGTCTATGTTTTGAATATTTTATATATTTTTGACGAAAAAGCATTCATTATACCAAATCCGAAATAAAATTTAATTTTTCTTTAGTATTTTAGAAACTAGAAACGATCAAAGCCGGGTGAATTTTTTTCTGTTGGGAAACCCCATGCATTGTCGAAACAGCCGATTTTTTTTATCCAGCGGTTTCATTTTACGCGATTTTTTCAGAAGTCATATCGTTTTGGCAAACTTTGACGGTATATACAAATTTTCCTTTTTCGTTGGTATGCTCCTTTAAGAGTCCCATCTTCCTCTAAGTATTAAAGAAGCTCAGCGGCGACCTCTACCGATAGAACTGTATCCAACTTTAGTGTTTTGTAATGTTGTGTTAAATCTGCCTGTTCCCCGTCCAACTAGAACTACATTATGGTTTCTCTTGTTTTCGTTGAGCAAAACCTGATAATCTGACATCACTTCATATTTATATTGACGTGTAAATGTATTCCTTCCGAATAAACCAAGCAACACAGAATATCACCTTTCACGAAATCCAGTTGGAAGATAATTATATTAGGTTTGTGTAAGATCGTTTATGTTTTCCAATTTCGTAGTGAACAAAGAATATTTACAGAATTATATAATCTTGTAATCACGACTTTATAAGATCGTTGTTATATTGGTTAATGCACAATTAGTAGGTATGAGATAATATGTGCCAACGGTATCCCATCTTATCCCACTTACATTCCAATTACATTGCAGACAAACAGTGCAGAGATACGATGAAATGTTTAGCGGATGAACGAGTAATCAAAAAGTCCAGCCCTCTTATTTCTGAAGAAGTCTTGTCCGATAGGAAGCCCGCTTGAGTATAGCCCGTATAGGAATTGGAAGAACGGGTAAGGATTCGACGATGTGCGCATGTGAGTTGCAGTGTGTGTCAGGTCAGTATATACGTGTTGCACTGTATGTTCGCTAGAGTACAAAAAATAGAACTTTGGAAATAGACTATAAAAACAAAATCGTTAAAATTTACATAAATTCAGATGTGAGATTTGCCTGTATTTTAAAATCACAATTCAAATAATTTGTTTTGATTCAATTTCAAAGCATATAGGTGTTTATTTGAAACTGCTAACTTCTAAACTACTAAAAATTTTTTAGTATTTTAACGGTAGCCCAAACAGTGTTACGTTTTGTTTAAAGCTGAGACAGAATTTACAAGATATGCACGACATTCGACGCACGTATACTAGCTCAAATGACAAAACCCTCAGATTACTAGAGAAATAGTTTACCGTGTTCAATTAAAAACTACCAGATGCTATACAAATAGCTGGGCTGTAATTTGCATAAAGTGTGGAACTGCATGGTAGAATGTAACAAAATAGTTATAATTAAACTCAGACTTTAGTTTCATATCTGTACATCGCCCTAGCTGTTCAGGCTCCGTTGGAATTATTCCAACGAATTGTTTAGTTGCTAACTTCGTTCACCCGGGGTACGCGGTATAAGGATAACGACTTTACCTGCGTCAGTTAGGCTTTGCATTGATGCAACAGAACTGCAGGTTGTACAGGTTGGGAACAAACTTTTTACATTGCTTCTATGTTAAAAGTATATCAAAGAAATTAAGCAGCAAGTTAAATTTGGTTCACGTTTAGGCCTATACAATTTTAATAAACCACCTATGTTAGCATGTATAGTTTATTGTCAGTTTGTCAAAAGTTAAACCAAATGTCATTTTAGATTGTAATAATACCTAAACGTATTTTTCAGTTTAATTGTTCAGGGGGTTAGAAATTGTATTTATTAGTCGAAATGAATTATGAACATAATCCGAACGAAGCGCTTGATTTATCGATACGTGGACGGAACTCTTTGATACCGAGACCAAACTTTTCACTTTTGCATAACTTTAACTATCCGCAATTATTGCAACAGCCACCAGGTATGTTATGTATGAAGCGAACTGTAAACTAAAGAAATTCCGACAGTAGCCATAATGCCTGGTATAATGGCGCATATAGGGCGTATCCGCTGCGTCGGAGGTAAGTGCGGTTGTTTTCTAACGAAAGCAACGGATCAACCTTCTTGCTTATTATTTGGTATTGAAAGCCAGTACATCTGGGCTAACATAGTTTAATCTTTGGATTTTGGTTGAGCAGAGAAAGAAGAAGCGTTGAACTTGAGTATTAACCGATGTTCGAAACCTAAGAGCGGTCGACATCATTGTGGTTGGTGTGAATACTCCAGTGTTCATAAGCATTGTGTGGTACAACATGAACGCACCCACACTGGTGAGAAGCCATACCGATGTACAGTATGTGGAAGGCATTTCACACTTTCAGGAAACCTTGCCCGGCACATGCGAACCCACACCGGTGAGAAACCTTACAAATGTGATTTCTGTGACCGAAGGTTTACACAAGACAGTGACATGCGCACACATGCACGAACCCACACCGGGGAAAGACCATTCAAATGCCCGATCTGTGGCAAGAGCTTCAATCAATCTGGGCACAGAGCGGCGCATATACGTACTGTGCATGAACGTTGCCAGCCTTATCAATGCGTGGTTTGCGAAAGAAAGTTTGGTATATTATCCAACCTACGTCAACATATGCGCACACATACGGGCGAAAGACCTTTCAACTGCTATAGCTGCGACAAAAAGTTCGCCAAAGCTGCCACACTTCGGCTGCACGAGAAAACGCACCCAGGATCCGTAAGCTGCTCCACAAATTACACAGATTCAAAGCGTTGACCAAATACACGACGCTTTCTTGTAAACTTCAGAAAAACTTAAAGTTCAATGGATTCAAGAAAAGTTAAAGTTCAATGGATTACGTAACTTTAAACTTGAATTATGTTTTCATGCATACCTTTGCGTGGGTAATATTATGGAAATAAAATATTACAATGGCGAAGAAAAGAGACTAGTTACACTATAAATAAAGTTTGGGGTAAGATGGGATACCGTTATTTTATATGCTCACATTTTCTAGCATATGTATATTCATTTCACATTATCTGCATGGTCTTTGCGCACGTTTATTTCTTGATATAGAATATATGTTGGAACTCGGAAGCAAAGAACGACGATAACAACGGTTGTGCTGCTAATAATATACGAATTATAACCGAGATAATTACAACGTAAAAAATAAAACTAAAGACAACATTTGATCGCTCCGTCCACCAGCAGTTTTACTTCGCTTTGCGTCGAAGAAATTAGGCTGGGAAAAAATTAAGCGAGAGAGAACCGACATAGGTTGTTTAACCTTACATCGGACGAGTTCCCCATTGCATATAGTTCATTGTGGAAATAGAATTAAATCGTTAAAAAAATAAAGTTACGTGGAATAATTGCGTGAGATAATACAATCGTTTGTTTAAATGTTCCCTTGGTACACCTTCTAAGAGTACACAGGTTTACAGACTCACTGCATGATAAAAGTGGAAATTAAAAAGTATAACACGTTCAGTTAAACACTGCTCGTTACTTACTATAGTCAGAAATAAATAAATAAAAACAACAGGAAGTGCTGGGTTGCTTCAATGGCAGAAAGACGTATGTTTATCCTACGTATGTGATTGGTTGGTCCCCGTGTGACGTCATGGCTACTTCTGGTGACGTAAGAGGTAGATGACGTCATGTTACGTCACAGCTTATGTACCGTCAATGGTTGGTTGATTGTTACGTCACAATAAGGTGACCGGGTATGCTGACACACCCTTAGTTGATGATTTGGTGGAGTGTGGGGAGGTTGGGGTGGTGGGTTTATGAGAAGGAGAGTTATTGTTGCCGTTACTATTAGTTTCAACTTCGGATTTAACTTCGTTTATATTAGACGTATTTTCATCTTTGTTTGCCAGCCCATACTGTATGGCGGCACTCCATACATTAGCAAGTAAGGTTTGTGCTTCAGTCCGATAGTGGGACAGCATGTCACATGAACCTCTCACCACGCTACAGTTCCAACGAAAGTTCTCCTCAACATTCATCCGCATGCGGCGCTGTAGGTCACCACCTGTCGACGACTTTTTCTTGAGGTTCGATTTCTGTTTCTTTGATCCATTGGGAAGATCAACAGATGGATCGGATACCGAATCTCCTCTTTCTAACAACGATGGCAAATCCTGGAAAATTATAAACTTTTCATTCACATCATTTCCGATTCAACAGGTAACTCGTAAGCGTGTTTGTTAATCAAAGAAAAAAACAAAACAAATAAGGTTCTTATTCATTATGAATATTGTAAAACATATTATTCCCAACCTAGAAATGCAAACATATTTTACCTCGTGTATTTTTGCCGCTTTCTTATAAACAGCTGACAAAGCCTCGGATACGATGACACCTTTGTCTATAACTGCTTGTGTGTCGGTGATTAAAGATTCGAAAGCTACAGCAGTTTTTCTCCAAGTTTCATTGGTTGCTGCAACACCACGTATATCAAGTAACAATCTTAGATTACGAACGACAATGGACACTTGTTGTGTTGTGTGGATAGATTCAGTGGATGACTGTGAGGCGTCGGATGCTTGTCGTTTAAGTCGAGCTGTTGTTGCATCGGCTGTCGCAGCTCGACGTCGCATCTCGGCTTTAGACAAAGCATCGTCGGTTCGTTCGCCGTCTGCGGCAACTGAGTGCTTCCTTTTCGGCCGATTAGTCGCCGATAAGTCGGTGTCAGATCGTAGTCGTTGCGACAAAGCTCTTATGCACTGCTTAACAGTAGCAAACGGGGCCATACCACAAGTCTCACGGAAATGTGAAAGCGACCAGCGCTGTGTGTCGACGAGGTTCATAGCGCTCCTCAGCGGGGAGAATGCAGCTTTAAATATATCATCAACCACAGGTAACCCAACCTCCTTTAACGTGGTTGCTTCCCCATCTTTCTTGGAGCGAGATTTCCTCGTTTTCTTCCCCGCGCTGCTACGTTTACCAGCCCCTCGTATATTGATGGAGTTGGTTGGAGTGCCGGTTGATCCAGTGAACGTAGATGGAACATTATCGGTGTCGGTGATCGCAACATGCACAAACAAGGTCGCATTCTCAAGAGGCTCGTCGAATATTGAACGTAGACGAAGGTGTCGATACCCGGGTAGTAAGCAATCGAACGGTATCGTATATTGACCTATATGTGGGCAATGTTGGAACATATTAGTTGTTAATACACCGAAATAGTTTGAAACACTTTATAAGTGAATTATTACAAAATTATTTTATTTTTTGTGGGTGAGGTCATACAGCAAGGAGCCTGCGACCTGAGATTTAGGACAGAGTTTGCTTATGTCTCAACGGCACCCAGACTGATTTTTGCATGTTAAAATTAATGTGATGTGAAGTAAAGTAAACTAACCGATAAATTCGTCCCCAATAAACTCATCATCTAGTACAACAAACCGCACGAGGGCGAGAGAGGGCAAACTAAGTCGAAATTCAAATGATTCATCAAATAGTGGGGAATCCCCGCTATTATTCGGTGCTGTTCGAGTCCTTTGTTCCGAACAATCGTTGGGCAATCCGAACAATTCAATCAACACGTAGGGGTCAATAACTTGACCTTTGGCTCCTAAATAGGAATGTTATCTATGACGTAATCTATGTATAGAATCTAGTGTTATGAAATAAGGAATAGACAAAAACTTATCCGAAAAAGTGAATTAGGATCGGTATTTAAGTAGGAGACTGGAGTTGCCATTTCATACAAAATATTTATTCTATAGCAAACTATTCATTGAGCTTCATATTTGTTCGTTACGTCTTTCCAAGCACTTGAACCTGACTGTTATTTTATTACTAGAATGGTTGAATATATGACATTATATTCATACCTCCACCCCGGGGTTTTGGAAAGTTTTGTCCGCTGATTATCCTCAAGTGAAGGATCTTTGGCGCCACCCCTGGTATAGTGTCACGTGGTTCGCTACCAAAGTATGCAAGCTGTGGAAAACAGAGGTGTTAATATAATTGTACCGTGCAGTGGTTATTGCTTCTGCTTATAGTCCAGAGGACACTTAGAATGGCATAAAGAAAAATGAAATTTGTGTAATAATAGAAATGCTAAAGGTAGCCCATTCAATAGGTTTCTAGTTTCTAAACTACCAAATAAAATTAAAATTTTACTTCGTATTTGGTATAATGAATGCCCTTTTTCTTTTTTCTATGGGAAATCTCATGTGTCGCAGGGCTCATTTTTTTTACTCAAATGTTTTTTGTGCGATTTTTCGGAAGCAGTACATAAGTAACAACCAAATATATAAACCAGTTCCATCCAAAACTTACTTTCTCTCTCATAATACTTGGTTTAAGCACGTAACCACATCCGCCATTCATTGCAAACCTTCCATCATTGATGTCCATCATAAGACCTGTATATATTTATGTCTTAGTTTAACTGACTTGTACAATGACACACAGTAGCAGCATTGAGCTTTGAACCTGTAACTCCAAGTGAGATGCAGTCATGCTAACAATTAGTATTGTGGTTTGTGTTAATCGTGTATCATTCATTATATTGATACAATGTAAGAAATAGGAATGTAAACAAATATAATGTTTGTTGAATAAATAAACCTGGTGTTTGGTAGTTAAGTGAAGCAATCTGGACACCACAGTTCCAAAAATCTTGCGGGTTAAAATTACTCGAATCCATCCGTACACCACTGGGGTAAACTCGTGTTAGAAATCTGTTGAATATATGTTGTTTTTTGTTTATATTTGGGTTGAATGGCAGGTGATTGGAAATCAAAAAATAATGATGAAAGATTAGGAGTAAAAAATAGGTATAAGCCCAGATAAAGGTGGAATATGTTAAATATATATTTTGTCCCTAAAATGGCATCATAAGTCTCTGCAAAATATTCCTTTTTACTGTTAAATAATTTGTGTTACCAAGTAATGAAACCACATGAAGTTTCAAACCAGGCTGATATGATTTCCACACAAAATACGGTCGGTAGTTTACAAAGCTATTTCATGGGATAGTAGAGGGGGGGTGTTTGTACGGTTTGATATTTCCCTGTTATTCAGTGGTATGGTGGGAATAAGAAACACACAGGATGTAAAGATGGCTGGCAGGCTTCCTGTGGTATGCAGCAACATATACACATGCTGCATGTAGGGTTGGAATCAAAATTAACAACAAACCATACACCATGATATAAATCATAAACACTGTTGCGTGTCTACCGCATATTAATTATTCTGTTTATGACCAATCATTTAATCGATTAAATCAACTTAAACATCAATCATTGGTTGATTCATAACATTGTAGTTCAGCACACAAAGCAAAATAAGTCATTATACATTGGTTGTGGAATAAGCAATGAATTTCCATTTCAATAAAGTTTACCACAAAAATTTATTTTAAGTTAAAATGTTTTTAATAGTTTCATTAAATACTGAAAAAATATGGTAATGGAAATTTAAATATATTACATATTTAATTAGTTTGTGTCATGAATATGAAAATTTAATATCACATGATAATAAACACTCATGATGAAGCAACTTACTTCTTAGTAAAGTTAACAAAATCTCCAGCTTCGTTTTCAACAAGTTTTGCTGCTTCCTGTTCATGGATGGATGATGTTGCATGGCATCTATGGTGGGGGGGATTTAAGGTTAAATGTTTATCCTCACAGGGCTACAACAGTCGTTATAACATACAAGTTACCACATATATGAATTCCTGGGTGATTGTGTCTTACCCGATTCATCAAAAACGGTAGCAACATCCCTTAAGAACCCTTAAGCTCTTGAGTTGCACACTGACCATGGGACCATTGTTTTGTGGAAGCTTTCGCCAAAAATTGTTGATTTAAACAAACAATAACCCATGGTCTCACAACTTAATAATCAAGTAAACATGAACGTTAAACACCTACCTATGAATACGTTCATGTGTCGCGAAACCACTGAACCGAACAGACGTGCATATCGATACTAGGTTGGATAAGTCGCGCACCAGCGCTCGTTTACAATCCCCCTCGCTACTTGTGTGTGATGAAGTATCAACATGGATGGGTGGGGAGGCGGGTGACTTGGGGGAACAATAAAAATGTTTAATCAAGTTTCTATATATCGCAAATATGGTCTAAAGTTTTTGTTTTAACTACAACTTAAAATAAAAATTACAACAAATTCATTTTACATAAAGATCATTAAATAAACAAATTAGTGATGTATGTATTATTTAATTAGAAAACTGGAGTAACTTACTGTCCTATAAACAGGATTATATTTGTCATTAAACTACATATATACTCAGTGTTAAAAGAAACATTGGAGATGAAACAGCATTATTATGGGTGCAACTTATAAACTGGAATGAATTCTATTATTCAATTAACACAATATGTTTATTGTTAAAAGCAGTGGTTTAATCAGAAAATGATTGCCTAATATATCTCACAAACCCTCACCTGATCATCAACCTCCATTCCCTCGTCCTCATCTGTGACGTATCCAACCTCTTCATCGCACTCTAGTGGTAACTTCTTACCTCGGATGAGGATCTTACGTTGGAGAGATTCGGGGGATGGGAGTTCAGAAGATCCCTTCGCGAGGTTCTGGGAAAACATTTAAGTTATTTGTGGGTGAGATGGTAAGTAGGTCATGGGACCTAAGATTTAGGCCAGAGTTGGCTAATTATCCCAATTTCCAGTGTGTGTGCCACTACCTATTAGTGACCACTGGGTTGGAGCAATGTCTGTTAAGAGTCTTTCCCAGGGACACAACAGTGGGGGCAGTGGCGAGCTTTGAACCCATTACCCCTGGGTTTAAGACCACTTCCACAACAGACAAATGTTACATCAGTTTAGATTTCACTTGCTGGTGATTAACAAGAAGTTTGATTAAAAACTTCCCAGTAAGTTTACCTCTGTATATATTTTGTCTGCAAAAATTTGTTTAAGGTCGTTTGCCATGACGAGTTGTTGCAATTCACTGCAATGATTTTCAATACACAATATAACAGGGTAGGGGGAGTTACGGAATGCACTTTCATTGATTGCTTCGATAACTTGACGGAAGGAAATTCTGTAAGTGAGATGTTGGTTAAAGAATATTTATGTTTAGTTAAGTTACAAAACTACCATATATGTTTTAAATATTATCTTTCAGCTATCTTTGCAAGCTTTGAATACAAAGAATTTTTACAACTATCATGCCTTTGTGTAAATTATTTTAATTATTGAATACTACTGTATAAGTATATTCTCAACAAATTCGACCAATTACTGTATAGGCTTTCATTAAAATTATGTATTGTAGCATGTTTGCAAGAAACAAGATGTAAATTGTTACAAACCAGATTGAACACTTGTGTCACTAGAGAGCCATGTGTGACAGTCAATGAAAAAAACGAAGGGTTATTTGGAACAAATGCACTTATGTGTTGATATATATAATGCTTACTTGTTAGTAGGTGTATGTCCATGTGTAATAACTGGTTCACCATTATCACCGTCCCAACAATCTAATTCAACACATCTGCAACATCTGGTGTGGGGATGTATTACAATAAGCCAATGTATATGGTTTAACATAAAAACAAATCCTTTAGGTGAAAAAAATGGAAAAGAGAGCGAGTTAAAAAGCGAGGCTGCTGCATCCAACATTTTATGAATTTAACACTAAGTTGTTAAAATTTAATTGAAACAAATTACAGCAAGAGGAAAATTGTGGGTAAACAAACAATTTCTGCAATAATATGAGTAAGATATATTTTAACTTAAAATTGATAAAAATGCATCAATTTTTAATTGATTTAAGAACACATTTAGTATGAGATAAAACATTAATATTGGATGTTAATATTACCTGAGTAATGCTCGAACATAAGCACTAACACTACTCGGCCCATTAACTTGGTCCTCCATTACATATGTGTTGTGTGATGATGCAATAAAATAATGGGATAATGGAAAGTTCATATCCTGGCACACCTGTGTGGGATCATGTGTTGTAAGTGCGAGTAATCATGTAACAAATAATAAACATTTGACCGATAATATTTAAATACATTTTACACAACCTGCAGGTTTTGTTACATTTGCCTGTGAATCACATTAATATTTCATCAACATATTGATTAAGTAACGATCTTTATAAAAACATAAATTGACAACATGAGATAGGCAATTATAAAATATTGTGAAATATTCAAACTGAAATTTTAATTTCATACTAACATTTTCAATCTGATAAAGACAACCTATATTTTTTACTTATTCCTGAATTATTGCAATCAATTAAATTTTGTTTATTCTGCTAGATTGAACTGTTGTAAAAAAATTAAACCGAAACAAACCAGGAAAAAAAGAAAATGTTTTGCAATATTTTATATTTTAAACAGCCAATTAACGGCAACTTCTTCAACTCAGTGGTCCATTAGGAGTTCTTTAAATGGTCAGCCATACAAAAAAACGATCACCCACAAAGTTACATACATGGGTTAATGCCAAATTTGATATTATAATTGGATAAAATTAGTTCACGTAGACACGTAGTGTTAAAGAATAAAAAAGTATCACCTTGTTATGGGCGGGGTTAAACACACAACATCTGTCGGACATGAGGAACCTTGTGAAACCATCGATACCCATGGCTGACATTTCCTTCATAGTAAGTGAAGGTTCAAACTCATGGATGAGAGATTTGCAATATTCGCTGTCAATGTTGGTCATTCCTGGTGAGATAGAACAAGTTTAATTCACAAATAATAATCTTTCGTTTGTGTAATTTTTAAGTTACCAAGTATAAATCTAACTCGCAGAACCATAAAAAATCTAAAATTAGGTGAACAATAAAAGTTTGAATAAACAAAAAAGTTGAGATTTAGACCAGAGTTGGTAATCCGTAATCACGCACTCATGAACTTTATCCACTAACTTTTATCCGTAAAGCGTGATTCTCGTCGATAGAAATAATAAAACGTATAATATATAAGTTACTACCTTGTTCTGACTCGAGGAACAAATGCAGATCATCCAAAGTTAATCTGTCGTCACCACTTGAATAACGAGCCAATAGAAAGTAAATCTCAGGTCTGGTAGCAACATCCTGTTAATAGGTTTCAATGAAAAGTTGAACCCATACTGGTGGTTGCTTGGTCATGAATGTTACAGAAAGAACTTTTAACCGAAACAACCTTGGAATTTCCGCATACAGTGATTGTAATATCAAGTTAGATACACGACCAAGTCTAAAAATATTGAATTTAAAAAAAAATAATATTTTTTATATTATTTACTAATATATAGTATCGTGGGGAAAGATGGGACACCTAGATATTTCCACAATATGTGAATAAAATATAGATTTTCTGTTTAGTCTTAATATGTTTCCACATCACCTTAAATATTTCAATAAATTCATCTCGACTTAAAACAGATTTTAAAGTTCCTTTCAATTGAAGATGTTCTTGTAGTTTTTGTTTCACCTGCAGCTCACGAACTCCATCACTTAAACTCTGTCAAGATAATGTTTCATTTTTAATAATAAACAAACAAACATATAAACTTTTCTTGCTAAATTTTTTTTTTAATATTTCAGTGAATTATATCTGAAATAAATATAATGTAGATATTATAACAAATTATTCCTAACCTTGCTAAGTTGTTATACACAGATAAATTTGATATTAATTAATGGTATGTGTTCAAAATCAAACAAAAAAATTATAAAAATCCTACAAATATTCAAACACCCTGTTTACATACATGTCAACTCGTAAGCAGGTACAAGGTGTATAAAACGGAACACCCGTGTAAGCTGTGTGATAACAACTGTGCTGCCCTGCCATCTGAGGATAAATAAGTTATAACATGTACGTTGATATTTACAGTTATAAGTTTGAATGATTCTTGTTCATCGAGATATCCATCTTTATTAATATCGGCGTCATCGAACGTTGAACCCAACCATGAGTCACGATGATCCGTTCGCATTCGAAGTCCATCCATGTCCTGTCCGTTCATCAAACATCGCAAACCTTGTGAAAAAATAGGTTCAACACTCTGGGTATATACGTTGTTGCCAGGTGTATTATAAGTGGAAAACAAATGTTCTGGCATTGTTTAACTGTGATCTTAAAAAATCAACAATTCATCTCCCTTATTGCAAGCATTTCTACTGGGTAGTTACGATACCCTCCATACCTTGCATACCCATGTTAAAGGGGCATACCAACGAAAAATGAAAATTTGTGCATGGATAAAGGTGCTTAAATGTAACCCAAAAGTACCATCAAAGTTTGCCAAAACGATACGGCTTCTTAAAAAATTGAGTAAGAAAACCCATTAAAGTAAAAAAAATTCAGCTTTTTTTCAATTTAAAAAATTGTAAAACATAAACTTTATTCTGTTTTAATTTTTCGATTGAACCTAGGTACATACAAGATTATGCTGACTCAGTATATTTTCAAACCTAATATTAAACACGAAAAACTAATTTTTTTTATAAAAAATGGTACAGTAAGTACTAGTCAGACATAATAAACAATTCAGTATAAAAAGTGCTAAAAATTAACTAATAAGAAAAGTGCTGAGTCAGCATATTACGTAGCTATGCTCACTTTGAAAATTAAAACTCAATAATAAAGTCTATGTTTTACAATTGTTTTGATACATTTTTGAAGAAGAAGCATTTATTATACCGTATCAAAAATAAAATTTAAATTTTCTTTAGAATTTTAGAAAATAGAAAGATCAAAGTTGAGGGATTTTTTTTTCTAATGGGAAATCCTATGCATTGTGCCACGTCTATTTTTTTTTACTTTAGCGGTCGAACTTGCGGTTTTGAAACTCGTTTTTTCTAAAGGCTGTTTTGTATTTTAAAACTTTGATTGTAGCTTTAGATCACATTTCAGCATATTTATCAATACACAAGTTTTGATTTTTCATTGGTATGCTCCTTCGAGATTCCCAATAAGATTCTCACCAGTAATCCAAACGTTTGCATCGTCTGGTGAGTTGGCGATAAGATCAAGTGTTTTAACATCAGCGTACAGGATGGAGAATGAACATTCATCAGGAAAGTGAGCTGAGATATCGGAGCTAAGGAAAAGTTCCGTTGTTTTTCCAGGACGAACTTCACGAATCGATGAAACATCAATGCGAGCTTTGCCGGAATCTTTCTTCGATGGCTCCCAACGTAAACAACTAGATATATGTTAAAAATCACTTTGATAGATCAACATGATGTACTTTGTATCAGTGGCAAACAAACTTAAATTTGTTATGGGGAATATTTATTTTTCTTCCAAACACTAACCGACCCCTTAGGTCGGCTGCTGTTTGTTTACAGCTTACACTTAAAAATTTACCAAAAATTTTTTAAACTATTTGAATACTCGCCAAATGCACAGGAAAATAGGTTTGTAGCAACTTTTATATTAAACTTCCTATAAAACAACCTGGACTTTTAAACATATTTACATTCCTAATTTTATTCACTGATTTAAAGCCACTAACAATTTACTTATGGTTGCGTCACGACAACAAACAACTCACTTTGAAACATCATCGAGCCAATATAATCTGTTGTACACTCGTGAGTTAGACCTCATTTTAACGAACTGATGACCAACTTGCATCAGGTTAACACAATCCGATGCATTCTTCACACAAGACTCACTCGGTAAACGACTGAATGAAACGGTTTTCTTGTGCATGGATGGCTTCACAGCTGGGTCCTGTTGGGGAAAAAATTGTAAATGTTTTAAACAAATTAACTTTATATATTGATTAAATATTAAGTGAAATAGTAGTAGATATGCATTATTTGTTTGTAAGCATAATATATTTCTTTATTTCATGGTAGTTTAACAAAAAAATTTCTAAAGAATTTCAGTAAAAAAACACAATTTTGTTGAAATCCTGACTTGCAGCACCTGAGTGACAGAATCATCGGAAATATGACTTTCAATACGTGTCTTTAATATCGATGTTAGGGTTAATGGATTGCCCTTGGATTTTGTTCCAACACGAGCCAGTGCCCGTGACAATGATTCCCATCCTTCAATACTTGAGCTACTTGATGAGCGACTTATGCTCGATTTTAAACGCTGGAAGAATTTACGGGAAGATTTGGGCGTGGGTGTCGGGGTGCTGGTGTTGCTGTCGCTAGCTGAGAGCTTTTGCGACAACTTTCGAGTGTTGGTCATTGCATCATCATCAATCGAATGTGTGGATGCAAACAATTTCGACACACTGGTGTTGTCTGCGATGAGGTCTAATGGTAAGTTAGTTGGTGATTTGTTTGCCCCAATATCTACACGGGATGTTTCATTGAAGTAAGCATGTAATGGTTTATTAGGGGGAGGTGTGCCCACTATGTTGGTGACGACAGATTCGCAGCTTGATGTTGATTCACTATCGCCGCCACCAACGGTATCATTATCGAATGAAAACTGAGCTGGAGGAACTTTAGGTGTTTGTGGCCTTCCAGCTACTGATGTATGATCTGTCATACCCCGGCTTATCCTTCTGGTTTGCATCAACATCTCATAACCTTCATCATGAACCAACGCAGCGGCAACATCGGGAATCTC
Source organism: Ciona robusta (assembly GCF_009617815.1). NCBI lineage: Eukaryota > Metazoa > Chordata > Ascidiacea > Phlebobranchia > Cionidae > Ciona > Ciona robusta. The sequence goes on along the minus strand of NC_143241.1, from coordinate 240,489 downwards.
AAGAATTTGATCGAGACGGGACGATCGTTTAACCATCGGTGAGTTAATCGCTGATCCCGCATCCAGGGTCTTTGTTACTTTCTTACGTAAAGTCACCAATGGGGATGACTCGCATGATGAAGTTTCATCTTCACCAACACACGACTCATCTGTTGTTGTATTGTGTTTGTTTATCAGTTGTAGATTAGGTGGTTTGTTCTTACGATTCTTGAGGCATTGAATATCCATTCCAGGTGTACAGCATGGAATATTATTTGTTTCATCATGTTTTACTACCAGTTGAAATTGAATGTCACTCGTTGTTGGTTCATTATTATTGTCAGCACTATGTGCTTCCATTGCGGGGTAATCAATGAAAAAACCGGCAACAAAGTCCTGTTTTACTTACAAACCTCACAACTTATATTCAGCATATTTTCCAATTAAAACTAAAGGAAATTTCCAGACCTGTGGATACACAGTTTATATAGTCTGAACTTGTGCACCATACATAGACACATGGCGTTATTATATAGATTTACTTGAAAGAGTTCGTGAATTATTAATGTGTTGATCTAAAAACAGCTCAGCCACTGTTGAAAAATAAGAGTAAGGCAATCACATTTTAACTTGAATTAACTCTTTTACTTAACACAAGAACTTGTTTAAAATTATAAACTGAAATACTTTGTACACTAATTATGGTACAGTAAAATTACTTAGAAAACATTAATATTGAAATGGTTTTAAGATGTACTTGAAAGTGTTAAGTAAGATCCCTGCAACATATAGTATATGTGAACATACCATACACAACAATATACAGCAAACTAGGTAAATATGAATAATCCAAAACAGACTAAATATTACTGGTAATCCACGAGAATAAAGTCAAAACGATTGCTTCGTTTACTAAGTGTTGAATGTATGCTATGGCATGCGTATTCCTTATTTCCTACGCCGGCGCAGAGCGTAAAAATGTGACGCTCATACACGATATTTCGATCTCGTAGTTCAGTGGTTCCCAAACTGAAGTACGCGAAGGTTTCTAGGTGGTACGCGAGCACCTTATTAAGTTCTAAACCAAACGATCGCAAATGGTCTTTTGGTGATTGTCATAAGCATTATTTTAATTCACATAAATTACGCTGAGCGTGACATGTCATGCTATATTCTATATTACAGTGATTCCAACTTTTTAAATCGAGGCGTTGCTTTACGCACGTACAAAGTAGTTTTGTACCTAACTAAACTTGAAAAGGTAAATATTTAACCTGTTTTCTCAAGCACCTGCAGGCTAAATATTCAGTGGGACAACCGCTATTATGACGCAAATAATGAACGTGTGAATTGCTATTATGTCGTAATTAATTGCCAGGTCAAAACAATCGCTAATATGATGCAATGAATCCACGTGTGAATCCCTACTATTTCGTAATAAATATGCTGCTTGTCGAAGGAAAACCACGTATATATACAGCAGTGCTATTTCTGGAACATATTTAGGTTGTTTATTACCTTGTTTTATTGGCAAGGTATATTTATTCCTTCCCATTGTTACGTCATGAAACGTAATATTTAATAGTTATTTTGCAATAAGAAATACGTGCGTAAAATATATGAAATACCCACGCAAATCGTTTACGTACCCCTTATATTTATCTTTTTAGTTATTATTGCTTTCCCTTAAATATAATCAAGTAGGCGCCTATGGTTACCGACATAAACATTAAAAACAAAAACCGTTATACTACATTATACACCAGACATAGTTATAATATTACCTTAATACATAATATAAATAAAACATTACAAAATACATGAGCGTCTAGATCCAGAAACTATAACTGACAAACTTAACACTGCCTTAACAAAGCACTTTTCTCCTCCAGCCAGTGTCTGCCACGGAAGTTATCTTGCTATTTCCAATGGTGGGCCAAATGCAACTACATATGTGACGTGTAACAACGAAAGGGAGAAAGAGGAATGAACTCGGTCAAACTGCTCGAGTATTAAGATGTTTATTGGAATGTAGCATCGCGTTGCTACTACGAGCATGGAATATAAATTAAGTAACACTGACTTAGACTTAACAATAAGTTTGATACGGAAACTTACGACTGTGTGTCGAACAGTTTCGTTTTCATACAAGACAAACAACAAACTCGAGAAATAAAAGTTAATGTGAAAAGTTAACTCTACTCGTTGGTGTTATGCAGGCGTGTTAGAACCAAAGTGCCGACAGCTTTCGATAAACAAGTAAATAAACACGACATTCATGATATAAGGTGCATGCTGTGAGAGTGAAGAGAAATTAAATAAAGTTTTCTAATTTTAGATAAAGTTTAATATTCATGGATTCTTACGCAAACTTATAAACAACTAACGCATCGGCGTGTGAAAGTTTTCGAACCAACTAAACTCCCAGCCTAACGTTTGAAGTTCTAACGCAGGTTAGTTAAATTACTTGGATTTCTATTTTATTAAACTTTTTCTGTTACAATAAGTTACATAATTTGGTTTCCTAATCTAGTCCAATATGCATGACTAAAACTATTTGTAGTTCGTGCATTACAAAAATCTAATGAAACAAATTAAGTATCACGCACAAACCGATTATAAGTCGTTTAATATATTCCGATCTGTCATCCGTATTTAATGAAATATTGTGGTTGGCACGTGATAGCAAACGTAATTACTGGCAGAAAAATATTCATAAGGAATCGACAACGTTCAAAATCGAATTGTAATATTGTGTAGATATTTTAATGGTACCAACAAACAACCGTCAAATAAATGATTTTGCTTGTTGTGGGAACATTTTCATGACTCATTGGCGTTGGTAATTGGTTCTTTGTTAATTGTGAAAAACACGGTTAGGAAAATGGGATGTTGTGTGCTAAAGTGTCCTATCTTACCCGACAATATTATTAAATTAAACGAACCGAGTGACATTAATATAGTGCGAACTTGTGAAAGTTAGAATTGCATGCGGGGGTAGGCATCTATCTGTCATGAAGAGATATTATTAATTATCGTGGGAATTGCAACATTGCTGTGTATTGGAATCATGTTGGACGAGTGGGATTCCCTTTGCATAGAGTTAAATGCATCTATTGTGGATTTTAGTGGCTCGAAAACTTTATATACGTCACACAACTCGTATGTCTGACTGAAGATCATTAAATATTTAATAAAGCATTGGCATATAGTGGGACGCACGATGTTGTACACCACAGTTTTACATATAATTTAATAAAATATATGTCAGTCACTTCTACTTAATAAAAGCAAATTAAGCAATCATAACGATATTGATATCTAACATAATAAAAGAAATTTATACCATGATATTACAGTCAAACCGACTATACTTGTACAAAGTATATTATTTAATTAGTGCCCCGAGCGTTAGCGGTCTTCAGGGAAATTTGTTGACAACGACCTTGAGTCCTTGCTACTAAAACTCCTACTATCCTACAATATAAGTATTTGTATGGACTAAGGTGTCGTATTCATCTACATACACCACCTAACACTGATCAATAACCTACTGTTTGAACAACACGATTCCTATCAACCTGAAGCAATTGTAGAAAGAAAGAAATCAATATGTGTAAATATGGTGACAAGAAGCGTGAACGTGGTTTTGTAATCCTGCAGCATGGAGGTTGCGTGAAGAACTAAATGCACCAAACACCCAATCAATAACCTGCGAATCAATCCGAAAATAGGCTGCTCTGTTTAAACTATGAGGGTACTGACTTAATTATCTCAAAGGTAAACGAACTGTGTGAATGTAAACTTATAACCAGACGTAACGAAAGTAACATTACAAAAACTTGCTGACAAATTAAAACTCGGTTTAAAACTAATTTAAATACAACCACACGCCATCCATCAAGACATATATATGTGAACCACAGTTTAAAACATTTCGTGGCTGTATGATAATGTGATACACACAATAAAACATTTTTTTTTCGCCTATTACAACTCAAGAACGGTGATTCACAGAAACGGTTGTCCAGTCGCTTCTAAACAAGGCTATTCTGTACATTGTGCTAGTTAAACTAGTATACTATATTATTACTGGTATGAACAACTATAAACTAAATATATTACAAAACTCTTGTATAAATCAAGTTTGATTTTACCTGCCTAGTTAATTCTTGCAAGCACTTTGGCGAGCGGCGGTAACATTTGGTTCGACTGCATCGAACGTTTAAAACGCCGGAAGTTAGAAGCATGCGCGCTGTGTTTGTATGAGTAGCTCGTACTGTGCGTTTGATGTGTGTGCGTATGTGCGTATGTAGGCGAGCAAGAGATATAGAATGAATATATTCAACGGAAGCAATATACAGGTAGGCGAGTACAAGCATCAAGATTGTTGGAATACTTTGATGTATGAATCTATATTATATTTAAACTAACTAGTAACTACCACCTCAGTGGGTTTATAACACTGCTTTTTTCATGGTATATGAAACAACCGGATGATGATAAATACTTATAAAGTTATTATTATGACTTGGACAGATGTGTTAAAATGTGTGAACTTAGGCTTTGTCAAAAATATTAAAATACTCGCTATGTTATTGTGTTTGACGTCATATTGTATTCATTCACGCTGTAAGTATAGAGGGTATAATAAAGATTGACATTAAGCTGATTTGAGTTGACTTAGTTCATTAAACCGATACGTATTCATACAGTAAGTTTTTAACACGATAAAGTGTAAAACGATTTCTAATTCCGTAAGCAATGTTTTAGGTTCCAAAAATTAGTACAATAAAATAATTCTATTTATAAATATGCAGATGATGCTGCGAATTGCTCAACCACGTTGGTAAATAAATATTTAACATTTATTCGGAACACCTAATGAGTTATATTAGCTTTCACCTAACCTCACGAAACGTACAACACACCACTAGAAATCTTCAGTATAGGCCGTGAATAATACACTTGTTTGTTTGATACAATAAACAAACTTAAACATACGACTAACAAGTAACACACTATATCAGTATCTCTGCTACACTTAATAAACCTGGCATAAACGTTTATTGGATTAAATTAAATCGTTTCTCTCCTGTGTAAAATACATCATATATATACGGAACATTACTGACATCTAGCGAGCGTTTAAAACGGCGATAATAATGAGCTGCGTGTGACGTAGCACTGACATCAACGCGTTTGACTGAAAATTCACTGTATGACTTTAGCTTGCAGTCATGGGATAAGTCGTATACGGTGATTGTATGCAGTTGATAAAAGTCTATTTATCTCGTGTCTGCTAGTCGATTGGAGAGATATAACGGTCGAGTTCTTATGCAAATAAACTTGTCAAAGTAGTGCACACGCGATAACCTCCAATGGTTGTTTACCGTGTGGTGTCATATAAAGAGGAAATTATTCTTTTTAAACAATTCGAAAGTGTAAAATCTTATATTTTACAAGATTTAATGGCCAAAATACCGTCATAGTCATGAATATATTGCTGCATGTAGTAACCTTGGGGCAGAGATGTAATATAAATAATTCAAAGTGAGTACAACAAGAATTGGTGCATGGGAATCGTGAAGTTAGTTAATTAGTGGAATTACAAGTAACTTGAAGTGGGCGGATGAATTATTCAACCAAAGTTAACCTTATTGAAGAAGATGCTTAAAATGGATCAATATTTAGCTTGGTGGAAACGAAGAGAAAACTTTAGATTAAACAAATTACTGCAGATTTATTGAAATATATTCGAAACGAATTATATAAATAGATTCGAGTCTCCAACAATAACTGATAAAAGACTATAATAAGGTAAACTTTCTATGACTGAGCAAACCAGCATTTAGGAGATTTTCTGGTAACCATGTATTTATAGTTTCGACGGCAATCTCAGGTTTAAATTATCTCCAACCTGTAGTTAGGTGTAGTTACCACACCTCATTGAAGGAATGTTTGTTGCTTCACCAGCAAGGAAATAAGTGCAGTGACTCCATGTGTTAAACAAGCTGTCACAACTCAGTGAGAAATTGCTGCAATTACTGCTCTGATTTGCGGCAACCATCATAAGAATATAATATGTGTTTTATCAATATATACAACATGGAAAGCCCTGTAAATCGAGGAGCTTCCCAGCAAACAAGAACATTTTTTTTATTATATATTTTTTTATATTAGAAAGTCTTTTGTTTTATTGGACTAAAAATGTTTAAGAAGATTTAGCCTTTTCCAATTATACTGAAGTCTAAGGTTAGTTGTAACAAGTCATGTTTTAGGCAAAAATGGATATTAAATTTTACTAAAGAAATTGTTTGCACCTACGAAATAAATTAAAGTATGTCTGCCCAGAACCTTGATGTTACAGATATCTAGAGTTGCTATAATATCGACTACCGGTTAATGTTGGTCAATTAAACCCAAGAGACAATCAACAAAAATCAATGTTGCATCAAATTAGCCAAGTTGCTCCCTTAAACTATTATTTGCATATAAGGGTCTTTCCCCAAAACTAAATATAAAGCCAAATTCACAAACATAAACAAATGTTCTTGACTTGCAATAGTAAGGCATGATCAGCTGATTAACAAAGAATCTTGAAGTAATACACAAAAAAATATAAAATTGTAAACAAATTAAACTGCTATGACATAAATACTACAGCTTCTGCTACACAATGGAATACAAAGTGAACCCTTTCGCATAAAAAGTTAAAATCGCATTAGGTAATCAACACAATCTGTAACATAAACTCTGTTTGGTCTCTGTGGTTAGGTTCTGTACATACAGATACTTGTGCCTTAGATGTTCAATATCACTGGCAAGAACATATGTAACCTTAAGCAAGATACAAACATTGCTCCCACCCAGTGGGTAACAAATAGGTTGTAGCACCCTGGGTGTCGGGTAATGTGGCAACTCTTGCCTACTCCCAGGTCCCACCATTTGGGACCTCAATCACAAAAAAAAATACGGTCTATGATATTAAGCTCACCTTGATAATACTTCTACGACGACCAACAGTTGTAGCTTCACTTCTGTCAAAGGAAGCCAAGCCTTGCATAGATGTTGGGGAATTTGGCTTCATAAAAATAAATAGCAACTTTTAAAAAAACAATACAAAAAATACAAATTTAAACATTGAAAACACAAAAAAATACTCTATTCTTTTAAAAATTAAATAAATAATGTACATCAAGAAATACAAATGGCAAACTTCTTTTTTTTTAAAGTTTAAATGATTCACTGTAAATATTGTGTTTTAGCATGTTTAAAATAACATTACGTGCAAAAAAGACAAATTTGTTGTATTTTACCAACCCTACCTAAGGAAACCAACAAAGGCAACAACATAAAAAAACTACAAATAACTTCTTAAGTTTCATGACAAATGCATATTTAATAAACGTTACAAACAATAATATTTAGCAAACTTACTTCTGAGAAGAATTTGTTGTCGAAGCTGTTGTTTGAACTCCCAGGTGATGGGTCGTGCTCAGGGATCGGAGCCATTTCCGACAAACCTGTGTCCGAAGCCGCACGATCGGCACGAAACGAACCCGGGGTGAGACCGGCTTGTCTATACAACAATACATATCGGTCATTTGCTTTAAGTTGGTCAAATAAATTATTTATTACAAAACTATGTAATAGGTATAGGACTATAGGTCATACGTGTCATGTATTTTTAGTAAAATCAAGGGTGATATTTCTAAAATCCGGATACGCACATATTTGCCAAACATAGGAAACCTCATTGATTAATGTGGTGAATGCAATATACTTTGGTTCTGCTTGTTTGTATAAAGATAAAAGCTGGTTTACTGTTTAAAACTATGGTGCTAAAAGACATGATGTCACCTGGAGAAAGAGAATAAAGTGTATTTTTTCACACATGTGTTAAAAGTGCTTCTACCTCTAAACACTAACAGTAACAGACTAACAGTAAATACCTTTGAGTTTTCATCTTGTCCATACTCAGTAGTTTAAGATGTTGACAGCTCTCCACGTTTGAGTGGCAGCAACTTTGGTCTTAGTAAATACTTCGTGAGTGGTTTGGCAGAAAGTTTGTCGGGAAGTCAATTTGATGAATGGTTATTACTGTGGCGTACATTTCGTATTCATTTTACCAAGTTATAATTGCATTTATATCGTCAGCCTTATATCAGTGACTATTCCAAACCTTAGTTTTAAACAAACATTTATTAGTTTTAAACATTTTGTTAAGTTACAAAGAAACTATTATAAAATAACCTACTAAATATCAATGTTAAAAATCTAACATAGCCTGACACAGACCTTCATATAATCGTAATGTTCCAACACTGGGCCAATAATGTAACAACAAAGAGACTGGTGTGGATGGTAAGCAAAAATGATGAAAGTTAATATGTACTCAAGTCTGCTCTCTTTATCTGTAAACTAACCATAGTGATATATGCAGAGCAACACAAATATTGTGGAACAGTGCTCCCGTCCCACGTTTACTTTCAAGATAGTCACACAATACGAACAATATACGCTGCGACAGGATGCACGTTGTGAACCACAGATTATAAATTACTCTCTCACAAAAAGCAAACAATTATTCTTTCACAGAAAACAAGTCTGACGGTCATCATAGTCATATACTATTTGAACATGAGTTTTTGTAAACCAATTCCACATTTTATTTGTTGCACAATGGCCTGCAAGCTACAATAGTAATCAATTAACAAATGCCTATGTATATCAGCTTAAATATATACAACAACAAATCTCTTACTATTTTGTAAACAAAAAAAATAATGTAACTATGTCAGTGTAAATAAAATTTTGTAAGTAATGAAAAGAATTTAAGGAAGAGAAACAGCCTTGCTAAACCAAATATTTAAATAAATAATAATATTGTTTTACCAGACATGTACAGTATGTATGCTCCCGGCGTCATGTTCTTGAATAGATGATTAAAATAACATGTAAGTGTGGAAGTGTGGCTTACGAACTTGGATGGTGTTAATTAAACCCAAGGCGACAACATTGATGAAACATACTATAACTTCAAACTTCATTTGGCTAGCTCATTATTATTAACATAGCGTTCCAAGAATGGCGCATCCAAGTAAAACTAGACAATTGGTAACGTTGTTATGTATACTGTATATTAGAATATTCATTCTTTGTTGATGTTTAACATAATTATACAAGTATCCTTAGCTGAGTCAAGCAATAATACTTTTTATGCATAACATACTTTCCTTATATTACAGTTACAACTGACAAGCAGCATTAATTAGCATTTCATTTAATTAAACACAGAAAATAACACATGATACCTTGCTTGGCTTTGTTTTTACCCTTAAAAAATCTATTTATAACCCAAACAGACCAAACTTAGTCTTAAATAGAAGACATTAAACTTTTATTTAAATGGAACTCTGAATGACACCAACATTATAACAGGTTCAAACATGCATCTTAACTGAATTCAAAGGAGCCCAAGTCTTATAGAGTACAAGGGTAGGTATGCTCATAAATTAAAACCACTCCATCTATTTTGTTAAAATATGCCGCCCTATGTCGCACTGGTTTTTACCATGTCTATTGTTTAGTGCAATTTGCACTCCACCAGACTTAGAAACTTCAGACAAATTACAACAGAAAAACCTTTGCTGAAATAACAATAGGCTGTAATGAGACCAAACACACATATTAAGATACCTGCATGACACTTACCACGATTTAACATTTCAATAAACATATGCTCAACTTATTGTGTTTGGACAAAATGATTATTGTAGTATAATTGGACTTTATGATTGTAGTCTGAATATTCATCATGAAATGTGTTCCCTAATTCTGCATGCCACGTGGAAATGCACAAAAATATCACTGAAAATCCAGATATTAACCACATTAATTCATTTACAATTGAACATGACTGAGTGTCATTCAAAGTAACGCCAATTGCCTGTTTTCAAACCTTAAAGTAATTGCAACATAACACTCATACAATGTTTATATATTTGTCACAAAATTACTTTTTGCCATGAAGGTTGAGCAATCATTGCTTAATCCATAAACAACTGTCCAGTGCAGTTTAAACAAATGAAGTTGTTATAAAATCAATACATTCTTACACTAACACACATGATGATGTCATACCTTATGACGAGGTTAGCTTACTGCGAACATTTCTTCCGGCAAACAAAATGTAAACAAATGACGCAGTAATTCCAATCACTATCACAATTGCAACATTGCGCTTTACTAATAAATAGGTAATATATATGTATGAACAAATGGTTGGAATAAGTGTCTACAAATAAAATAGAGAACAATAACAAATAAGTAATAGTGTATAAACTATAAAATGTTTATACCTGTGAAAACTCACAACCTATTGGTTTGCGTTTAAATTTCTTGCGTGTTTTATGTTGACTTTTTAATAAGAAATTTAACACTACTCAGTTTCTATGACAAATGACATTAAGTTCCGTGAAATGAAATGTAACTCCATTACATCACTTACTGTGAAAAACTTCTGCAACAACTTGCTGTTAAACCATCATAATCAAATACTTTAAAATTAAAAAAAAAACAACTATTAAAAAACTATTAAACTGTTACTATTATGTATTTATATGTATATGCCAGGCCCTGTTTGTAATGCAATACACACATACATATATTATGACAATTCAATACCCATTATTGTTCAATCAATACCAATTGTTATATAATAATATAATGTAGGTAACATGTTAAAATTATAGCAGTCGGGCAATGAAAAGAATGTTTAAACATGATTTTTGAGGCATTAAGTATTCTTTTGGGTTATTTACATGTATTGGTAGGCGCCAATTCTGGGTATTTTCTAACGCTTAAGCTGTCTGGCTGATTTATTGGAAACGTATTAATACTTTACTTGATCGCATGCGTGAAAACACAAATATCCAACTTGTCTTCAAGCACCTGCAGGCTAAATATTCAAAAGGAATAAAAAATATGATGCAAATTATCACTGTGTGAGTTGCTGTTATGTCGTAATCAATTACCAGGTGAAACAATTGCTGTTATGATGCAATAAATTCACATTCAAATCCTTACTATTTCATAACAAACATGTTGCTTGGTTGAGAAAAACCTCATAAATATAAAGCAGTTATCTCTACAACATATTTAGGTTGTTTAATATTGCCTGTTGCCATGTTTAATAGGCAAATAACATTTATTTTACACGTAGACATAGCTATGAGAAAGGCAGTGCAAAGTTTGTGTTGCAGATTCCAGCCCAAAAAAACGTATGACGTATATGATGTCATAGCCAACACGCAGGTGCGCTCCCAGAACCCCAGATATTTAAGACATAAGACATCGTCTGATTCAGACGCCTGTGTGTATTTTGAACAAAAAAATCACTTATTAATCAAAACAACAATGATTTTAAATGTCCCTTCTAACCCTGTGTGTTTTCGAATTTGTAAAATTACACCTGTTGTGCGAATTGCTAAAAAACTCTTGTGTGTTTTAATATATTTTTTGAATTGTTGTCATCAAACAAAGGAATATGATAGTACTAATTCGTAGTATCACCAAAAAACCATGTATCACCAAAAGTCATGTATTTTGGCTTTGGTTGGGCAACATGTGCTTAAGAGTTCCATCTTTGCCCACTAAACTATATATCTATTCACAAACAAAAAGAATTCATTAAACAAAATGAAATTTTAGTTTACTTGCGTAGTTTAAAATCTAGAAACTGCTGCTACCGATAATACGTATAAGTTAATTGGTGAAACCAACTAACTGTGGTTGTTTTTATAATGATTATATGTACTGATTAAAAAAACTCAACAAAACCAATACTATGAATTCTAATTATTTCATAGAACAAGGCAGCTAAGATTAGATTAATTAATACAATGATGAAAAGGAATTTAGCTTCAAAACAACAATAAAAATATCAGCATGGCTGTTAACCCACAATACAGTATAAGTAAAGTAGTAACTCATATTGAGTTATATTTATTAAAACAAATGAAGATATAATTAGAAAGAAAAAAAAAGACAATTTAAAATAAAGTATTTAAATTGCTTATCTTTTCTTGACATTTTTACTCCTATTTATTTTAAATAACTTTGTTTTCCATTATATAATTAGGCAAAAAATGCTTAGAAACACCAGGGAAATTATCGGCCCGACAAGTACTTCATTACTACTCCTCTGCGTAAGGTTAACAATTTATTACGTCACAATAGCGATATGTTACGTCACAGTAGTGACATATTACGAATGTTACAACACGTTATAATCTTGTTTTTTCGCACTGATTTATGCTAGGAAAAAACCCAAGCCCTAACACTAACCCGTCCTTTTAACCTCCAACCCCTAAATTAAAAAAAAACAAAACAATTTAGGTAATCTGTAACACAGAAATTAAACGTGGTAATTCACAGTATATGACATATTAATCTAACCTTTCTTTAATTGATGACGGCTCATGTGGAAAACAAGGAAAGGCAGCACGAATTCGAGCATTTTTAAAGTTAATTTTTTGAAAACGCCCTAGTTATTTCAAAACAAAATTATACAACGGGTATCAGGGAGACGTAAGGAACATTTTGAGACTAAAATTTTCACTGGTCACCAGGGGCAGTATTACCGTTTGTGTCAAACTATTTATTTTAATATTTTGCTTACGTTTGTGCAAATAAAAACATTTGTTTTGATTGATAATTAATTTAAATTAGCTACTCATAATTTACACTGCACAATTTTGGACATAGGGCATTTTGTCATAATAAACTTTTAAATAGTTTATTCGCGACCTAGTTGCGATCATTTGCTCATCACCTGTTTAGATTGATATTGCTATTTGCTACATACGTCGTATCAGCCTTGTCCTTGTTGTTGTTGTGTATAACTCAAGTACAATGTCTCTTACCGTAAACAAGCTACAAATAAAAGTCATGATAATGTTTTACACCCGACTGCAACCTTTAACGTTCTTTAAAAAACTGTAACTAACTGTACTTTCAATTTGGAAAACTTTGTAATGTGAGTAAACGAACTGGTCAAACTGAACAACGCCTCCGCCTTAAAGAACTAACAGAAAATGAATGTTGTTGAACATTAATCTAACGATTTCCAGTACTTAGTTTTCGGAAACCAACATTTTACCATTTTCGGTCCATTTAAATTGTGTGGTTCATAGATGTCACATATTTAACTAGATAACGCGGCTTGTTTCCAATATTCCGACTAGAAGAGCCCCATTTTGCGTCGCTTAGGACCCACTTTGGTTTACTTAGGACCGCCACGCTTAGGACCCACTTTAGTATGGGAGGTTAGGTAAAAAGAGCCAATAAGGAAAAGTAATATATTATATAAGTGGGATTCCAATGTAATACCTCGGGGAGCTAAATCATGTCGTTTTGGTTTTTGTTTTAGATATATATAGTGTTTTTCGAAACTTTATTCTGTCTAATGCTATAATTCGTTAAATTTATTCTGTTGTTGTAATACATTGGTTTCGATCATGGCGCCCTCTATAACAGACCTGGACACCGTCGGCGCCTCTCTCGAAACTGAAGGCGGATGGTTTTACAGGGCTTGTACGAATTGTAGACAGTTTTAATGAGTTATTTAACGAATTATAGCATTAGATAGTGTTTGCTCGTGGTTTTAGCAGTTAATACAGTATGAATGTTTAATTTATTATTCAGTTTGCGCGTATTATGTGTATAAAGTGGGTTCCTTTAAAATGTGCGGGTTGCGCGTGGTTGCGGATATTTTCTTAAATATGGGTCAAAATTAAAAAGGGTGCCTTTATAATATTCGTCTCATTAATACGAGTCCCTTTAAAATGTGCGGGTTGCGCGTGTTTGCGCGTGGTTGCGGATATTTTCTTAAATACGGGTCAAAATTAAAAAGGGTTGCATTTATAATATTCGTCTCATTAATACCATTCCAACGGTGCCTCAAAATTAATTCTACCTCTAATATTTTCCGAGTATGAGCAAAAATGTGATTTTTATTCCGCGTGGTTGCGGATATTTTCCTAAATATAGGTCAAAATAAAAAAGAGTGACATTTATTTTATTCGTCCCATTAATACCATTCCAACGGTGTCCAAAAAATAATTCTACCTCCAATATTTTTCGAGTTATGACCAAAAATGTGATTTCTATTTTGCGTAGTTGCGGATATTTTCTTAAATGAAGGTCAAAATTTAAAGGGGTTGCATTTATATTATTCGTCTCATTAATACCTTTCTAACGGTGCCTAAAAATTAATTCTACTTCCGATTTTTACGAAGTTATGACCAAAAATGTGATTTCTGTTCCGCGTGGTTGCGAATATTTTTTTAAATATAGGTCAAAATTAAAACGGGTTGCATTTATATTATACGTCTCATTAATACCATTCAACGGTGCCTAAAAATTAATTCTACCTCCAATGTTTTTCGAGTTATGATCAAAAATGTGATTTCTATTTTGCGTAGTTGCGGATATTTTCTTAAATACGGGTCAAAATTTAAAGGGGTTGCATTTATATTATTCGTCTCATTAATACCATTCTAACGGTGCCTCAAAATTAATTCTACCTCCAATATTTTTCGAGTTATGTTAAAAAATGTGATTTCTATTTTGCGTGGTTGCGGATGTTTTCCTAAATATGGGTCAAAATTAAAAAGGGTTGCATTTACATTATACGTCTCATTAATACCATTCTAACGGTGTCTTAAAATTAAGTCTATACCTCCAATATTTTTCGAGTTATGACCAAAAATGTTTTATGCAAAAAAAGGTAAATTGGCCCCGAATTAAAGCCGTCATCGCTGTGTTTCCCTACCAAGCCAATCAGGGGTGGCTGGCTGATGTGCCACGCCACGCTAGCGCATGAGAAGTTCCACGATTCCATTGTAAGTTTAAGGTATATTACACAGACCTAAATCATAATATTTGCAAGGTTCCGCTCGTAAATGGAACATGTGAACTTATGAACACTTGGTTCTTCTTTTGTGTAGTAGTGGTATTACCAGGATTTAGGCCAGATTTAGCCAACTACCCAACACCCACCCTTATACATTTAAATTGTTGTCCTCTTGGTGCTTATCAATACTACGGCGAAGGTCTTGTGGGATGAAATATACAGTAGGTAGGGGCAACACGGGACACCTGTAGCATTTGATATCCCAATATCTTGATTGTGTTTTAAACAAATGACAATGATCTATGGGAGTCGTAAGAATACGATTTTGTAATTTTTCGAGTGTTTTTCTTTTCGTCAAGTGCCTTGCCGAAGGACATAAGCTAATAAGTATTGCTATATCAGTGTCGAGCATCGAATCCGATATTCTTTTCGGTTAACGATGCACCAAGCAACTAGTCACTTGGCCACCGCGCCAGACCACGTGACTCTTATCTCCATTATAACTCGTATATACACATCTAACCAAGAAAACAGATGAATGAAACTTACTTTATTCCCGCATGGCCGGAAAACGCTAGTCGTTATCACACGGGTTTAGCACCTCGTGCCAGCTTACAAGTTACCATGTAATGTTACTATGTAGGTAATTATTTTTTTCGATTTTTTCCTTTTTATGTCTGGCTGACAATTTGGACAAACTATTAATTAAGTGACCACTGCTGGGTTGATGCAATTGCCGTTCAGTGTCTTGCCCAAGGACACATACGCTCACAATGGTAGCAGCGACGAGCCTTGAATTCATTACCTATGGGTTAGAGGCAGTACTAACCACTTTGCCACGGCATCAAATAAAAAACAAAGTAAATATTTTAATAAAATAATTCTCTTAACCGGTATATCGACCTTACTTTGTTATTTTCTCGTATAAGTGCTTTCAATAGTTATATAAAATTTCCTGACGAATCTTATTGTGACACATAAACCCTAATTTAAACAAAATGAAGGTTCATAAGAATATATTGTGATACTCCTCATACTCTTAAATACTCACAGAAGTTTTTAGAAAATGAAATTTTATGAACGAAGAGGAATAAGCAATCATTGAGTACAAACCCACAAAAATACAACGAATAAAATAATTGAGTACAATCTCCTAAAAATAAAACAAATAAAATATTTGAGTACAATCTCCTAAAAATACAACGAATAAAATAATTGAGTACAATCTCCTAAAATAAAACAAATAAAATAATTGAGTACAATCTCCTAAAATTACAACGAATAAAATAATTGAGTACAATCTCCCAAAATAAAACAAATAAAATAATTGAGTACAATCTCCTAAAAATACAACGAATAAAATAATTGGGCATAATCCTCCAATACGACATCTATATTTGGTTCGTTTTTGGTCGTCCTAATGCTTTGATACAGTTTTGACATGACGTCTTTTCTGTCCAGGTTTTTTTCCTGCATGTTTCTTTGGCGTCTGTATGTTTATTTTTGGAATTACTTTTCCGGAATCTTTGCAAAATTTTAATAAATATTCTTTTTTTTTTGTAATCTTGATTTTTCATTGTAATCAGTGTAAGGGATTCGGAAATGTTTGAAATTACCAGCAAGTGTGAGTGGTCCACATCCAATAAAGGCCTTTGAACAGTTTGTATAGTTTGATTCGACCTGCTCGTATAACAGTTTAATTAAATCCGGATTTTTTTTTGTTTCCAGTTTGTTTTGTGCTTTATCACGTTGTCCATACTTTCTGCTGCGTTATTTTCCCATGGCAGAACAATATCCGAACGCATGACCCACACTTTTGTCTTTAGTTTTTCAATTGTATCTTTTATGTATTTGTCCAATGCTTTTTCGTTCCCTGGTGGAATATCGACTGTCCCAAGCCATGAAAAAAGCTCTTCACTTTGGTGAACAAAGCACGCGTCATCATCACATTGTAAAAGGTCAAATAATTTTTTTACCACAGTTCGTCTTGTTTTGTTGGGAATTCCAATTTTGTTAGCCATAAAGCGAATTGTTGCATCCTTTATATGGTTGCAGCACAAAATGTGTTTTGATTGGGGAAAGGCATGCACTATCGCTTGGTGCAACGCTTTCTCGTCGTCCGTTCCAAAAATGATTTGATGCTTCGACCCTAATGGTAAAACTGCATATAAGTGTGAAAAAAAGTCCAAAAATGTGGAAAAATCTGATCTGTTGTGAATAAGTAAAGGACCAATGAACAAAGGGTGTGTGTTATCTTTAAGTATGACTGCAGGATTTTTAAAAACTGTGGTGGTTAAATAAGCGTTTTGTCAACATGTAAAACATTGCTTCCATGGTGACAAAATCGAACTATGTCCATCAGCTCTTCTTTAAGGTATAAAATTATTGAGGTCGGTTGATCTTTGCTATTAATAACTTTTTGCACAAATGGGTGTGTTTGCAGCATTCCAATAACTTCTAATATTTCTTCTTCATAGCTGCTGGTAAAGTTTCCAATTATTTTGTTTCCTTTAGTTTTCCGGTTATAAATCTGTTGCAAGTCCCTCGGTGTATGCACCACGTCGTCTGTGTGCCTGGTCTAAATGCTGTCATATATTACTTTTGGTGGGTGAGACGAAATTCGACTGTCAATTTCTTCTAGAGTGGAATGGGGGTTCTTATAAAAGAAGACGTTTCACTTTTCTTTTTTTTTTGTGCGGAATATTCCCCGGAAATTTTCCAACGTACTCGACCAGTACAATTTTTGAGCCATCCTCTATCCAGGATATTCTACGGCTGTAATTATTATCAGCACGTAGTTTTGCATAGTAGCTTGTAAGTTCAATCAAATTAGTTGGTTGTGGAGATAGGGAAATGAACTGATTATTTCTTGAGTTTCTTAAACAGTACTTTCCTTTTCTCCTTCGCAATTCCTTAAGTTTCCCATTGTGCTTCGCAAACCAGCTTACAGTTGTTTGGGTTTTTTCCCAAGGGCCGCAGTCATCGACGTATCTTCTGTATCTTCCCTCTTTTTTTCTTTGTATGTTGTCTTCATTTGACTCAAATGAAATAGACGTTCTCTTTTATACCTTGTGGCACAGTGGGATGGCACTTTTCAGCGTTTTTTATTAAATCCGGAATGTGTTTTCTCATAAAGAAGTCAGTATGGTTTGTTTTGTACAGTTTTTTAGCTAGATTGTGTACCAATGCACATTGTATTTTACGTTTTCTTAATGATGGTAGCGAAATAATTGAGTCCGAATCTGTTTCTTCATGTCTTGGTCTTTTTTTGCGCTTCCGAATTCCTGTTGCTTCCGGCTGATGTCACGGAGCATGTGTCATCTGTTGGTTGATCCAATGGTTTTAAGTCGCATTCATTGTCACTGAATATCCCATCCAAAGAAAATTAAGACAGGCGCTCGTTTCTCCACTCGACAGTGAAAGTGTATCACTCAAAGATTCCACATTTTCTGAATACAGTAGAGGAACAAAATGATTGGGCAACCAAGTCTTCTGTGGCTCTAATGGAGAGCACATGACGGCAATTTCGTCGCACTCTTGCTCGTTTAAACGAGGACGAAGACGTGCATTGAGAGTATTATTGCCGTTCTGTCAGAATCGCCATTACAAGGTGGGTATATCGACTCGCTTTAATACGCTTGCAAGTGCCCACATGACCCATACAGATGAATATGATGCTACCTGTGCGCAATCCAAACAAGATTGTCTGGACTTACTAAAAGCAAGGTGGCATAGAGTTCGTGATTGCAATAGTAATTTTCATTTAATACCATTTCAAGGCAGGCTTTGTACCGAAGCTCTTGTGCAAGGGTTTCATGGTCCACTAGAGCAATTGAAATGGCGTTAAATAAACAGTTTCCATCTCCAGTCGTTTTCACTGGTACCATGTTCGCTTCAATGTTATGTTTATCTAGAAGTCCTCGGCTATAAAAATCCGTCTTACATTCAGTAAATACCTTTACTCGTCGACTTTGTAAATTGTGACTATAGATGTTTCGACTCAAAATTTCTTCTCTTTTACAACGAGTGTAAAAGTATTGAAAGCCATACTTCGATGCCTGCAAAATAACTCAGGTTAGGTTGATTTGATTTTTCGACCCATTATTAAATACTTGTGAGTAAACACGCTAAAAGTATTAGAAAGCGTTAAAGACCCAACAATAAAATCCTGTCTATCCTGTTGTTCCGTACGTGGAGCTATAACCAATAAAAGTTTTTTCGATAAACACTGCAATATTAATTACACATCGATTAAGATAAAATGTTCATACTACTCAACTTATTAATCACACTCATACTTAACGCAACATTTTTAAATGAGATTTAACAAAGATAAAAAAGGCGCGAAACGCAAGCGCACGCATAGAAACTTTATAAACATTTTTACTTAATCAAGTTGTCATTAAGCATGAAACTGTTTGACGTAATGCAAATAAAACATTATTCTGAGCACAGTAAAACTGATCTTAAGCTTTAATACCATGAGCAAAATGATGATTACATAGACAAGAGATCAAAGATCCAATGCGTGAGCACGTTACAAACTAATTAGCATAGTTATAATAATAAAAGTGTACGGTGCATTTTGAATTTGGCACATTTGATGAAACAGTAAAGTAATCGTTAATTAATCGTTAAATATGCGGTTTTAATTCTGAAAATTTAAAAAACTATAAATATATATTCTGATTTGATTTCAATCAGACTGAATGCTACAATTAAGAATTGAGATAAGTGCGGAAAAAACAGTCGTCCAATAAACAACGACAAGAACAACTGTTCTATAAAAAAGGATCTATATGACCACTAACGTTCTCAATAAATGAATGGGTGAAATCTTTGAATTGTTTGTCCCGTAGTTTTGTAAGTTTTTATTGCCAAACTTTGAAAGGTTTGCTTTTAATTCAATAATTTATACATCGGGAGTTATTCAAATATAATGTACTAATATAATAACAAGATATTAACTCAGTCATTTGCTTTTGGAGAGGAGAATTTATATCTTTTCAAAGCGTACAGTATTATTTCGTACTTTTTACGTGTATAGTCCTAATAATAAATTCATTATTATTCAAAATCAACATGGATTTGTAACTGTCCGTTTTTACTGTCGTACTAGGTTTACGGGTCTTTCGTCCCGCCTATAGTACAGAAGTTATTATATACAAACGTTCAATTTCAAAAACCCACCTCGTTAACATTAATAATCCAACTGTCAGCAATTCGAAACAAGATAAACTACACAATAGAAGTGGGTATATGTCACATCTGTTCTAATAAGTCCTTGTGTGTTTTAATATATTTCTTCGAAGTGTTTTCAATTAATAAAGTCATAATACTGCAATTTCCTGGTATCACCGAAACTCTGTCATACATTTTAAGTTAAGAGATGTTGGGCACTGTGTGTTAGAGTCCCATCGTACCCCACTATAATATACGGACTATGCATGCATTCATGATGGATAGATGGAAGATAGTGTAATGATCTATATATTCGTTCTACTGTTAGTCTATTTACTTAATTATTTTTAGCCCGTTTTGTTAACCACAGCCAGTTTTATTTTATTTCAATGCCGAGATACAGCGCGCGTGGTGATTACCATCGGCGCATTCTTTCGTTTATTTTCGTCTTAAATTCCTGTGTTTTTCGTTGATTGATTGATTGGTTGTTTTATTGCGTAAGGGCCGTTTCGTTTGCCACTTCTTTTTAGTCGGAATAAAGCAGTTGTTGGTTGGATCGCTAAGTGAACGGACTTGTTTTTTGTGGATAAAGAAGCTAAACGCTACACTTCTTTTTGGCGTCCCTAGGTGGGCTTCTGTATGACGAATATGGAAGAAGAATTTGCTGAGAAGTTTGGCCAATTGCAAGAACATTTTGATGAAAGGATTTCCAGAGTGTATCGAGGTTTGTCCGATCGTTTGGACCGTATGTCAATGAACGCACAGCAAGCCACAATCAAACCTGATCAATCAAATCTGGAGGTCGAACACGACACAAAGGTATGTGATTTACCCGTACGTCACGAACTCGTTAAGTTAAAGCAGACCTTTAACGGTGCCGACTGGTGGGGCTTTAAACGACATTTTGCTAATGTTTCAATGGCTAATGGTTGGGCAGAAAGTGTTAAGGGGTTTCAGCTTGCGTGTTGTTTGGAGGGCGAAGCACTATTTATACAAAATTGTCTTCCGGAATCCAAGCGTTATGATTTTGAATCTCTATCTAAGGCTTTTAATCATTCGTTTGCCACTTCTTTTTAGTCGGAATAAAGCAGTTGTTGGTTGGATCGCTAAGTGAACGGACTTGTTTTTTGTGGATAAAGAAGCTAAACGCTACACTTCTTTTTGGCGTCCCTGGGTGGGCTTCTGTATGACGAATATGGAAGAAGAATTTGCTGAGAAGTTTGGCCAATTGCAAGAACATTTTGATGAAAGGATTTCCAGAGTGTATCGAGGTTTGTCCGATCGTTTGGACCGTATGTCAATGAACGCACAGCAAGCCACAATCAAACCTGATCAATCAAATCTGGAGGTCGAACACGACACAAAGGTATGTGATTTACCCGTACGTCACGAACTCGTTAAGTTAAAGCAGACCTTTAACGGTGCCGACTGGTGGGGCTTTAAACGACATTTTGCTAATGTTTCAATGGCTAATGGTTGGGCAGAAAGTGTTAAGGGGTTTCAGCTTGCGTGTTGTTTGGAGGGCGAAGCACTATTTATACAAAATTGTCTTCCGGAATCCAAGCGTTATGATTTTGAATCTCTATCTAAGGCTTTTAATCAAAAGTATGATCCGTCCAACTCGGTACAAAGTCGCGGGTTCTTCTTTACGGCCACGCAAACTCGGTCAGAATCTCCAATTGATTTCGGTTACCGTCTGCAGTCATTATTTAAAGAGGCTGATGTTAAAGTTTCTAAGTTAGATGGTGAACGGTTATTACTAGAGCAGTATGCTGCGGGATTGCTTGATTCGTCGTTGCGTCATTCAGTAAAACTCTCCTTGTCATCTACCCTCGCTGACGCTATTGACCTAATTTCTAAGCTGACTGTAGACGCACCCCAACGGACTATTAGTCCAGCAACCAGTAATGCGGCTCCAGGATACCGGTGTTATACTTGTGGCGAGCCTGGTCATTGGCAAAGAGAGTGTCCACGTCAGAACAGTTATGCAGCGCGGCGCTCAGTTGATCGGTTTAGTAATGGATACCGAGTAAATCATTTAAATGACTCCAGTCTTACCGATGACGGCGGACAAAATAAATTTTGAATCTTGTTGTTATATAAACTGTGATTTACTGGGTGTTAATTGTAACTTGTTGGTTGATACCGGTTCTGTGGCTACCATTATCGACAAATCTTCAGTGTTTGATGTTCTTTTAAAAGTAGACCGGCCACGATTATGCAATGCGAAGGTTCGTTTAATCACTGTTAATGGCGAGAACCTTATCTGTTACGGCGAGGCCCTAATATTACTCAACATAGAAGGCCGCCAATTTAAACAATCAGCGCTTATAGCAGAGTTGTCGGGTTGTCACGGTATTCTAGGCATGGATTTCTTGAAACGCAATCGATGTTGTTTAAATCTGGCCGACTCTATAATACAAGTTCAAAGTATACCAGTGAGCTTGCATAAGAATCCAGGTCGTGTGCGTCCACTTACTCTACGACCAAAAGATGTATCGCATGTTTCTAACCAGTCGCTTCCCGATCATTTGTCTTGTTTAATTCCTGGCGATTTAACGTCGACACAACGGGGACTATTTGTGCATCTACTTAACAGATATCAGGATGTGTTTTGTGATAGTAACGGGTTACCTGGACGGACCGCGCTTGTCAAGCATAAAATTGACACTGGAGCATCACGGCCTATACGCCAACCGCCACGAAGAATGTCGTGGGTTAAGCGCGAGCTTGCCGAAAAGGAGATTGAGAAAATGTTACGTGAAGGCATGATTGAGCCCAGTCAAAGCCCGTGGTCCTCTCCTATTGTTTTGGTAACTAAAAAAGACCGTACTCAACGATTTTGTATAGATTTTCGTAAACTTAATGATGTTACGAAAAAAGATGCGTACCCCTTGCCCAACATTGAGGAAATGCTCGACGTCTTAGGCGGGTCCAAATGGTTTTCCACGTTGGATCTTGCCAGTGGCTACTGGCAAGTAGAAATGGACCCCGCACATAAGGAGAAGACCGCGTTTTCGTTACCCGGAAAAGGTCACTTTCACTTTAAGGTGATGTGTTTCGGGTTGACGAATGCCCCGGCCACGTTTGAACGGTTAATGGAACGAGTATTGGCTGGGTTACTGTTTAAATCGTGTGTTGTGTATATCGACGATATTGTTTGTTTTTCTACCGATTTCACGAAGGCTCTACAGGAACTGGAAGTCGTGTTTTGTCGCCTCCGAAGAGCCGGGTTAAAACTTAATCCAAAGAAGTGCGAGTTCTTGTCTAAAAGTACGAAATATTTAGGTCATATAGTGGGTGAGGACGGAGTTCGTTGCGATCCTGAGAAAACGAAAGCGGTTGGTGAGTGGCCGAGACCCAATAATGTTAAGGAATTGCGAAGTTTTCTAGGTTTTGCTTCATATTACCGACGTTTCATTCGAGGGTTCGCCTCAATCGCTGCTCCACTAACAGCTCTAACGCACAAAAATATTTTGTTTTCCTGGTCTCCCGTGTGCCAATCTTCTTTTATGAGATTAAAGTCGGCCTTGACGTGTGCGCCGGTGTTGACGTATCCTTTACGTGAGACTCAGTTTGTCTTGGATAGTGATGCGAGTGACACGGGTATTGGAGGTATTCTTTCCCGAGTAGTGAATGGTGTGGAAAAAGTGGTTGCCTACTGTAGTTCTACTTTAAGCAAAACGGAACGTCATTATTGTACCACGTTTCGTGAATTATTAGCCATGGTAAAATGTGTAAAAAAGTTTCGACATTATTTGTGGGGTCGGGACTTCTTATTACGCACCGATCACGCTTCCTTAAAATGGCTACTGACCATGAAAGCGCCGGAGGGCATGTTGGCACGTTGGCTTTCGGTTTTGGGCACTTATAACTTTACGGTTGAGCATAGACCCGGGGCACAGCATATCAATGCAGACGGGTTATCCAGACAACGCTGCAAGCGGGAGGCTTGTTTAGATTGCGGGAGCGTTGAGAGCACCGCGCCTATTGTTGCCGTCTTACAATCAAGAGCTGAACGAAATCCTCAACAAAATAATTCGTCTGATGAATGTAGTTGGCTTAAACAATGGACGCTCGACGAGCTGCGTCACTGGCAATGTGAAGATCCTTCTATTTCGCTTATAATAAGAAATAAGAGTATGAGTCAATATGCGCCGGATACTTCACGAATGGCAGTACACGAGACCACGCATCGGTATATTCGACAGTGGGATTTGTTGGAAGTCCACCATGGCTTGTTGTATCGGTCGTGGAGACCCATATAATATTGATTCTTCCATTTTAGTACTGGTAGCTCCACAAGGGCTTCGGCGGGAAATATTCCATCATTTGCACGAACTGAGAACGGCGGGTCATTTTGGCATCACTAGAACAATTCATACGATTCGTCGTCATTTTTATTGGCCTGGTTTAGCTGAAGACGTGAAGCAGTGGTGTAGATGGTGCATCCCGTGTTCTCGTCGTAAACCGTATCATGGAAGACCACATCGACCTCTTGTGCAGAATATCTCCGGTAGGCCACTGGAGCGGGTGGCCATTGACTTTCTCGGTCCACTGCCTCGAACTAAAAATGGTAATCAGTATATTTTAGTGGTGGCCGATTATTTTACTAAATGGACAGAAGCCTTTGCCTTGCCAAATCAATTGGCCACTACCACAGCTGAAACGCTGGTTACACAGTTTTTTTACGATTTGGGTTTCCCAAAGTTTTGCACTCTGACCAGGGTAGGGATTTCGAATCCCATGTTTTTCAGGAGATGTGCCGTCTACTGAACGTCCGTAAAACAAGGTGTACACCGTATCGACCTCAGTCCGATGGCCTGGTGGAAAGATTCAATCGCACCATTCTACAGATGCTATCCACATGTGTAAACGAATACCACGACGACTGGGATGTTCATTTACCCTACCTTTGTTTCGCTTACAGGTGTTCTCGGCACGAATCAACAAAGTTTTCACCCAACAAATTGATGATGGGAAGGGAGACTACGCTGCCGTTGGAACTGATGTTTGGGCCTTAGATTCATTCGAGCACGCCTATCAGACTCTGAGAAAATGTGCCGTTCGTCAGAAGCGGAATTACGACCGCCGAGTCCGAACCACGGAGTCTTTCACGGTCGGAGACTGGGTCTGGTACTTCTACCCTCCTGCAGCACGGAGAAAACTGGGTCATGGTTGGACGGGTCCCTACCTGGTACGACAACAATTAAACAACGAACTCTTCGCTATTCAGAGTAATGCAACCACTCAACCTAAAGTAATTCACGCCGACAACCTTCGAAAGTACGAAGCGGAACATTTGCCCGAGAATTGGACTCGTGTACGAAATTTGGATGCTCGAAATGAAAATGTGGACGTTACATCTGAGCCAGAAAGAAACGAGCGCAATTCTAGATCCGATTCGCAATCATATTCGATGGGGTCCGGAGAGGCCAGCGATTGGTCACCTGATGAAACGATACCTAGTAGTGTCGTAACGCCAACAGACGATGTTTCAATATATGGTCGAGTGCGTCGCCGACCCCAACGTTTGCAGTATGATGTGTATTAGTAAAGTGTTTTTTTTTTCGTGCGTTTTTTTTATTTTCGTTTGGGGACAAGCGTGTTTAAGTGGGGGGGAGTGTAATGATCTATATATTCGTTCTACTGTTAGTCTATTTACTTAATTATTTTTAGCCCGTTTTGTTAACCACAGCCAGTTTTATTTTATTTCAATGCCGAGATACAGCGCGCGTGGTGATTACCATCGGCGCATTCTTTCGTTTATTTTCGTCTTAAATTCCTGTGTTTTTCGTTGATTGATTGATTGGTTGTTTTATTGCGTAAGGGCCGTTTCGTTTGCCACTTCTTTTTAGTCGGAATAAAGCAGTTGTTGGTTGGATCGCTAAGTGAACGGACTTGTTTTTTGTGGATAAAGAAGCTAAACGCTACAATAGTATGACGTTTTATCTGTTGTGACGGAGAAGAATATCTTTTCATATATCTGAAAAAAAAAATTACCTCTGTTTATAAATGTTGTCAAACAATAGTTATGTTATTTTTGAATTTCTGTTAATGAGACGAATCATTTAACACTTACCCTTTGTAATTTTGACCAATATTTAAGAAAACATCCGCAACCATGCGAAATAGAAATTACATTTTTGTTCATAACTTGGAAAATATTGGAGGTAAAATTAATTTTGAGACACCGTTGAAATGGTATTAATGAGACGACTATAAATGCAACCCTTTTTAATTTTGACCCATATTTAAGAAAATATCCGCAACCACGCAAAATAGAAATCACATTTTTGGTCATCATAACTCGGAAAATATTGGAGGTAGAATTAATTTTGAAGCACCGTTAGAATGGTATTAATGAGACGAATAATATAAGTGCAACCCTTTTTAGTTTTGACCCGTATTTGAGAAAATATCCGCAACCACGCGCAACCCGCACATTTTAAAGGGACCCGTATAAAGTAGACAGTTGCTTAGTTGTGTTTAAGTAACGAATGGCCGCCGGTTTAATATTTTCCAATCGCACCCATGAGGTTAATCTTAATGCAATCATAGGGTTTTTTGATTAAGTAAAGTCTATCGCCAGGAGTTATATTATACATGCTCTGCTGTTTCACTGTGTTTCAAAAGTACAAAATTCAAAGAAATCTTAAAATGTACATACCACTCAAAAATGAACTCAAGTCATTTTATGGATCTTTATTGCAGGTTCTTTACCTAAGTGAGGTGTAATTGACACCATCTATTAAAAAAATGTTGCTGAGTATGTGACGGTGTCTAGGCCTGTTATAGAGGGCGCCATGGTTTCATTTAAAAAATGTTGCTGAGTATGTGACGGTGTCTAGGCCTGTTATAGATGGCGCCATGGTTTCGATTGATATATTTCTACCAGGCGCTACTGCGCATGCACCAATACACTACTGCGAATGCGTAATAAATTCGGGTGGTCTTTGTATTTGGTAGTCGTTGAACAAGACCACCCGGTCCAAATTTATTACGACCCTCCGTTGAAAACATTCCAGACAATAAAGTCGGCAGGAACTGAGTTGGTATGTCATTTGTAGCCTAAAAAAGTAAGTACCACTAACAAACTTATTTTATGCTGGTTTAATAAGCAAATTTTACTTGTAATTTACAGGTGCTGGTAGGACCAAAGTGATGATCCCGAATACAACAAGAGAATAATGCTCTAATGAATGGGCATGTATAATGAATGAATGAATGTAATTTACTTTATCCTCGCGTGGCCGAAAAACGACAGTCGTTATCACACGGGTTTAAACTCTCCTGCCAGCTTACGAGTTACCATGCATGTTATTTTATGGGTGATTATATTTTTTTGGATGTTTTCTTTTTTATGTATGGCTGATAATTTGGACAGCCCATTAGCTGGAGCAATTGCCGTTAAGTGTTTTGCCCAAGGACACCAACGCCCACAATGGTAGCAGCGTCGAGCCTTAAACCCATCCTCCCGGTTACAGGCAGACGCGCTAACTACTATGCCACGGCGCCGGACCGTATACTCCGTTGTAACGTATTCTTTGTTGTGTCTGCTGTGTGCGCATTGGGTTGTATTTAGCGGACATCCAGGTTCTGCACAGTCTGGAATCCGAATAACCTCAGATTTTTTTCGGTCATTATATTTTGGAAACGCTAGCGGGCGGTACGTTATAAACCGCAGGCTAGATACCGATAATAAAAGCTCTAATTGTGACAAAGTTGTTACATTGGTGACCACAGAGAAACCATGGAAGAAAGGCCTCAGTGAACTTTAGCAGTTGGCGCGACTACAAGCAACATTTTAAAAATATAGGTCGTGTGAATAAGTAGCCAGTTCAAAAAAACGGGTCGTCGTCATGCCGCTGCGTTTAGCTAGGAAACTCTGGAAGTGCAGGGTACTAGGAAACTCTGGAAGTGCAGGGTAACTTAAACTATTTGGTCGAACAATTCATTCAACGGTATTTGGTCGGACAACAGCTTGGATGACATGTCGATAAGACGAAATCTAACGCAACACTGCGAAATACACTATCAGAAGTGGTAGATATGGCAGACGGATTGCATTCTTTTGACTTTCACGTGATTCAGCAGACACCGCTTCATGAATGCCGGGATTTGAGCGGTACTAGTGGAGTACGTCGTCTAGTGCAAGTCTGTGCATTATGTGGCGAAACAGGCCCCTGGAAAAGTAATTGTCGACACTAAGGCGTCGGGCGTCATGATATGGGAAAATCAAATCCAGCTTCTTTGAACGGGCGTACTTTAAGGCGTCGGGCGTCATGATATGGGAAAATCAAATCCAGCTTCTTTGAACGGGCGTACTTTAAGGCGTCGGGCGTCATGATATGGGAAAATCAAATCCAGCTTCTTTGAACGGGCGTTAACTGGGTCGGGCGTCATGATATGGGAAAATCAAATCCAGCTTCTTTGAACGGGCGTACTTTAAGGCGTCGGGCGTCATGATATGGGAAAATCAAATCCAGCTTCTTTGAACGGGCGTTAACTGGTGAAAAGGCCAATTCATCAGTTGTTGAAGACGAGGCCAGGTGGACACATGCTGTTTATGTTCTTTTGTCTAATCCTACTAAGTTTTTGGTTGATAGTTGATCAAGTGCTACTATTCTGGACCGTTCTGTTTATGACAATTGTTGTTAAGCGGTGCTATTGGCCACTTAACTCCATGTGGTGTCAATCCTACTAAGTTTTTGGTTGATAGTTGGTCAAGTGGTACTATTCTGGACCGTTCTGTTTATGAACAATTGTTGTTGAGCGGTACTATTGGCCACTTAACTCCATGTGGTGTCATTTCTACGCCCGCTAATAAAGAAATATATAAAGTGCTATGGTAGTGTTCGGGTCCGTCTTAACGTTGGAAAATTACAGACAAATGTAGTTGTCCTGATAGCTGATATTGGCACCACCCCTCGTGGCATAATAGGTTCAGACATCCTCATAAGCGAAGGTTGCCTGATAAATTTTAAAACACGATCGTTCCTGTTTAAAGTGCATGTGACACGGTCATCTATAAATATAAGCTATTTATACTGCAAAATAGTTTTACTTTGTAAAAATGTTTTGTCGAGCCTTCGGCGGATAAAAATACCACACCCATTGTCCAGTTTCAAATGTGAACGTATGAACCCGCCGATCGAAGTGCCTTTTTTGACGCACGGGCCAAATTACTTCTTACTTGTTCGCACTTACCCGTCGCATGTGTTCCACGTAATCGGTATAGCATTGGTAAAATCGGGCATTGGGGCTGGGATACATGATATCCAAGTGGAACGCAAACTTGCGTTAATTTTAAGTATCGTTTGTTCGCTACAATCGTTTTTAATTTGTCGCTGTTGTGTTATTATTACTATCGTGTTGTAAACTATATATGCAATAAAAAATAAAAAAAACTACTGCGAATGCGTAATAAATTCGGGTGGTCTTTTGCATTTGGTAGTCGTTGAACAAGACCACCCGGTCTAAATTTATTACGACCCTCCGTTAGAAAACATTCCAGACAATAGACTAGGTTTACACATTAAAACTTAAAATAAAAGTTTTTGAATTAAAGTCGACAGGAACTGAGTTGGTATGTTATTTGTAGCCTAAAAAAGTAAGTACCACTAACAACCTTTTTTTATGCTGGTTTAATAAGCAAATTTTACTTGTAATTTACAGGTGCTGGAAGACCAAAGTGATCCCAGAATACAACAAGAGAAGGGAATAGACTAGGTTTACACATTAAAACTTAAAATAAAGGTTTACACATTAAAACTTAAAATAAAAGTTTTTGAATTAAAGTCGGCAGGAACTGAGTTGGTATGTTATTTGTAGCCTAAAAAAGTAAGTACCACTAACAACCTTTTTTTATGCTGGTTTAATAAGCAAATTTTACTTGTAATTTACAGGTGCTGGAAGACCAAAGTGATCCCAGAATACAACAAGAGAATAATGCTCTAATGAATGGGCATGTATAATGAATGAATGTAATTTACTTTATCCTCGCGTGGCCGAAAAACGACAGTCGTTATCACACAGGTTTAAACTCTCGTGCCAGCTTACGAGTTACCATGCATGTTATTTTATGGGTGATTATATTTTTTTGGATGTTTTCTTTTTTATGTATGGCTGATAATTTGGACAACCCATTAGCTGGAGTAATTGCCGTTAAGTGTTTTGCCCAAGGACACAAACGCCCACAATGGTAGCAGCGTCGAGCCTTAAACCCATCCTCCCGGTTACAGGCAGACGCTCTAACTACTATGCCACGGCGCCGGACCGTATACTCCGTTGTAACGTATTCTTTGTTGTGTCTGCTGTGTGCGCATTGGGTTGTATTTAGCGGACATCCGGGTTCTGCAGTCTGGAATCCGAATAACCTCAGATTTTTTTCGGTCATTATATTTTGGAAACGCTAGCGGGCGGTAAGTTATAAACCGCAGGCTAGATACCGATAATAAAAGCTCTAATTGTGACAAAGTTGTTACATTGGTGACCACAGAGAAACCATGGAAGAAAGGCCTCAGTGAACTTTAGCAGTTGGGGCGACTACAAGCAACATTTTAAAAATATAGGTCGTGTGAATAAGTAGCCAGTTCAAAAAAACGGGTCGTTGTCATGCCGCTGCGTTTAGCTAGGAAACTCTGGAAGTGCAGGGTAACTTAAACTATTTGGTCGAACAATTCATTCAACGGTATTTGGTCGGACAACAGCTTGGATGACATGTCGATAAGACGAAATCTAACGCAACACTGCGAAATACACTATCAGAAGTGGTAGATATGGCAGACGGATTGCATTCTTTTGACTTTCACGTGATTCAGCAGACACCGCTTCATGAATGCCGGGATTTGAGCGGTACCAGTGGAGTACGTCGTCTAGTGCAAGTCTGTGCATTATGTGGCGAAACAGGCCCCTGGAAAAGTAATTGTCGACACTTTAAGGCGTCAGGCGTCATGATATGGGAAAATCAAATCAAGATTCTTTGAACGGGCGTTAACTGGTGAAAAGGCCAATTCATCAGTTGTTGAAGACGAGGCCAGGTGGACACATGCTGTTTATGTTCTTTTGTCTAATCCTACTAAGTTTTTGGTTGATAGTTGATCAAGTGCTACTATTCTGGACCGTTCTGTTTATGAACAATTGTTGTTAAGCGGTGCTATTGGCCACTTAACTCCATGTGGTGTCAATCCTACTAAGTTTTTGGTTGAAAGTTGGTCAAGTGCTATTATTCTGGACCGTTCTGTTTATGAACAATTGTTGTTGAGCGGTGCTATTGGCCACTTAACTCCATGTGGTGTCATTTCTACGCCCGCTAATAAAGAAAATATAAAGTGCTATGGTAGTGTTCGGGTCTGTCTTAACGTTGGAAAGTTACAGCCAAATGTAGTTGTCCTGATAGCTGATATTGGCACCACCCCTCGTGGCATATTAGGTTCAGACATCCTCATAAGCGAAGGTTGCCTGATAAATTTTAAAACACGATCGTTCCTGTTTAAAGTGCATGTGACACGGTCATCTATAAATATAAGCTATTTATACTGCAAAATAGTTTTAATTTGTAAAAATGTTTTGTCGAGCCTTCGGCGGATAAAAATACCACACCCATTGTCCAGTTTCAAATGTGAACGTATGAACCCGCCGATCGAAGTGCCTTTTCTGACGCTCTGCTGCACGGGCCAAATTACTTCTTACTTGTTCGCACTTACCCGTCGCATGTGTTCCACGTAATCGGTATAGCATTGGTAAAATCGGGCATTGGGGCTGGGATACATGATATCCAGTGGCAGATCAATTACTCGACCCAACATTAACCTTGTTATATTCTACCCGTGTCGGGCGTGGCTGGCTGGACCCGGGGCAGTATAACTGAAACTATTTGATCGGGTGTAAGCGTGACCAGTGTCACGCGTGAACTTCTCACTGTTTATAACGCGTCCTAGCACTACCAGTCTTCTTAAAGTTTATTGGGTGAAGTAGAGGGACGGGACGATACTCTTGCGGGACGGTTAAACAGAGTGAGAAGACAGGGCCACTCCAGGGTGTTGCATACAGTTACAAATATATACAAATTTCACTTACATGTAGTAACCTTATGCAAATAGAATGCTTCGTTAGGGTTAGACACTAAAATTAATACAAACATTAACAGTAAAATATATACGAACAGATGGATTACGTCCGATCTGCAGTCGGTTACTAAAAAAGAGAAACGGAAAGGGCAAACAAACAAGGCCACGTAACTTGCGCAAAAAAGTACTGCGCAATGAAGGCAATTTTAAAGCCATTCTAAATTTATTGGTAGCGCGCGGGGACTCCAGGAGATATTGAGACCTAATTTCAAAACAAATTCGAGGAAAAGTTGTACAGAACGTCAAGAAAGCCGGAATTTTCTCAATATTGGCAGATGAAACGAGCGACGTCACTAATTCCGAACAATTGTCTCTGGTGGTGCGATACGTCCATGATCTTCTAGATGATACATCAGTGTTAAAATAAGTTTTTTTTTAGGATTTAGTGAAGCTGATGATTTAACGGGGAAAGGCCGTGTACAAATACTCCAGTTGCTTACACAATGGGGTTTGGAACCCGATAAGCTTAGAGGGCACGACGGCGCAGCGTCTATGGCGGGAAAAATA
Organism: Ciona robusta; assembly: GCF_009617815.1. Lineage (NCBI taxonomy): Eukaryota > Metazoa > Chordata > Ascidiacea > Phlebobranchia > Cionidae > Ciona > Ciona robusta. Next base: position 207,771 of record NC_143241.1, on the reverse strand, counting down.
AAAGGAGTGCAAGCTGTGATATCTAGGCAGTATCCGTTAGCTGTCTGTGTGCACTGTGCCTGCCACTGTTTAAACCTGACCTTATCCTCTTCAAGTGGCATTCCAACCATACGGCGTCCAATGAAAACAATTCAAGGTTGCATAACCAAAGCATATATACTAAAAGCAATGACGCTCTTTACCGCCATTGGTGGATTTGTCATTCTTCCCAGCTTTACGAGATTATTCACCGTCACGCATGGTTGCCTATATTAAAGCTGCAGAGAAACAATTAGTAAATTACTAAAGTTACACACAAAATGTCTGTCTTGGAAACTGAATCTGCTTTAGAGAGGTTAATATTGGAAATTGAGGTCGATGTATCCGTTGAAGATGAGACGGAAAATAATGCAGGTTTGCTGTCAGTTTAGATGATTTGTGGACGAGAGCTGCTGAAAAAGTGAAAGAATATTTACCAGAGTGTTCAATGCAATATCAGTTTTTGGGGGATTAGATAGTTATTGGCGCCAACAACTAGTTGAACTGTACAGTATGGATTCCACAAAAATTGCCCATAACTTTTCTAAGGTTATTAATTGTGCTCCAAATGACAGAATCCTACGAGCTATCCTTGTAGAATTGCTTCCAATGCTTGAAACTGGTCATTGCACTTCAATCTCTGAAGAACCAGTGGTTTTAACAGACAACGTACCCATTAATGGAGATGAAAGAGAACTATGTTACTATGTTGGTGGAAGAGTCATTCATGCTATGTTTGTGAAAACCAAACACCCGGTGTTTATTAAACTTAGGAGTGGAACTGCAGATATTGGAAACGGAGATGAAAGAGAACTATGTTACTATGTTGGTGGAAGAGTCATTCATGCTATGTTTGTGAAAACCAAACACCCGGTGTTTATTAAACTTAGGAGTGGAACTGCAGATATTGGAAACAAACTTAATTGCTGGCTGCTAACTGAGGTTGGGCAACGCTTATTCGGGTCTATGGAACTGCTTATTAAAGCTAAATTGATTAATGGTGTAGCGGTTGATGTGGGAAAGCAGTAGATTTAATCTTTAATTTAATGCACCAACAAAATGTATTGAAGCCTCGAGACTGAATGTCTACAACTTACGTCCCTCTAATAACCGGTTTTTCGTGTACAACATTCTGGCATTCGTGTAAATATACGTCTTCTTTGTGTAGGCTCAAAGGGAGACAATTAAAGTATCGTCAAAGCGCAGTTAAAACACTCCCGATTTCTTTAATGTCTATCTTTGTATAATTACTGACGCTGCACACCCTACGGGGCAAACTCACTGGGCGTTTTATTATCTTTTTGCCGTGTGTGTTTCTGTTATAAAAAGGGTGCCCAAATACTGGACACTACGGTTTTTCGTCATGGCATTATCGTGAACGCTCTCCGCGATTACTATTTCGTGTGTTGTTCTCCGCCACCGTTGTCTTGTCAAATAAAGGAGTCAATATTCTGTTGAGTTGGGTGCTAGTCATTTCGATCGCCTAGATGAGGTTCAGGATCGAGTACGTGTAGAGAGTTACTGCTACTATTTATGACCACCCCCCACATTTGGTGACCCCGGGACACGACCTTCCGAAGACAAATCAACGGTGAAGCATTTAATTTATTTTGCATGCTTATTTTACATTATTACTTTGGGTTTCGTAAGTTATACCATGGCCCCAGGTTTTTCCTTTTTTAAACGTTTACGAAATAAGTCGAAGTATAAACGCACTGTGCCACCACCTTCCTCCTTTAGCACAAAAGATTTATCTTGTATATCGAGTGAAACTAGTCGGTTTATAAATGATAAATATGCCAATGGTGATGCCTATGGGAACGCGCGTATGGGTTATGTTAAAGCCGATCTTTTGGGTTATAAATCGCGCGAACAACCCCAATGTGTCAGTAAAGTATCCCCCACTACTAGTGTTAATGCAGGGATAACTGCACGCGAAATTATGCCAGATAAAATGACCAACTTAGAGATTCCCTTGTTCTCGCCTTCCTCTGTGCGCCTGTGGTTTGATACTATAGAACGCATATTCGACTCCAACCAAGTTTGTAGTGAGTGCGTTCGCTTCACTCACGCTGTTTCAGGCCTTGGGCTTGAACAAATTGATAAGGTCAGCCATGTTGTTTTAAATGGCGATGTTGATTTTCCTTATTCTAATTTAAAGTCTGCATTACTTAAGTTTTACGAACCGGCCGAAGTAGAACGGTTACCTAAGCGTTTTGACGAGACACAGTTCGCCTAGATGAGGTTCAGGATCGAGTACGTGTAGAGAGTTACTGCTACTATTTATGACCACCCCCCACATTTGGTGACCCCGGGACACGACCTTCCGAAGACAAATCAACGGTGAAGCATTTAATTTATTTTGCATGCTTATTTTACATTATTACTTTGGGTTTCGTAAGTTATACCATGGCCCCAGGTTTTTCCTTTTTTAAACGTTTACGAAATAAGTCGAAGTATAAACGCACTGTGCCACCACCTTCCTCCTTTAGCACAAAAGATTTATCTTGTATATCGAGTGAAACTAGTCGGTTTATAAATGATAAATATGCCAATGGTGATGCCTATGGGAACGCGCGTATGGGTTATGTTAAAGCCGATCTTTTGGGTTATAAATCGCGCGAACAACCCCAATGTGTCAGTAAAATATCCCCCACTACTAGTGTTAATGCAGGGATAACTGCACGCGAAATTATGCCAGATAAAATGACCAACTTAGAGATTCCCTTGTTCTCGCCTTCCTCTGTGCGCCTGTGGTTTGATACTATAGAACGCATATTCGACTCCAACCAAGTTTGTAGTGAGTGCGTTCGCTTCACTCACGCTGTTTCAGGCCTTGGGCTTGAACAAATTGATAAGGTCAGCCATGTTGTTTTAAATGGCGATGTTGATTTTCCTTATTCTAATTTAAAGTCTGCATTACTTAAGTTTTACGAACCGGCCGAAGTAGAACGGTTACCTAAGCGTTTTGACGAGACACAGTTGAATGCTCACAAACCCACTGAAATGTTGAACAAAATGACATCGTCGCTAAGCAGTCACGGCAATAACTGCGATGTCACTGAAAGCTTTTTTAATAAAGGATATGTTGATCGTTTGCCTGAAGATGTAAGGTACACGCTTGGTCTTGAATATGCGCAGCCTGATATTGAAACTCTCGCTTGTAAAGCAGATAGTATGATGTTAAATTTGCCGCATTTTGTTCCTAATTTATCGTCTACCATTCCTGATGTTGGTAACGCGCGCGAAACTCTTTCGCCTACCAGGATTAGCTTTCAGGCGTCTGTTAATGATAATTTGCGCATTCACCAGCTGATCGACGAGCGCAATTCAATTAAAAATGCTTCCTCTCAATGTGTAATACCCCCTGTTAATCTTGGCTTTTGCACGTCTAACGATGTTTATCAGCGCGGTGATGTTAATTTCCCACCTCGCAAGAATGCCTGGCGTTCACGTTGTTTTAATCAGCCTCCTTTCTGTCGCCACCGTAAACGGCGCAACCGTCGTTTTTCTCCGTCCCAATTCTGCTTTTATCATGCTACATATGGGTACCGAGCGCATAAATGCATTCAGCCATGCAGTTGGCATAATGATTCCAGGAAACGTGTTAAGTTTTCCACGTGCGCGGTGAGCCGGAATAATTGGACTTCTTACACGCCGTCTACCTTTAATGTATTTGATAATCGTCTAAATTTGTCTTTCCTTTGTGATTCTGGTAGCGCCGTTAGTGTCATTCCTTTATGGTTTGTCCCTCGTTTTAGTCGACGGAAGTCTATGCGCTTGCAAGATGTCTCCGGTAAAACCTTTAGCTCTTATGGTCAAATTAAACTTGTTCTTAATCTTAATATGGGTCGATCATTCGTATGGACTTTTAAGATTTGCGATATTGAACATGCGATTCTTGGAGCCGACTTTTTCAATCACTACCGCATTTTACTCGACGTGTTTGGTAAACGTATGATTCCCCAACATAACTTTCCTAATAAACGTTTAGCTTCTTCAAAGCGTACCAAACGTAGAAAGTTACGTCGTCGACGTCAAGCACATGTTTCTGGCACCAGAAACGATAATAATGGTCTTTCGCCTCTTCGGGAACCGCCTAAGGAGTCGGCAGGCCCGCTTGTACTTCGTCGTAAACAAAAACCGGTTAGTAAAGGCGCATATGGTTTTAATGCCGTTTCGTCGAAACCCCCTGATTTAAATTCTGCCTGTTCGCGTCCTGGGCCAGTTAATAGAGACGTGGGGCACCAGATTGTCACACGTGATCACCCGGTTGCTTACCGTTCCAATCCTCTTTCCACATCTCCAAAAATTAAAATCTCGGTTGTTAACGGTCCGCCTCGTGTTGGAGTTAAAACGCCTTCTTTTCCGAACGACGCCATTGATCTTCACGAAATTTCTCGCATGCAACAAAATAATGATTTTCTTAATGATATGGAACTGTATGGAAGTCTTCAAGTCGTAAATCGCCCCCTGCCTAACTGTAATGATGTCATATTTGGTGACGTATCCACCGGTTCTTTTCGACCCATTATTCCGTGTTTGCTTCGTCGCAAAGTTTTTGGTACTTTACATTCTTTGTCGCATCCATCAATCAGAGCCACACAAAAACTCATTGGCGATAGATTTGTGTGGTACGGAATGAGATCTGACATTCGTGATTGGTGTGTGTCTTGTGTTTGTAAACAACATGTGGTTAAATCGTGCACCTCTTGGTTAGTTTCGACGAGTGACTCGGAAATTATACTGACAATCTGGGTTGTATAAGTTACGGTGCGTCCATTTTTGCCTAGACTATTTTTTTGACGTTCCCACACAATTTAAATCCCCGGTAAAATATGTTAATTAGCGCTTTAGTAAACTCGAGGGAACGTCACGTCCCATACACCAGGCATATAAATCATCCCCTTTGTCTCATATTTTGTGTCTACTTCTATTACAAAGATTTCTCCGTTTACTATTTTATTTTATCAGTCAAACCAAACACTTAAATTTCTTCTTCTATGTTAATTATAATACACACTTTTATGTTTATAAAATTACTTTCCACGTCTATCCCAAAACAACCACAGAACTGCATAATTTTCTTTTTGCATTGCTCTTGGTTAATTACATTTCTTCATTCACTTTGCTAAAATCAATAACTTTGTTGTAATCACCTTTAATTTTGTGACATTTTTTTTCTATTTTAACATGATTTTGGTATTTTCAAAAAAATCAGTTTACAGCATTTCTTTTTGTAATTATGTACCATCACCTTATCTATGTTAAGACGTATTTTTTGTATCTATTCAATCTGAGACTTCATTATACTTCACCAAATTCGTTTTTTTTAGACATTCCCTGCAAGAACACTGATGCCCTACAATTGATCACCCCACCAATTAACACATCTACGCGAACGTACCGTTCAAATCCTCAAGTGAATATCACTGAAAATATGTCGATCAGTCGAAGTAAAGTTACGGCTACAACACAGTCGTGCAAACATCGAAGAAAACCAAACAAAAGAAATGAAACTCCGAGAGTTTTCCAGAAAACCCAAAGAGGAGGATCAATAATGAAACCAAAAACTCCAAAAGCCTTTAACAATAAAAAAAACTGAAATCATGAGGAACAGTTCGCGTGGATCGTCAGCACATGAAACCATCTTGTGTGGGTGTGAGCCTATTTGTAGCGGTTGATGTGGGAAAGCAGTAGATTTATTCTTTAATTTAATGCACCAACAAAATGTATTGAAGCCTCGAGACTGAATGTCTACAACTTACGTCCCTCTAATAACCGGTTTTTCGTGTACAACATTCTGGCATTCGTGTAAATATACGTCTTCTTTGTGTAGGCTCAAAGGGAGACAATTAAAGTATCGTCAAAGCGCAGTTAAAACACTCCCGATTTCTTTAATGTCTATCTTTGTATAATTACTGACGCTGCACACCCTACGGGGCAAACTCACTGGGCGTTTTATTATCTTTTTGCCGTGTGTGTTTCTGTTATAAAAAGGGTGCCCAAATACTGGACACTACGGTTTTTCGTCATGGCATTATCGTGAACGCTCTCCGCGATTACTATTTCGTGTGTTGTTCTCCGCCACCGTTGTCTTGTCAAATAAAGGAGTCAATATTCTGTTGAGTTGGGTGCTAGTCATTTCGATCGCCTAGATGAGGTTCAGGATCGAGTACGTGTAGAGAGTTACTGCTACTATTTATGACCACCCCCCACAATGGCATAAAGAAACTAAGCCAAAACAAATTGTCAGCTATTTGGTACCAAAAAAATGCAATTCTTCTGACCGACTTGGTTACGGATAACAACTCCAAAAATTTACTACTTGCAATGATCGAAAGGTATATCAGAACAAGATCTCATAAATATGCCCAACAGGTTGTTAGTCAACTTCATTATCATTTAAAATCAATGAAGCAGTCACAACAGAAACACGTTTATACTGGTCCAGGTATGTCATTTAGACAAAGCGGAAGCAGATAAGTTTCACATGCTTAATAATAGCTTTAGTTGAAAATTAGAATAAAACTCCTAAATATAATCTCCATCCTAGCGACAATGAGTGGTAGGAATACTAACCTACTATGATACCCACTGTAGCATTTGTACTGTGCTCAGTTTAATATGAATCAAGTTGGTTCAGGGGACTGGGAAAATGGTACAAAGTATACAACCACTTAAAAACAAAAAGCATTTCTTTATTACTTACAATACAGTGTAACTGCAGTGTAAAATATAAATACAGTAAAATACAAAAAAACAAAAAGCATTTCTTTATTACTTACAATACAGTGTAACTGCAGTGTAAAATATAAATACAGTAAAATACAAAAGTTGAAAATTAGAATAAAACTCCTAAATATAATCTCCATCCTAGCGACAATGAGTGGTAGGAATACTAACCTACTATGATACCCACTGTAGCATTTGTACTGTGCTCAGTTTAATATGAATCAAGTTGGTTCAGGGGACTAGGAAAATGGTACAAAGTATACAACCACTTAAAAACAAAAAGCATTTTTTTATTACTTACAATATACAGTAAAACAAAAAGCATTTCTTTATTACTTACAATATACAGTGTAACTGCAGTGTAAAATATAAATACAGTAAAAAACAAAAAAAAACATTTTTAAACCATATATATATATATATAAACACCGGATGTTTGGTTTTCACAAACATAGCATAAATGACTCTTCCACCAACATAGTAACATAGTTCTCTTTCATCTCCATTAATGGGTACATTGTCTGTTAAAACCACTGGTTCTTCAGACATTGAAGTGCAATGACCAGTTTCAAGCATTGGAAGCAATTCTACAAGGATAGCTCGTAGGATTCTGTCATTTGGAGCACAATTAATAACCTTAGAAAAGTTATGGGCAATTTTTGTGGAATCCATACTGTACAGTTTAACTAGTTGTTGGCGCAAATAACTATCTAATCCCCCAAAAACTGATATTGCATTGGACACTGGTAAATATTCTTTCACTTTTTCAGCAGCTCTCGTCCACAAATCATCTATACTGACATACAGCAAGCCTGCATTATTTTCCGTCTCATCTTCAACGGATACATCGACCTCAATTTCCAATATTAACCTCTCTAAAGCAGATTCAGTTTCCAAGACAGACATTTTGTGTGTAACTTTAGTAATTTACTAATTGTTTCTCTGCAGCTTTAATATAGGCAACCATGTGTGACGGTGAATAATCTCGTAAAGCTGGGAAGAATGACAAATCCACCAATGGCGGTAAAGAGCGTCATTGCTTTTAGTATATATGCTTTGGTTATGCAATCTTGAATTGTTTTCATTGGACGCCGTATGGTTGGAATGCCACTTGAAGAGGATAAGGTCAGGTTTAAACAGTGGCAGGCACAGTGCACACAGACAGCTAACGGATACTGCCTAGATATCACAGCTTGCACTCCTTTTATTTTTCCCGCCATAGACGCTGCCCCGTCGTGCCCTCTAAGCTTATCGGGTTCCAAACCCCATTGTGTAAGCAACTGGAGTATTTGTACACTCAGGCCTTTCCCCGTTAAATCATCAGCTTCACTAAATCCTAAAAAAAAACTTCTTTTAACACGGATGTATCATCTAGAAGATCATGGACGTATCGCACCACCAGAGACAATTGTTCGGAATTAGTGACGTCGCTCGTTTCATCTGCCAATATTGAGAAAATTCCGGCTTTCTTGACGTTCTGTACAACTTTTTCTCGAATTTGTTTTGAAATTAGGTCTCAATATCTCTTGGAGTCCCCGCGCGCTACCAATAAATTTAGAATGGCTTTAAAATTGCCTTCATTGCGCAGTACTTTTTTGCGCAAGTTACGTGGCCTTGTTTGTTTGCCCTTTCCGTTTCTCTTTTTTAGTAACCGACTGCAGATCGGACGTAATCCATCTGTTCGTATATATTTTACTGTTAATGTTTGTATTAATTTTAGTGTCTAACCCTAACGAAGCATTCTATTTGCATAAGGTTACTACATGTAAGTGAAATTTGTATATATTTGTAACTGTATGCAACACCCTGGAGTGGCCCTGTCTTCTCACTCTGTTTAACCGTCCCGCAAGAGTATCGTCCCGTCCCTTTACTTCACCCAATAAACTTTAAGAAGACTGGTAGTGCTAGGACGCGTTATAAACAGTGAGAAGTTCACGCGTGACACTGGTCACGCTTACACCCGATCAAATAGTTTCAGTTATACTGCCCCGGGTCCAGCCAGCCACGCCCGACACGGGTAGAATATAACAAGGTTAATGTTGGGTCGAGTAATTGATCTGCCACTGGATATCATGTATCCCAGCCCCAATGCCCGATTTTACCAATGCTATACCGATTACGTGGAACACATGCGACGGGTAAGTGCGAACAAGTAAGAAGTAATTTGGCCCGTGCAGCAGAGCGTCAGAAAAGGCACTTCGATCGGCGGGTTCATACGTTCACATTTGAAACTGGACAATGGGTGTGGTATTTTTATCCGCCGAAGGCTCGACAAAACATTTGTACAAATTAAAACTATTTTGCAGTATAAATAGCTTATATTTATAGATGACCGTGTCACATGCACTTTAAACAGGAACGATCGTGTTTTAAAATTTATCAGGCAACCTTCGCTTATGAGGATGTCTCAACCTAATATGCCACGAGGGGTGCCAATATCAGCTATCAGGACAACTACATTTGTCTGTAACTTTCCAACGTTAAGACAGACCCGAACACTACCATAGCACTTTATATTTTCTTTATTAGCGGGCGTAGAAATGACACCACATGGAGTTAAGTGGCCAATAGCACCGCTCAACAACAATTGTTCATAAACAGAACGGTCCAGAATAGTAGCACTTGACCAACTATCAACCAAAAACTTAGTAGGATTGACACCACATGGAGTTAAGTGGCCAATAGCACCGCTTAACAACAATTGTCATAAACAGAACGGTCCAGAATAGTAGCACTTGATCAACTATCAACCAAAAACTTACTAGGATTAGACAAAAGAACAATCTTGTTTTTCGCACTGATTTATGCTAGGAAAAACCCCCAAGCCCGAACCCTTAACACCTACTTTTAACCCTTAACCCCTAAATTTAAAAAAACAACAAATTATGTAATCTGTAACGTTGAATTCAAACGCGGTAATTCCACAGAAATAAAAAAGAATAGAACGCGCATCTCCAATGTTGGCAAAGGAGAGAGGTAATACCTAAACCATTCTGTGTGGTGTGGACGTATTTGTAGCGGTTGATTGTGTTCTAGCACAGATTTAATGATATAAATATAGCTAAATTTAACACTAATGCATAAAGATCGAATATCGTTGTATAGCGAAAACAAATGCATGACAGGAATGGAATGCAGTTTCACTGCTTTCGTAACATCTACTTTCCCGTCATTCTAATCGTGATAATAAAACAATTACCCAGGTGTGTGTATGCCAGGCGAGGCAATTGCCACATGCCAATGACGCGTTTTATTGTTTTGCTACACGTGTTTTTCGTTATATAATTTCCTGTACTGCCAGGCAGTACGGGGCTTGCAATACCCTGCTGTTCTCGTTTTGCCTCTAAGCACGATGCCGCACTTTTACCGTACAATAAAAATACAATAAAAGAGTTGTGCCGTACAAGTGTATACATCGGTGTGCAATGCGTTGACGGATAGCGTGTGCGTCGGGGCAGGATGGAACAGCGTCGTCGCGAGGCTGCGGAGCGCGAACCCACAACTTCAACATGAGCCGCCCCCCACAATATATTGCATACAAAACATTAATTACGTTCTAGGGTAGATATATTGATTACAAAACATGAATTACGTTCTAGGGTAGATATATTGCATACAAAACATTAATTACGTTCTAGGGTACATATATTGCATACAAAACATTAATTACGTTCTTGAGTAGATATATTGAATACAAAATGTTAATTACGTTCTAGGGTAGATGTATTGCATACAAAACATTAATTACGTTCTAGGGTAGATATATTGCATACAAAACATTAATTACGTTCTGGGGTAGATATATTGAATACAAAACATGAATATTGAATACAAACATTAATTACGTTCTAGGGTAGATATATTGCATACAAAACATTAATTACGTGCTAGGGTAGATATATTGAATACAAAACCTGAATTACGTTCTAGGGTAGATATATTGCATACAAAACATTAATTACGTTCTAGGGTAGATATATTGAATACAAAATATGAATTACGTTCTAGGGTAGATGTATTGCATACAAATCAATAATTACGTTCTGGGGTGGATATATTGCATACAAGAGATCACACAGATCTAATGCATGAGCACGGTATTGTGGGGGGCGGCTAATGTTGAAGTTGTTGCTCGCGCTCCGCAGCCTCGCGACGACGCTGTTCCATCCTGCCCCGACGCACGCGCTATCAGACTCCGCAACGCATTGCACACCGATGTATGACACTTGTACGGCACATCTCAGTTTATTGTACGGTGAAAGTGCGACATCGAGCTTAGAGACAAAGTGAGAACAGCAGGGTATTGCAAGCCCCGTACTGCCTCTCAGTACAGGAAAGGTTTATATAACAAAAAACACGTGTAGCAAAGCAATAAAACGCGTCATTGGCATGTGGCAATTGCCTCGCCTGGCATACACACAACTCGGTAATTGTTTTATTATCACGATTAGAATGACGGGAAAGTAGATGCTACGAAAGCAGCGAAACTACATTCCATTCCTGTCATGCTTTTGTTTTCGCTATACAACGTTGCTTTATATTCAATCTTTATGTATTAGTATTGAATTTAGCTATCTTTATATCATTAAATCTGTGCTAGAGCACAATCAACCGCTACAGTATAAACTAATTAGCACATTATTAATTACCCCTATCACTACAATGGTCGACTGAGATCGATCAAAAACAAATCAAAAGTAACCAATAACCAACAAAGCGGGTTTCAGTCGCCATTGGTGACTGTGGGGCAGTAGATAGAATGCATTTATTCGTGTTTTATAACTCATTAAACTTAAGACGTGTAAGGCTTGTGAAAGTTCGGTAAAGAATATGTGTAAATACGCTTTGTACAACTCATGTACCATGTGTTCACTCGTAAATTTACAATAGTTAAGCTTGTCGTTGTTTAAAAACGTTTGTTTTTGTGAATTTGGATAAACCGTAATCACGCAGTATTATAGGTAATGTTAGAAGTTAATATTATTCATTTCGTGGCGGCTGCACAATGATTTATTGCGAGCGGTAAACTAAAAGAGCGAAGAAACGAGAGACGCGGTGTTTATACCGAATTACCGAAGATAACGATAAGAAAATGGCACTTGTCTACGCTTCGGTGCACACACGCTAATTCTGCGGTTTTAAATCTGAAAATTTAGTTTAAAAATTATAAATAATAATATGATTTGATTTCAATCAAGAGACTAAAGAATAAATGCTAGAATTTAGAATTGATATAAGTGCGGAAAAAAATCGCCCTATCAGCAACAACACAAAGCCAAGAACAACTGTTCGACGAAAAAGGATCTATATGACCACTACCGTGCTCAACAAAACATGAATTACGTCTTATGGTAGATATATTGTACAGAAAATATAACTTATGGTGAGCATATATCACTTCCACTTATGTGGGCTGTAGCTCAATATATTATCGAAAATATTATAAATCGAATAAATCAATAAAATACATATATATTACAGACACAGTCATACATAATACAGCTTACTATGTAAACCACGTAGTTTCTACTTCTGCGACTGACATGTGATGCTATTACAAACCTATTTGCGCTGCGTAATACTGCAATTCCTTTTTTTTCTATTTAAATACTCGGGCATGTCGACAAGAATTACGTTCTGGGACAGAGGATAAAGTGCGTACCGTTGTTGAACATTAATCTAACGATATCCAGTACTTAGTTTTCGGAAACCAATATTTTACCATTTTCGGTCCATTCAAATTGTGTGGTTCATAGATGTCACATATATAACTAGATAACTCGGCTTGTTTCCAATATTCCAACCGACTAGAAGAGCCACATATTGCGTCGCTTAGGACCCACCTTACGAACTAAGTCCCAAGACGCTTGGGACTCACTTTAGTATGGGAGGTTAGGTAAAAAGAGCCATTAAGGAAAAGTAATATATTATATAAGTGGGATTGGGGAGCTAATTCATGTCGTTTTTGTTTTAGATATATATAGTGTTTTTCGCGTCCAAAATTATTCTGTTGTCGTAATACAATCGTTTCGATTGACATGTTTCTACCAGGCGCTATTGCGCATGCGCAAAGACACTACTGCGAATGCGTAATAAATTCGGGTGGTCTTTTGCATTTGGTAGTCGTTGAACAAGACCACCCGGTCTAAATTTATTACGACCCTCCGTTGAAAATATTCCAGACAATAGACAGGACGTTTACACACTAAAACTTTAAAAAAAGTATTTGAATTAAAGTCGGCAGGAACTGAGTTGGTATGTTATTTGTAGCCTAAAAAAGTAACAAACTTATTTTATGGTGGTTGAATAAGCAAATTTTACTTGTAATTTACAGGTGCTGGTAGACCAAAGTGATCATAGAATACAACAAGAGAATAAAGCTATTATGAATGGGCATGTATAATGAATGGGTAAATGAATGTAACTTACTTTATCCTCGCGTGGCCGAAAAACGACGGTTGTTATCACACGGGTTTAAACTCTCGTGCCAGCTTACGAGTTACCATGCATGTTACTTTGTGGGTGATTATACTTTTTTGGATGTTTTTGTTTTTTATGTATGGCTAATAATTAGACAACCCATTAGTTGGAGCAATTGCCGTTAAGTGTCTTGCCCAAGGACACAAACGCCCACAATGGTAGCAGCGTCGAGCCTTAAACCCATCCTCCCGGTTACAGGCAGACGCGCTAACTACTATGCCACGGCGTCGGACCGTATACTCCGTTGTAACGTATTCTTTGTTGTGTCTGCTGTGTGCGCATTGGGTTGTATTTAGCGGAAATCCGGGTTCTGCACAGTCTGAAATCCGAATAACCTTAGATTTTCTCAGTCATTATATTTTGGAAACGCTAGCGAGCGGTACGTTAAACCGCAGCCTACAATACCGATAATAAAAGCTTTAATTGTGACAAAGTTGTTACATTGGTGACCACAGAGGAACCATGGAAGAAAGGCCTCAGTTAACTTTTCCAGTATGTTCGACGGGAGTATAGCAGTTGGGGCGGCGACTACAAGCAACATTTTAAAAATATAGGTCGTGTGAATAAGTAGTCAGTTCAAAAAAACGGGTCGTCGTCATGCCGCCGTGTTTAGCTAGGAAACTCTTCTGTAAGTGCAGGGTAACTTAAACGGCGAGGACAAATGAAACTTCGCTTGTCTAACAAATGAGCTCGACAGCCACTATGGAACCACAAATGTTACATTTCTGTCTAGTCCTAACGTTTGTAAAACACCCGTGGTCAGATAAAACCGTATTGTAATATAAAGCTGTATATAAAAACAAGGAACGTCCGACTCTTAACACGACATAGTACGTACTCGCTTTACACTTAGTCTCTAAGGCAGTGACCTAAAGACGGGCGTGGTCTAAGAAAGTAATTAGCGTGGGAGGGAATTTGAGGGAGCAGGTGGAGCGCATACGGCTCAAGACACATAGGGCGAGTTTTTTGTAACAATCTCCCCCTCTTCAAATGTCTGTGTCACCTGACACGGAAGTTACGTGAACACAAATGAGAAAACGTACATATAAGGTGCACAAAATAAAATACACGCACGAAATACCACACACACACACCAGATCTCTATAAATTTAAGTTGCACATTAACACAACAACAAAACACACATAATTAAACATAAATCTGGTAGCGAGTAACGACTACACCGATTCAAATTAATTAAACTCGTGCAAACAAAGTGGGCTAAAACTAAATCAAAGAAAACAAAACAACAAACAGAGAGAAGCATTTACAAAATTTACGAAATAAGTTTCCAACTTTTTCTTGAAAAAAAAAGGGAATAAAATGTGCAATGCATAGCGTTTAAACCTCAAACGGTGACGTGTTTCAACGTCTTTCTACTTCGGGGTAATATGCCGGTCTTCCTGATGTTCGTTGTGATCTTCTTTGCTCGTGTTGACTTTGCCGCCCCTGTGCTTCCAAAACCTGATGTGAATACTGGTTATAATACCAGTAAGCGCCAGGTTGTAGCGGAAAGTTTCTTCGCTGTTGCCGTTCTAAATTTTCGGCTCGGTTCTGATCGCTGTCACACTCCCTCTCCTGAAAGTCACCATGACTTTTCTTCAAGCGATTAAACGGACTGTCTGTCTTCGGGAATCCTTGTCCATAACTACGTATTAACCGGTGGGACAACCTCTACCACCTTGAATGGACCCCTATAAAGCAGATGAAACATTTTCTTTTCGTTGTTTCTCAGCACAGTGTCCCGTAAAAGCACCGATTCCCCGACCGAGAACGTGGTGATCTTGGAAGCGTTTCGATTTCATCGTTCTTTCATTGACTGACGCCGTTTTCTCATTCGATTTCGTACCACCTCGTGCACTAGGATCATTCTGTCTTGTAATTCGGACATTAGTGTGGTCGTTGGCATAAATAATGGACTTCCTTTCATCAGGTCGACTGGTAGCTGTAGATCTCTACCTGTTAAAAGGAAGTGCGGTGAAACGCCGGTTTCTTCGTGACGACTCGCATTGTAAGTTGCGCATATCGACGATAGTGCTTCATCCCACAGGTGCGGGTCGTTCTGAACATAGTTTTGTAGCATAGATAATCGTTCGATTATTTCTTTCTACTCCGCCATTCCCAGAAGGATGATAGCTGGAAGTGCGGCTTTTCTTGCATCCAAGTAACTGGTCAGTTTCTGGAATATTGCACTTTCAAAATTGCCACCTTGGTCGGAATATACACGATCGTTCAGCGACTCGGCAGGCTGTCCTTTTCTTTTGCCAGGTGACCTCCCCCATGGGCGTGCATTATTGCTGGTCGCATTGGCTCGGGTACCAGAACCTACAGTCTCATCGTGTCAAGTGTATCTTCACATTTCCTTTTTTATGCGACGTGGATATTGTCGAATTGGTGTTGCAGAGCCAGTGTCAATGTGATGTTTTACGATGTGGGTCATTCCTTGATCGCGGTCGGATAATAAAAACGCAGCTGATCTTTTTCTTAAAATTTCAACAAGGGACGAACGTTCTACTTGGCTGAGGGGTATAGCGTCAACGTTCAGTTGTTTTAATAGTTCAGACACGTTGTCTGATGATGTATCTTGATCGTTATTTGCTGTTACGTTTGTGACACTGCAAATCGAACATACGTTATTATAATTTACATTTGAGCGGATAACATAATATCTTTGTTTGTAAAATTAGCTAATCTTACTCTAACCACATTGGCAATAGCCCTTGATACGCATACCGCGGTTAGTACTTCGTATTTTTGGAAAAAGGGAGGGCATCTTTCAATAAATACATCGTATTGTTCAAAGTTAGATATTGAGTTAATTTTGCATGGAAGGGAGACTTCAGTGTAGGCGGGTATTTTAGGTGTTTTCAGCAAACAAACGTTACAGTCGTAAACCGTACCTTGGTTATGTTCCAGGGAAACCCTGCTGACAAACGTCATAGCTTCGTAATCAACGATGCATTGATTATCCTCCAAAAAGTCCATACCAAGTATGACGTCTTCCGTCAAGTCATTGGCCACGTAGACCTTTGTCATTTTTTTTATCTTGGCAATACGGGACGTTCATGACGGCAATTCCTGCCATCGTGATTGGACTTCCGCCAGCTCCAATGAACCTTTCTCCAACGCGTACATCCAATGTGCGCCGATTAGTGTGGTGCATAAAAAAAATCCTTTGATATAACTCTTATGGATGCACCGGTATCAACTAGTGCGTAGACCGGGATTCCATCAATGCAAATACATGTGTAACGGTGACGATCTTTTGCCATAGTACTAAGGCGATGCGCAGGAGGGGCAATCGTCTCTTCTACGTCGGTTATTGTATGATGTCTGTTGAAATGAAACTCTACGGCCTTGTCTTGAAGGGCAATTGCGACTAAAATGCCCCACCTCACCACAGCGATAACACGGCCGTTCCACGTGTTCTAACTGCCTGCGTTCGCCGAAACCAACACAATTGCCGACCGATGAACGGCGCAAACCTTTGATTTTTCGCTTGAGGTCTTTGACCATCTCTTTGAGATTTTCGAGGTCGCCACTGCTTACGCGTCTAGGAGATTGGCAGTCTGTCACGGCTGCAACGTCTTGTTGGAAATGCGGTGTTTCTAACAAAAGGAGTTTCTTTGCGGAGGCAAAGAAGGTCGGTACCTGGACGTTTTCGTTTATAATTCGTTCGGCTTGTTGTCTATTGCGTAGTCCACCAACTAAGACGTTGTACATAATTTCATTTCTTGTGGTTTGTTCGTTATTTCCCGGATAAGCCATCTTTCCTAAGTTTGAAATTGCGGTAACGAAACTTTTATTCGTTTCACCGATTGCTTGTGTCCGTTGGAACAATTGTTGTCGGGTGCTTCGACATCTTTAGGCAAAACAGGGCTTTCTCCTTTAAGACCTGGTACGTGCATTCGTGCAGAGAACACTCGGGATCCTCCATTTCGAACTTGGTTTCCTCGGGCAAGCTTGACATGAAGGCATGCTTCTTTGCGGCTTCTGTTGCGTCCACGCTTAAACAAAAGCTCTCGAACGTTGATAAAAATGAATTGAAATTTTGCCCAAGTTCAAACCTAGGTGATGGGTAAAAGAAATTCATCATAAACCGTCACTAAAATTGTAAAATCGTTCTAAAACTGTTAATCCACGGGTCCTGGCCATAGATATCATATATATAACTAGATAGCGCCATTGGCAAATTTTATGTCGCCATTTGGGCACGCTTGACTGCACACGTTTTGTCCCCATACACAGCATCATAGCAACGTGGAGAGGTGTGCGCTGATTGATTTTTTGTGTTTACGAGTAATAGTATGCTTGATGCTGTTAAAATCATTCACGAATCTGTATTGAACATGGGAATTTGGTGTATTTACTAGGATTTTTAATAAAAAAAGAAGAAAATTCAACGAAAAAAAGTCAAACGGAAGAACTTAAGTTGGGAACTCATTGGTTTTGAAAAAGTATTGGTTTTGAAAAAGTACGCTTTTCATAAGTTGTTTTCTTATTTTGCGTCCACACGTCTTGGCTGTAAATTCTTTTCCCAGATGGTGAAGGCGAATGCTGCAGTATTTTTTGGCAATTAATTTGATTAAACCAAAAACATGGTTATCGGTAACACTACAGTCGAACATGTGTGAGTCCGGGCATCTGAACCATTTCAATAAATTGATATTTTGCAGTACTGCAGATGCTATTCCATTTAGTAAACCAGGACCTTGAGGCAATTTACCGGCAGTAGTGTGTAAGATTCGCTGAAAGCTTTTTTCTGCTTCAATACAGACAGCAACAACACTGCTAGATGGCTTACAAAGACCACCCTTATCCTTTAACAACAGGAATGAATGAACTACGTCATCAGGTGACCAAAGCAGAGCAGTCTGATTTGTTGTTTTCTTTCAAAGGTGATTTGTACCCACGACCTAAAGGATTCCTTTTAAATATCAGTTTAAAAATAGTTTAAAATATCAAACAGCCGATCAAACAGTTTAATGAAATCCACTGTTGCTTCACTTCCAACAAACTGAGGTAACTTTAAATGTATATTGCAATATTGGATGGCATCAGCTACACTTGCACTTAGAGTTTGACTTGCAAGATTTACCTTCATTTTCTCTTGCCACCAATTTACATGATCTCTTTTTAACTTGTTTGCCAAACGTAATCCCTCTTTTTCTTGCAGTTTTTGAAGTTCCACTATGTACTGCCAATTGATTTTTCGGCCATATTTATCGATTAGAACACCCCATTCAGCAAAAGTATTTCGTACAAGTTTCAACATGTGACATGCATCGAGAAAAACATGCACTCTGCTTTCTTCATGAGTGAGAATTGAAAAAGATGACTGCATATTTAGTGGATTTAAACTTGCTCCTAATTGTGTTAACATGCTAAAATGGCAGGACGGTCCATCACCTGTCAAGGAAATTACTTTGGCCCCGGTTTCACATAACCTTTGAATGCAAACTTTCACTATGTTTGCACGCTCGACCCCAGAGAGACCAGCGACAAAAAAGTACCCAAGTGGAACTTTCCAGGATTGATTGACTCCCACAGCCATTATTACAAGGACTTCTTTAGCTACAGGAGATGAGTCATCCGGTTCATTACCCACGCCAAGGTCAACAAACCCCCTGTATTTAGTTCCATCCCACGACAAATGCTTTCGTATGCACATCTCATCAAGCATAAGTGCGCAAATTATTGGTTGTGAAGATGCCGCTTTAACCTTGATAGCTGCAAAAGCAATTTCAGTGAAGCCTGGTTCAGCTGGGACTTTAGTATACCACTTGCGAATTTGCGCTGGATGCGGTAATGCCAACCCGAAACACCGTCGAACAAACATATATGCTTTTGTTGAGTAAAACTGAATTGTCAGTGCAAATGCTTTTAGCTCCTATGGATATGTTTTTCCCATTCCTGATTTTTTTACAATTCGCTTGAAAATTTGATTTGGCACATCACTAAAATTGTTTTGAAGCAAGTCAGCACAATTTTCACTAATCATATTCTTTTTCTTCGTTGTATTAATTGCATCTTTTAATGTTAAAATTTGTTTTCCAAGTCTGCGTGATATGTCTTGATGTTTCTTTAGTTTTTTTTTAACAAAGGATAACTTTTCTTTATTTTTTTGTAATTTTTTACCAAGATCTAAGTTAGATTTACCAACTGAATATATATGGTCATGTTCTATAGCACTTTTGCTGGAACAAGGAAGGGTCAGTACAGGGATTTTCCTGTTAGTTGGTGGTTTTCTTTGTCTTGTTGTCTAAAATAAATGAATCCTAAGTTATTGCCTATGTCTGCATAATTCCATAAAATCTCAAACCTTTTTTAAATGCCCTGGAAAACTTTTAAAACGAGAGGGTACAGCATTTGATGCAAGCTGAATCTTGGTTCTGTGTCGATAAATTTGTTTTTCTGTAAAATGATCAGAACATATTTTTGAGTGTTCTGTTGGTTTCCAATTTGGCCTGCGGATGTTATGAACCCACTGTTGCCATAGAACTGGGTTCCGGGGAAACCTAAATTAAAATGCCATGTTTTCACAATGTTATTCTCTTACTAGGCTCATCCCTAACATGACATAATATGCAACGTTCTCACTTGTGGAAAGTTCTTGGAAACTTTCTTTTACTTTCACTCTCAGAATCGTCACTACCCTAACTGTCCGCTTCTCTCTTTGCATTTAGCCCTTGATCTTTTTTTACACCCATATGCACAGCACTGATGCCCTCTTTTATCAAACTTACTACTGACAGCTTCATTCATTTTGCCTAACGCTGATTCAAATACGTAAGTTCAGTATGTATACACTCTATTACAAAGTATTTTATCAAACTTACTACTGACAGCTTGATTGATTTTGCCTAACGCTGATTCAAATACGTAAGTTCAGTATGTATGTTAAAATCTTCATTTGTTATTTGCATATATTACAGTTTATAAGGTGAATTGCGCGTTTATTTTAAATTTACAACAGAATTTATGGTGAAAATAAAGACAGAATTCACAAGCAATAGGAATATATGAAACAAGCAATTTTGTAACATATTGTGCTTGACACAAACAAGTCATTTTACATATTTGGAACAATAGTTTTGTGTTCTCATCATAATGCGATGATATATTACTTAGTTGTGTTCTCATCATAATGCGATGATATATTACTTAGGAGATTTTTATATAGTTCTTCTTTTAATTTATGTGCTCAGAAAGTCTTGTATTACTTCTCCAACTTTTAAACAAAAATATAGATCTGATTCCATTTTTACGGGTTTAAACACTTGTTTTTTTTATATAGTTCTTCTTTTAATTTATGTGCTCCGAAAGTCTTGTATTTCTTCTCCAACTTTTAAACAAAAATATAGATCTGATTCCATTTTTACGGGTTTAAACACTTGTTTTTTTGCTGCGCTGATGTTGACCGGCAATCTATAAACAAATGGCTAATTTATCTTTCAGAACATCTGCCAGCCTTTATTTATACATATATAGTTGTTCCGGGGAAACCTAAATTAAAATGCCATGTTTTCACAATGTTATTCTCTTACTAGGCTCATCCCTAACATGACATAATATGCAACGTTCTCACTTGTGGAAAGTTCTTGGAAACTTTCTTTTACTTTCACTCTCAGAATCGTCACTACCCTCACTGTCGCTTCTCTCTTTGCATTTAGCCCCTGATCTTTTTTTACACCCATATGCACAGCACTGATGCCCTCTTTTATCAAACTTACTACTGACAGCTTCATTCATTTTGCCTAACGCTGATTCAAATACGTAAGTTCAGTATGTATACACTCTATTACAAAGTATTTTATCAAACTTACTACTGACAGCTTGATTGATTTTGCCTAACGCTGATTCAAATACGTAAGTTCAGTATGTATACACTCCATTACAAAGTATGTTAAAATCTTCATTTGTTATTTGCATATATTACAGTTTATAAGGTGAATTGCGCGTTTATTTTAAATTTACAACAGAATTTATGGTGAAAATAAAGACAGAATTCACAAGCAATAGGAATATATGAAACAAGCAATTTTGTAACATATTTGACACCGGCAATCTATAAACAAATGGCTAATTTATCTTTCAGAACATCTGCCAGCCTTTATTTATACATATATAGTTGTTCCGGGGAAACCTAAATTAAAATGCCATGTTTTCACAATGTTATTCTCTTACTAGGCTCATCCCTAACATGACATAATATGCAACGTTCTCACTTGTGGAAAGTTCTTGGAAACTTTCTTTTACTTTCACTCTCAGAATCGTCACTACCCTCACTGTCGCTTCTCTCTTTGCATTTAGCCCCTGATCTTTTTTTACACCCATATGCACAGCACTGATGCCCTCTTTTATCAAACTTACTACTGACAGCTTCATTCATTTTGCCTAACGCTGATTCAAATACGTAAGTTCAGTATGTATACACTCTATTACAAAGTATTTTATCAAACTTACTACTGACAGCTTGATTGATTTTGCCTAACGCTGATTCAAATACGTAAGTTCAGTATGTATACACTCTATTACAAAGTATGTTAAAATCTTCATTTGTTATTTGCATATATTACAGTTTATAAGGTGAATTGCGCGTTTATTTTAAATTTACAACAGAATTTATGGTGAAAATAAAGACAGAATTCACAAGCAATAGGAATATATGAAACAAGCAATTTTGTAACATATTTGACACAAACAAGTCATTTTACATATTTGGAACAATAGTTTTGTGTTCTCATCATAATGCGATGATATATTACTTAGGAGATTTTTATATAGTTCTTCTTTTAATTTATGTGCTCAGAAAGTCTTGTATTTCTTCTCCAACTTTTAAACAAAAATATAGATCTGATTCCATTTTTACGGGTTTAAACACTTGTTTTTTTATATAGTTCTTCATTTAATTTATGTGCTCAGAAAGTCTTGTATTTCTTCTCCAACTTTTAAACAAAAATATAGATCTGATTCCATTTTTACGGGTTTAAACACTTGTTTTTTTGCTGCGCTGATGTTGACCGGCAATCTATAAACAAATGGCTAATTTATCTTTCAGAACATCTGCCAGCCTTTATTTATACATATATAGTTTATGTTTAAGCTCATCATTGTTGTAACCATCTTTACCAAATTACTCATCTTTAGTTACTGATTGCATTATGCCTGGGGTTCTATATATTTACTTCAAATCTGTAATACAACAAATGATTAATGAAGGAAAATTTCTTGTAAAAAAACTAAAATTACATACATAGCGAATAAACAATATCCATATTCTATATTAATACACAAGTTATATAATGACACCTACTCTGATAATACCATAACCACGGTAAACCTTTTGTCACGGGCAAAGTGGTCATGTAAACTGGCTTTGTTTAATCCTAATCACAAAAATTTAAAGTATTTACCTTACTAGCCCATAATTAAAGGTAAAAAATACAGAAACAAACGGAGAACTTACTTTTTAATGGTATATCGTACAGGCAGACTGCCTTTGGCGCCTTTAAAATTGGGGACAAAACTGAATCAGTCAAGCGTGTTCTATTTTCGCTCTCTGCTGCCTTTAAATCTGATTGAGTCGCGCTCTCTAGTTATATGTATAGCTTCAGTGGTCCTGGCCGGATCGCCAATTTGTTACACTTCTATCTAGTCTTCAGGTTCGTAAAACACCCGTGGTCAGATAAAATCATATTGTAAAATATAAAGCTGCATATAAAACAAGGAACGTCCGACTCTTAACACGACACAGTACGTACTCGCTTTACACTTAGAACACGCCCGTCTCTACGTCACTGCGTTAGAGACTAAGAAAGTAATTAGCGTGGGAGGGAATTTGAGGTAGCAGGAGCAGCGCATACGGCTCAAGGCATATAGGGCGAGTTTTTAAAACAATACGAGCGAAGACTTTGTAACACAAACTCAATTAGAGCGCGCGCACTCTTTCACGCCGCGACTTAGATGCCCAAAGAAAAAACCTATTATATTAAGGATTCGGGAACCGCCTTCGGCGCTTAATTAGAGATGCGCTTCCTGCCTTGCCTGAGGATTGTCACAATTCTTGTTGCAGTTAAAAACAAGGACTGCAAGATCTTTTTCGACCGATTAATTAGGAGATCAAATAAGTTTAACGTCATGTTTGGTCGCGGAAAGGGCGCGGCTGAATACGCCTCCATTAAAAAAAGATACGACCTACCTGGTAATGTTGCTAAGACCTATACTACGACTCGATTTACGAGCAGTGCCTATGAGCAATTTATAAGCATTTACGGCAGTTATGAAGCTCTAGTTCGAACATTTGAGGAAAATCGTGAAACTGAGGATGATTGTGAAGAAACAAAGTACCTCGTGAAAGGAAAAGATTTTTGCATTGACCTTTGCGGTGTATTAGATTGTCTTACACCTGTTACAAAAGTTATGATTAGAGCACAAAGTGTCAATCAAAATTTGTGGCAAATTATAAAGTGGTGGCCCAAGTTGAAGTCCATTTTAATCGGCATGAAGCAAAACCTTGAGGAGGTACAACAGGGGGACGTTTCCTTGGACAACAAACTATTTCCAAAGCTTTATATTCACTTTGCTGAAATATGTAAATATGGAAGATTTCACAACGTGGCATTGGAAGATGGCTGGATCGTGTGTCCTCATGCGGAAACAATCATCAACGGTTCAGTGAAACGAAAGGTGTTTGAATGGAAAATGCGCCAGCCTGGTGACTGCCTGGTTGATTTGATACATTTATGTGAGGCTGTACACAACCGTTTAGAAAAACGCATGTCTAAAATGTGTACCTCATGTTTCTTCCATTCTTGCAGAGTGCATGTATTTACCAGACATTTTAAACTTGGTAACAGGGGGCATGCATATTTTAGCCCTGAATCAACGAGCAGAATTGGAAGATTACGGAAATACATCATTTAAACAGTTTTTTTTCAGTACGTATGCTCTCTGCCGCACGTTAAAGAGTTTAGCGAAAAAAATCCATCCTTAAACCTGCACCCAACATTTGCACACACAGTTTTTAGCCGTTATAAGAAGACGGTGTTTAGGGTAATATGGGAAGACTTCGGGCACTGCAGACATAATTGGTTCGGTTTAGACCCCAACGCCTCACAACTTCTAAGGTTTGACGCGACTGTTCGATCCGATTTTGAATTGGACGAAAAATTTAGGTTTACGTTTGGGCCAACATTTGCACACCCAGTTTTTAGCCGTTATAAGAAGACGGTGTTTAGGGTAATATGGGAAGACTTCGGGCACTGCAGACATGATTGGTTCGGTTTAGACCCCAACGCCTCACAACTTCTAAGGTTTGACGCGACTGATCGATCCGATTTTGAATTGGACGAAAAATTTAGGTTTACGTTTGAAGGCGAAACCGTAGTTGCGGCCCTAGATGAAACTTCCGCTTACGAGACATTTCACACAAACGAAGAGATCATCTATACAGAACTCGGAAAAGAACTGTATTGCACTACTATACAGAACTCGGAAAAGAACTGTATTGCACTAGACGTTGCTTTGGCAATGGGGGGATCTGAAGCCGTAGTAGAGTCTTACTACTCTGTGATGAAAACACAATTAAAAGCAGGGGGTCAGTCCAATGATACTCTGCTACGAAGAACGAACGTAGATTGGATGTACCCCCCACCAATTCAATGTCGTAACACATTAAAGGAAATGGCTTCCTTATATCTTGACGGTTGCGAGGAGTACAACTTGCCTATGCATCGTGTTCCCGTTTTTATAGACCAAAGAGGAAGGGCATCTCGGTATGCTGATAACAGTAAAGTTCTTTCCCGTCTTGGAGCAAAAGCGGGTAGTTTCGTCTTATGTGATGAAGACCAGCCGTCCTAATATTGAAATTTTTATTACCGCCCGCTGCCGCTTTTTACTCGTTGTTTTAAATGTCGTGTGTTGATGTTTGTATATTTTATTTCGTTTTTAATTTTTCCGCGTGCATGACGTAAATTTTGGCGTGCTTATCAAAAGCTTAATAAATAACTCGCGCGTGCAGCTGCCATACTCTGCAGACTGGGGATTGTGTTCAACGGTATTTGATCGAACAATTCATTTCGAGCTTGGATGACATGTCGATAAGGCGAAATACACTATCACCGAAATACACTATCAAAAGTATATGGCAGACGGATTGCATTCTTTTGACTTTCACGTGATTCAGCAGACACCGCTTCATGAATGCCGGGATTCGAGCGGTACCAGTAGAGTACGTCGTCCAGTGCAAGTCTGTGCATTATGTGGCGAAACAGGCCCCTGGAACAGTAATTGTCGACACTTTAAAGCGTCGCGTCATGATATGAAAAAATCAAATCAAACTTCTTTAAACGAGCGTTAACTGGTGAAGACGAGGCCAGGTGGACACATGCTTTTTATGTTCTCTGCATGCTGCAAGGTTTGTCTAATCCTAAGTTTTTTCTGTTTATGAACAATTGTTGTTAAGCGGTGCTATTGGCCAGTTAACTCCATGTGGTGTCATTCTTACAGCCGCTAATAAAGAAAATATAAAGTGCTATGGTAGTGTTCGGGTCTTTTTTATGTTCTCTGCATGCTGCAAGGTTTGTCTAATCCTACTAAGTTTTTTTTCTGTTTATGAACAATTGTTGTTAATCGGTGCTATTGGCCAGTTAACTCCATGTGGTGTCATTCTTACAGCCGCTAATAAATATGAACAATTGTTGTTAATGTAGTGTTCATGCTCATTGTTTATATTCATGCTATCATATATCACGAAGTATTTGATATCTATGTATCGTATCACGTGATCGGATCATAATTCATAACCACGTTATTAATTCGACTAACAAGATACCGAACTAACCAAGAGTCCAGTCTAGTCTTTAAATGATAGAACTAAACAGTGGAACACTATAACTGGCGACGAGGATAACGTTACTTAAACAAGAACGTGCATTAGTCGATCAGAGAAAGCTAACGGACAAAAGACGTCCATATTACGAAGTTCGCAAAAGCAAGACGGTAAAGAAAAACCAAGATGGCTGCTATCGCGTCTGATGGTATTTTTCCGTTTAATCCGTACGAATCTTCGACAACAGGCCCTCGCTGGGAACATTGGGTAGAACGCCTCAATAACTGTTTTGTGGTAAAAGGCATCACCGAAAATAAAGTGAAAAGAGCTAATTTACTACATTATGCTGGTGATGAAGTCTTTTCAATATTCAAAAGTCTACCTGACACTGACGATGCTGAATCATATGATCAAGCCATAGCAACTCTAAAGCAACATTTTACAGACAAGAAGAATGTTGATTATGAAAGAGTAACATTCCGTGAAACAAAACAAGAAGATGAAACAATGAAACAGTTTCACTCTCGTCTTCGTAAACTATCAAAGAATTGTGATTTTCATAGCGCTGACGATGAAATCAAAACTCAGATAATCAGCAGATGCAGAAATCACAAAATAAGACAAAGAGCGCTTGAGACACAACAGCTTACTCTTGTCAATTTACTTGATATGGCGAATGCGATGGAAAGATCAGAAGCCCAAGCATCATCCATCGAGAAAAACATAAAGTCAGAATCAAATGCTCGAGAGTCAGCATATAAAGTGAAAAAACAATACACGAAGAAAACAAGACATCAACAAAGAGAAACAAGAAGCAAGAAGTGCTACTTCTGTGCTGGAAACTATCCTTTTTGAGCAAGCGTTTGAGCAAGAAAATTCATCAGTTTTTGAATTTCGCCTATTGTGATGTTGCGTGCTTGGCATTTCACGTGTACAGGATTTATTGTTGAAAACAACCGTTGCAGTACTCTATGAAAAAAAGTATGTTTTAAATAATTGAAGAGAATCCAAAAACGAAAGAGCTGTTGACCGGGTAGCCGCACGGAAAGACGTATTTTCACTGGCTGAACGAAAAAGTTCAATAAATTTTCATAATTTTCCGGTACAGCGTCGATACTGGCCAAACGCATAACCCAACGTGTCGGACCTTTTGATAGCCTTCAAATACAACACATTGAAATGCAGCCCAGCGTTTTGGAGATTCCTTTATATAATTAATAATCTTGCTAATATAGCCCATCGCTTGTCCAACTAACGGGTTTGCAGCACATGCGTCCTGGCATATGAGGTTTAGCTGATGCCCTGTACAATGAAAGTAAAGAGCCTTGCAGTTATCATAAGAAATTCTTTTCTGAAGACCCCTTATTTTTCCGGACATGTTACTCCCGCCGTCATAACCTTGGCCGCGTAGCTGCTGTATGTTAAGACCAAACCTTAACAAAACATCGTCGACAATTTTTCGCGGTGTGGATGCATCAGTTTTCGACGTTTCATAAAATCCGAGAAAAACTTCGTTACTATGAAATTGGTCTGTGGCGTAGCGAATGCAAACACTCACCTGCTCCAAATTTGACAAATCTGATGTCTCATCAATGATGATAGAAAATACAGATGACATATGCTGTTCGCCACGGGATTGTGTTTTGATATTTCCAATAAGAACACGTGTTACATTATTACTGATTATAGATAAAATTTCATTTTGAATGTCTGGTGATACAAACTTAGTAGCTGTATCATCATCAAAATACTGTTTAATGGTTGGATTGTACCGACACAGAAGCCTAATTAATCTCCATAAATTACTCGATTGCTTTTCGTCGCAGTGGCCGCGAATGGCAGAGCAGCATTCGCCCAAATAACGAAGCGCATCAATGATTGATTGCGCTGTCATTGATATTCCTTGTGATCCAATGCTTAAATCAGACTGTGAATCTTCTGAACTGGTTGCCTAAAGTTTAAAACATTACAGGTTTTTATATGGTCAAATCACAACATAACTTTTGTTTAAACAATACCTGAGTAGTTGTTCTTGTTTGCTTTAAAGTTGAGGGTAATTCCAAGCCTTTTCTTTTTAATATGGCAGAACGTGAACGAGCTGTTGGCACCTAAAGCCAATTTTTAATTTATATACTATATTTGTGCTCAAAGTGGAAAGAATACCTTAAAACTGTTGCATACCTGTCTTTAGTTTCCATTTTAAGTAATAATCCTCTTTTCTAAAATGTTTACTGCATACTCTATGTGACAGCAACAAAGATGGTCGAGCATTTTGGGGAAGGTTGGAATTTCTAATTTTCATCAGCCATTTTTTACATAACCTGGCGTCCTTAGGGAATCGGTGAAAATGAACCCCATCTTCATGTGCAGACTTATAATCATAGCATTTGGGAACACAGCAACCATAAGGCATAGCGGAAAAATTCTAATGTTCAGCCTAAATGACTGAATGGTAAATTTAATTAATCTTAACTAATTTAACTCTGCTTTTATCTTCGTTAAAGCTCAACACGGGTACAATTCACGTAACTGATTTAAATTGACTTGAACTAAATAAATTTTTACATAACCTGGCGTCCTTAGGGACTCGGTGAAAATGAACCCCATCTTCATGTGCAGACTTATAATCATAGCATTTGGGAACACAGCAACCATAAGGCATAGCGGAAAAATTCTAATGTTCAGCCTAAATGACTGAATGGTAAATTTAACTAATCTTAACTAATTTAACTCTGCTTTTTTCTTCGTTAAAGCTCAACACGGGTACAATTCACGTAACTGATTTAAATTGACTTGAACTAAATAAATTGGTGAATTTTATAAACTGTTAACTTACTAAGATATTTCTATAACGCCTTATCACTGTACCATATATAGCTGTACTATGAACGCGTGAATTTTAGCAGCAAAGTACCATTAAATCAGCAGGGCACATATCTATTGTATTCAGACGATGCTACGTGACCTATTTCGAGCTCTTAAACCCATTTGGTTTCTAAAATAACGAACGAGCACGCGAAAACTACAACTCAGCTTCCCGCTTGTTAGTTTACTTTTTCGTAACCTTTTCGGCTCAAGCTTTTCGTGTTCAATTCAAGTTTTGCTTTATTTCTATGTTGCTTCGACATAGAAATAAAAAAATACGTTTGGGCAGAGTAGCTACGTTTAATGGAGAAAATAAAATATAATAAAGGCCATATTCTATAATTTGTTTATATAGGAGTCACATTTATATAGTCACAAAGTAGAAGCATTTTTTGTAACAAATCCAAAAAAAAATTAGAAAATTTCCCAGTAGTTTAAAAACTAGAAACGGTCAAAGTTCAGCAATTTTTTTTTCTTATGGGAAATCCCATGCATAAAAACTAGAAACGGTCAAAGTTCAGCAATTTTTTTTTCTTATGGGAAATCCCATGCATGTAAGGTTTCTCGTGGATCACTGATTCCCATTCTAGAAAAAAAGATGTCAACTTAAAATACCCTTCAGAAGATTACGTTAGTCTATTGAGCACGGCATATTTTCTTTTTACAAAAGAATCCTAAAATAATAAACTTTAATGTAGTTATCCAATACATGTTCACTAACAGTCATTACCTAAAGTTTTTAGAAAATCTGAATAGTTTATGTGAGCCAAGAAACTCAAAAGAATTCTAAAATAATAAACTTTAATGTAGTTATCCAATACATGTTCACTAACAGTCATTACCTAAAGTTTTTAGAAAATCTGAATAGTTTATGTGAGCCTGGTGATGAAGATAATGTAACTCAATTATTACAATACATATTATCTTTGTTTATATGTAACTCAATTTTTACAATACATATCTTTGTTTATAAGAGTTTTAGCTTACAGCTATCCCAGGAAGTTATTTCATAAGCTAAAAAAGAAGTCAACAGGTTCAAGGGTAAAAATAAAAAAAAACGTTTAGTGTTTCCCAAATAAAAATGATACATTTTTTATGGCAGTTAAGTTTTGTGTATATTGCATTCTGTTATACAACTAAGTGTTTAATAAAACTTACATCAACATCATGGTCTCTTTTTCTTGGGAAGAGGTTCATTGCACAAGTTCTGCCAGGGATTTTTAAATCCATTTGTTGTGTTACCCCCTTTAACTTTTTTTATAATTTTCCGTTGCCAAATGTGCTGTACACCATATGCAGCTTCACTGTCATCCGGATTTTGAGATCATCTCTCCCAAGTTGTCTCTTTAAATATAATATACAGTTTCAAGGGGTGTTATGGTATTTTTAGCAACAACTGAAGAACAGACCAAGTTTGGTGAATATAAGTCCTTCAAGAGTTTGTTGGAACATAACTTTTTTTCTTTTCAGTTGCTTCATTCTCTTATGAGATCAATAAATTAATAGTTAGAATAAATAAGGCCCAAAATATTATATAAAGCATAAAATCTAACTTACCTGCCACTCAAAGTAGGTAGACAATAAAATGATGTTTCAGCCAAATCATTTGATCATCATTTGATCTTATCGGATGATTAAATCTACAGTTCACTATGTCGAACCATCTTCAAAATAAAAATGTGTATGTTACAAACCATGAACATTCTAAACAATAAAGCGCTTACTTTGAAAATAATAAAACATAGTCAGCAGTTCCTTTGGCACCTTTTATTGTGGAAACATTTTCCCACTTTCCATCAGAGTGTGTCTCTTGCCAAACCAACTTTCATCTAAAATAAGGTTTAGTAATATTTGAATATAATAAATTAGTATTTATAATTTACTTTGCTAAAAGCATTTAAGTTAACATGCTTTTCAGATAATGGTGTTCTTTTTAGAACAGGGGCCAAAGAATATCGTTTCCCCTTTGCACCTATACAAGCTTCCAGTAGGCTTAGAAGAGTAAAGAGCTTTCCGTGCAGTCTGAAAAGATAGTAAATATTTTAAAACCTTAATATAGAAAAATGGTATAGTTCGTCCTTTTTTAAAAAACATACCTTCAACAAATGTGGATCAGACAGCAGAAATACAGGCCTTCCCGGTGCACACGGATTGGGAACTGTAAGGCATATTTATCCAGACTAAAAGTTTTAATGCCACTCAGGATTTTTTACATTTTCCTGTTGACCATCAGAAATAAGGGCATGGATATTTACACCTCTCTTTTCACACCCAAAAAGCAAATTCCAAAAAATTATAGTGAGTGTTTCTGCTGAAGTGGTCTTTGTCGGATATCAAGCTATTGGAAGTGATATCTCTCTTCTAATGGTGCAAAGATAGAATACTGTAGGATGTGAATAACATTTTGTGTTTGTTTTAAAATAGATAACAGCATTTTGAGTTTACCTAAAATATGTGTCGCAATTTCTTGTGAAGCATCAATTGTACTCTCACCAAAGTCAACGAACCCGACCAGCTTTCCCTCACGAAGCACCAGATTTTCACGAACTGTGGGACATTTTAAATTATAAACACTAGTCATATAAGCTAGTAAAAAATAAAAAATGCAAATCTATACTTTTCATTTCATCCATGGTTAAATACCCAGGAAAGTTTTTACATTTTTGTGTGATACTTTCAATTTCTTTCAATGCTTCCTGATGAGTTCCAGCATTCGTATCTGTATAATGTATAATTCCTGAAATAAAATTATACATTTATAATGTGTATAACCATATCCACCTAAAAATAATAAATTACCATACTGCTTTATTGTACTCTTTCCAGGTAAACCTAATGCAATTCACCACTTAAACGAAGTTGTTCATATGCCTAAGGCGATTTGCTGTACATTTCAATAGCCCACCGCACAACATCCGGGTGGTATCTTCGACCATGTGGAGTTTTTTAGCATTCGCTAATTGATATTTCACAAACATCCGCTTCCATTCCGGCAGAGTGTCCACCTCACTCGAATATATTTTCTGGGAAACAACATGTCTATTATATTAGATGCTTGCCTCCAATATGTTATCAATTTTATCGTTTACACCAATTGTTTCATAAACATCTTTGTTCATTGATTAGGTGAATGATACACACTTCAACACATGGGCAAATTCATCCTCTTCACTAGAGCTAATTACTGAAAATTGGCAGTAGTTTGGAAAGAAAATAACCTACACTATTTTTAATTATACACACATATAAACAATCAAACGTAGAATACGTGTTATCACTCAGTTTACTAACCAAATACTTGACATTGGGGTGAACGTTGTATGGTTGTTTCACTGCTCATTTTATTACCCGTCCAATGTATAATATGGTGTTTCTTGTTGGATTTGTCTGAATCTATACCCTTACATGCTGTAATGTTTTCCATATATTCTACAGTAAAACAATTATATAAAAAATTTAAAACATAACTTTACATTACATACACCTCCAACAGAACATACTTAACAAGTAGTATAATGTGTCTTCCTTTGGGCTAGGAGCATCGGGTAAATGTTTCACATTAATCGGCCACCCAAACACAGATATGAAAGAATAGGAAAGGTCTTTGTTTATCCCAATTCTAAAGATAAAATTAGATGTAATGTGCTAATTCTGCATTCATGTTTTGTTTACTTTTAAACAAACCTTATTCTTAAAACAACATTATGTTCCTTTATGAATTCAATGTACAGGTAACTGGAATGTCTGTATAAAATCCATTTAGAATCTCACACATACATAACGTTTGATTTAATTTTACCTTTCATTTCCAATGTCAGCTTGTTATAGGCATTTAACAATTGATCTAGATTTTTATGCCTTATCAGTGGAGTGAACTTCCTGGTTAAAGCTTTACCTGTTCTAGATGACTTGACTGCTAGCCGACTAAAACTACATTCTTTTGGAAGATTTTTACATGGAACTGCACCTGTTTTCAATTTGTACTTTCTTTCCATTCTATATCTTCCTCTTTAAAATGTCTAGGGCATATCCCAACACTGGTTAAAGAACATAAAAGTTACTTTAAACATACCACACATTTTCAAAAAAAGAGATTACAATAGTGGTATATAGCCTATAGGCTGTAATCTATTATGATGTGCAGAACAATTATTGATATATTATAAAAAGATCAAACAATATACATACGCTTCTTTATGCAAAATATGTTTGATGTTGTCCAAAGACCCATCTCTCATGGATAGAATAAATTAGTCAGCGTCTGCAGATGTTGCACTTCCTCTGGCGACTTGCCGAACGGTCGTAAAACAGAAAATAAACTAATTCTGTCTTCATTTGTTTTATTGTTGTAATAGTACAACCCAAACGGCACAATTTGACGCAGGCATATTTATGTAGAAACTTCAATGTAAACAAAAATGTAACGTGCACAAATGTCTGTTTACTCTAATTTTCAATTTAGCGTACTTGGCAACGAAACCACGTGACTAGATTCACATACCGTGACGCCAAACAATGGATAGTATCTCTGACACTACTATTCAAACATATACGAAATGCAAACGACAACACCCGCACACAAACGTTATACAGACCCACCATTGATCAGAAGATCACCAGAAAGCTTGCAGCTGCTATTTCAGTCGACAAGTACACCGTAAAAAAACGGAAAGTAAACAACCACACTCTAACCCTTAATCTTCTACTCCTTCCTTTTTCCAATTATATATAACTTGCATGAATCTTCTCTGTAATATTGCTGTTTTCAAGTGACACTCTACTTCCTTTCTCCAATTATATATATATAAATATATCAACTTGCATGAATATGATTAAAAAATATGGAAAACCTTTTGTACTCTTTGTGTGTGTGTGTTAGATTAAGAATCCAAAGCAACCATAATTATGATGAACAAGTACACTCTATAGATGTGTAAATACATAAGTATTTTTTCTTATTTTTTGTTGAAGCATATTGGTGTTGTTTCAAATTTGGCATGCAGTTTTGTACTAAAAAAGTTTAAACCAAAATCAGTATCTTAATACAGAAAGAACCCCAAGATGCAAAAAAGAACGCCAATTAAAATGCACAAAATAAAAATGACATTATTACAAGACACAAAAAAAGAACAATATTATTTTACTTTGTAATAAAAAAGTTTAAATTTTGGATTAAAAATTAGTATCTTAATACAGAAACAACTCCAAGATGCAAAAAGAACGACAATTAAAATACACAAAATAAAAACGACATTATTACAAGACACAAAAAAAGAACAACATTATTACTCGATACGAAAAAGAACAACATATTTACAAGTACAAAAAAGAAAGACAATTAAAAGATAAAAAAAAGAATGACATAAAACTACAAGATATAAAAAAGAACGAAATAATTACAACATGATTAAAAGCAGTGTCCCTTTCTTCTTGTATTTTGCTGGTTTTTTTCCTGAGGAAGGTGTTTTTTTTACAAATAAATTATTGTTACTCTGTTCGTTGTTTGATTTTCACATTTGATGGGTCCAAATTAAAAAAAAAACTAATAAAAAATCGCTTCTTTTTGTTTTTCTGTAAGGTTAATAGAATTTTTCACATTTGATGGGTCCAAATTAAAAAAAAAACTAATAAAAAATCGCTTCTTTTTGTTTTTCTGTAAGGTTAATAGAATGTTGGAATTTTTGAAACTCTCCAAAGAGCACGTACTGACCCATGCCGGTAAAACTTTTTGCCACTGTGTTTGAACCTTCAACATTAAATTGGCAGATTCATTGTTGTTTGTCCAACAAACACCGTTCTTCAATTTATATGGCCATACTTTAGATTTTAAATTTGGCAAAACTCTGTTGCTTATATAGCCTAATGCTTGTTCCATATTATTTTCGAGACAGTAGGCTTTCACTTTTCCTGTTTTTTTCAAATGCATCGTTTGATTTACTAGTAGTGTCCAAACATTAAGAAACTAATTTTACCAGCATCTTCCTCTTTCTCTCACATAGACCAACTTTGTGTATAATGTAATTTTTTAAATTATTTTTTAGATGATTTTAGCATAATAGAGCTTAATAAATGTTTGTGGATGGCAATTTCATCATATCACAATAGAGCTTAATAAATGTTTTGTGGATGGCAATTTCATCATCTGAAAGTGTTGATGCATCATAAATTGATTTGCCATTTGGTTAAAGAAATAGGAAAAACATTTTTGATTTGAATATATGTGAAGGAATATAGGCCCAAAAAAATTGGATGCTTTTTTGTCGTTACATTAATTACTGACAGTTGCTTGAAAACTGACAGTTGCAAACATTTGGCTTAGGTTGTATGTCTTTTCTATACCCAAGACGGTTTTTCCAAACATACAAAACATTTAAATATTATCAATTTACCTTTTCGATACAAAATTGCTGAAAACGAATCCTGTTTGGAACAATTTACATCTTGCACAAAAGGATGAGTGGTGAGCATTAATTACTGACAGTTGCTTGAAAACTGACAGTTGCAAACATTTGGCTTAGGTTGTATGTCTTTTCTATACCCAAGACGGTTTTTCCAAACATACAAAACATTTAAATATTATCAATTTACCTTTTCGATACAAAATTGCTGAAAACGAATCCTGTTTGGAACAATTTACATCTTGCACAAAAGGATGAGTGGTGAGCATGTTATAATAACTTTAAGGTAATCATCTGCTACGTTCGTTGAAGGTTGTTTATTCTCTTTTTCTTACTATTTAAAATTATGAATTTGATAGATGTTTCTGGGTGCACTTCCAATTTCTGTTGCTTCGTTTATTAGTTTGACATAGAGCTTCTTTGGTGGCAATGTAAAAATATTTTCCCTAATTTTTATTTTTACAGCTTGTGAAGTCTTTACATAAATGGAAACACCGTAGGACGATCCTGAAAGTTGACAGTGTATATACTGTTCGTTCCCGGGAAATTTTCCGCGATACTCGTGTATCGATATGGCTGCCAAATTTAAAGCTGTTGAGTTTTCAATCCAGGTGACCCTTCTGCAGTATAAAAGGTCTCCTTTACTTTTGCAAAAGTATCGCCCGAGTATGATAGCTGTGTTTGTTGTTTCTGTATCAAATGCTTGAACGTGAATGGACCGTTCGTTAGACTAAAAGGCATAACTTTAAACTGAAACACCGGAATGGCGAAACCTATTTTTGCTTCATTTCGACTTGTCAATAACCACTAGCCAAGTCCAACGTATTAAAATAAGTGGCGCAAGGGTTCGAGCATACATTTCAGATGTTCTGGAAAGGAATCGTGGAGAGGTAATGCCGGTTTAGTACAGGGAGGATTGTTTTAATGTGTCTGTCTGCTAAACAAGAACAATCGTGTTTTAAAATTTATCAGGCAACCTTCGCTTATGAGGATGTCTGAACCTAATATGCCACGAGGGGTGCCAATATCACCAAGTCCAACGTATTAAAATAAGTGGCGCAAGGGTTCGAGCAAACATTTCAGATGTTCTGGAAAGGAATCGTGGAGAGGTAATGCCGGTTTAGTACAGGGAGGATTGTTTTAATGTGTCTGTCTGTTTTCGAGCAAACATTTCAGATGTTCTGGAAAGGAATCGTGGAGAGGTAATGCCGGTTTAGTACAGGGAGGATTGTTTTAATGTGTCTGTCTGTTAAACAAGAACAATCGTGTTTTAAAATTTATCAGGCAACCTTCGCTTATGAGGATGTCTGAACCTAATATGCCACGAGGGGTGCCAATATCAGCTATCAGGACAACTACATTTGTCTGTACCTTTTCAACGTTAAGACAGACCCGAATACTACCATAGCACTTTAAGAATGACACCACACGGAGTTAACTGGCCAATAAAGCACCGCTTAACAACATAACAAAGCAATTATGGGCTTACCTTTTTAATATATGTGGCAAAGTTTAAACTTCAGCTTTAATGTCTGTAGAAGTTGCACGTGTATAGGAACACCACCACCTTGCTTTTAACGTTACCGCAATCAAGACAGGCGTCCCGTTCACAACGTCTCCTAGACAACCCGTCCGCAGCATTTACATGTTGCCTCTCCGGCCTATGCTCAATCTGAAATTGATAGGTGCCTAAAACCGAGAGCCATCGGGCTTACATACCCTCCGGGTTTGTTTTATTGTCAGCAGCCATTTTAATGAAGCGTAGTCAGTGCGTAATGTAAATTCTTTTCCCCACAAGTAATGGCGGAACTTCTTTAAACACTTTACCACAGCTGATAATTCCCGAAACGTGGTGCAATAGTGGCGTTTTGTCTTGCTTAAAGAGTCCGGCCCACGGTTCTCATGGTTGCGCAGTTTTTTGCATAAGAATAAAGTTTTATGTCCACTGATGCTAAATTCACAGCCAGTTTGTGAAAAATCGCTTTAATTTAAAAGTTATGAACGTTTAAAAAATCAAATTTCACAGTTGTAAAAAACGTCACTCGCGGGCACTGTGACGTCACAATGCAATATTTTGTTTATGGGGAAAACCCGGTCTATCAGCGGTTTATTGGTGCAGTTTTGATAGATAAGCAAATCAAAACGTTTTTTAAGGTATTAACAATACCTATAGCTTCAGCAACTTATTGGAAGCTATTTCCTAGGGATCAGTGTATAACCACACAAAATAGCCTACCAAGCTTAGTGGAGAATTAGTTTTCGTGACTTTCTAGGGTTCAGATTTTAAATTCTTTTTGTTTTTTCCCTATATGGCATAGACTATATTTATATCTGTATTTAAAGTTACCATATAGGAGTTTACCATAAGCCGAGTAATCATGCCTGATAGGTGCTGTGTTTAAAATAGCAAGACAAGAATGGCTGTAAAGCGATAAGTGTGTGTATGTTTTCATTTTTAAAAGAAAGAGCGGGGCTTAAAAAAAAGCAAGCAACATTACATTGGTATGCTGGTTATCTCATATTTGTAGTGCACATTTCACTTCAGATCGCTTTACTATGATATGTTCTAATTAGAATATGCAAGGAAACTTGTTCGGATCAAGTAAGCAGCATTGTGTTTGGAGAGCGCAGAAGAATAGATCCGCCATCCGGTACAAGTATTCTTTATTCAAAACAATGAAAATACTCCAATACATAAATATGTATTTCTTGTACATTGAATGTACTTAATTTAAAACAACATAACTCTTGCATGAATCACATTTTGTATGAAACAAGACCATTCAAAACTGAATGATGAAAAATTCTTGCAAATGTTGTTGAACTGTCACTATAATGTTGAACCTTTCTGTTTTCCTTTTCCAGTCATTGCCGTACCTATCGAACAAAGTTCTGATCAGCTGTGTAGCGATACTGTCTAAACAAAATAAACACCATAAACATGTGATTGACCAACTTTTTGGTATGAAGGCCAACAATAAATACTAGACTAAAGTAAATTGATTTCACTAAATTTGTATTCCATGCTCGGGTCTCGGTCAAGAATATCATATTTGCAACACAAATCTGTTTACACAAATTTCAACAAATTTAGGAAAAAAGACAGTGCAACACTTTAAACAACAGACTTATTAAATGTCACATTTTTTTTAATAAATGCTATTCTTCGTCAACCCACCAAATTGTGTTGTTGATTTGCTCAGCTTCACTTATTTTCCATGGTCTTGGCCTGTGGCGCCTGTCTACTTCCCCAACACTTGCTGGAAGTACAGGTTCAAACTGGAAATGCTCAATACCTATTGCTAGTGGACTAGGATCTTCACTTATGTCACTTCATCAGATGAAACACTTCTACCTGACTATACATCACACACTGACACTTTTACATTATTGTTAACTGACAAATTTAAATAGTGTAATACTGTAATACACTTACAAACAATTTTTAAAAATATTAATTTTAAACTAAAATCAGGCCACGGCATTACCCACGCTTATTTCTTAATTTAAAAGTAACAGAAAATGCTATGTCGACGGTACACTGTTTTGCTGCAAACAGCAAAGCCTAAATCAGCTGATCGATTAGAAAAGATCGTGACGTAATTTACGTCATAGTGCCCGCGAGTGACGCAACAATAGGCGAATTTTTTGGCACTTTTTAAAACGTTTTTTTGGCCAAACTAAATATTTTTTTCACAAAAAATTACCACAGATAGTATTTATTAAGTGTAAATTTTCATTTAAACCCAACTTGTATGAGCGTGGTCCAGACTCTTTAACGTAGAGCTACTACAGTAATCAACTACTTTTTTCTTACCGTCCAATTATGTGAAACTTGCCTCGGGTAAAAGATATGCCACCACTGGGGCGTATATCAAAACCGAATTCAAGTTGTCAAACAAAGATTTGCAAACGGACGACCAAGTAAACCGGACATTCTTTATGCGTAAGTGCTGTTAGAAAAAAACGAAATAGAGGCGAATCCTCAAATAAACGACGGTAATAGGGAGCAAAGCCTAAAAAACTCCGTAACTCCTTGACATTATAGGGCCTTGGCCACTCACCAACCGCTTTTGTTTTTGATTGAGCTTCAAGCCTGTACCACTAACGCGACAAAACATTCCCTCCAGCTCCTGTAAGGCAGTACTAAATTCAGGAGAAAAACAAACAATATTATCAATATATACAACACAAGAGTTGAACAAGAAACCTTCTCAGCTAATGATTGTCTACACACACACACACACACACTTTTTCGTCGAGCAGTTGTTTTCCGCACTTTGCTTAACTCCAAATTCTAGCATTTTTTCTTTTTAGTAAAATCAAATAATTTTTAGACTAAATTTTCGTAGTTAAAACCGAATGATTAGCGATTACATTGCGATTAGTTTCCTCGTGTACTTAAACATAGCGGAAACGATGTTTTAAAAATGCTAACATCGAGCAATTTTGCTAAGAACAGTTTACATCTTAAAATTAAAAGCCAATTTAATAGAAAGATATACCATTGTTTACATACTTTCACTTGTAGCAGCACTAGCAGGCAACTAAAATTTGTGATTACCTTCTTAGGTTAATGCAGTTACTTAAGTTGTTAACGTAGTTTACGCGTTGACTTGCAAAATCAAATAATTTTTAGACTAAATTTTCGTAGTTAAAACCGAATTATTAGCGATTACATTGCGATTAGTTTCCTCGTGTACTTAAACATAGCGGAAACGATGTTTTAAAAATGCTAACATCGTGCAATTTTGCTAAGAACAGTTTACATCTTAAAATTAAAAGCCAATTTAATAGAAAGATATACAATTGTTTACATACTTTCACTTGTAGCAGCACTAGCAGGCAACTAAAATTTGTGATTACCTTCTTAGGTTAATGCAGTTACTTGAGTTGTTAACGTAGTTTACGCGTTGACTTGCACCTATATTTATCGGTGTCTGTAGTTTACGCGTTGACTTGCACCAATATTTATCGGTGTCTTGTACATTAAGATATTGTGTTCTGTATGTATATAACCTATTATGCAGATTGAAACGTGGGCTAATTTAACTTACTTTATTCAAATAGAATCAAAGTATGCTGAAACACAAAACATTAGTTTTACAAATATTACAAAAAACGGCAAACGCCGATTACTAATGAATGTTTAAGGAAACGAGGATTTAGTATTGAAAGGAATTCGCGGTAGTTCGACATAGAAGTAAAACAAAAACACACATTACAATCTACCGTTTAAAAAAACAAAACATACAAGGTACAGAAGGATTATCATTTTTGTTCACTCGCCATAATGAGGAGCAAGAGAGCGGCGTTGGCGTGTAAATCTGCAAGGAGGAATGGCTCTTTTGTTGTCTTCA
Organism: Ciona robusta; assembly: GCF_009617815.1. Classification (NCBI taxonomy): domain Eukaryota; kingdom Metazoa; phylum Chordata; class Ascidiacea; order Phlebobranchia; family Cionidae; genus Ciona; species Ciona robusta. The sequence goes on along the minus strand of NC_143241.1, from coordinate 167,085 downwards.
GAGTTATCCGGTTCCGGAGTACCGTTTTGGCGTATATGAATTTTAAACGTATATAAATCAAAAACTGAAGGTTTTTTGTTTACTTTTTTTAAATTAGTGTTATAATTGACCAAAATAATATATATATATAATGGGAATTAGCATTTTTATTCCTACTGTTTAATGTGCCTTTAAGTACGAAGAGAGGCTATCGTGAGTTTGTTTATACTATACAGTCTTATTTTATGATGTGCTCTATGACCCATTTTTGGACCTCGAGGAAGAGCATCTGTCATGCTTTAACAAAAAACTCGAGTAGAAAATAGGGTATGAGCAGCAGGACAGATAGGCATAAGCACCTTGAGAAAGACAAACAGACAAAGACGAAAGGCTAAAAATGATTGTGTTTATCCAATATCCTATATTGTTTTTAAGCAACGATTTTAAAAGTCCACAATGGACATATCAATTAACTTACTTGTTGTTATTACTGCGGGTGTTCTTTTGCTAGATATATATAGGCTGTGTAGCGGTTAAATTTGGTATCGATTATACGTTATCGTTTCTCCATTATATGTTATGGTTTCTATGTTGATTGTATAATTCTATGTTGATGCGTAATTTATGTCCAGTTAACCTTCTCGTTTATGTCCAGTTAACCTTCTTGTTTCTGGCCCGTTAGATAGTAGTTTGCGCAGCTTTGTTAGCCATGTAGCGGCATTTATTATTCGCGACTGTAGTAATTCTTATTGCTTAATTTATTCTATTTGAATAAGGTGTTTGTATAGTGGCTGTATTGTTTCGAAACACTTGCTGAACATTTGTTAATTCATTGAGGATCGTAATTATACGTTGGAATACAGCTCAACTTGACTTTTGTTAACTTGGCAGTTCTGGTGACAGTTTGTTCGGGGGTTGTGTATTTATGGTCTATTGTGCCTGGTTTGTCTGGATTGGGGGTTTGTGTATTTGAGTGGATTGTTAGGTTGGGTATGGTATGGGTTTATGTGAGTGCTTTCCTACAGCTGATAAGTGATACATCACCTACGGTACAGTACTTTAGTCAGTTCTCTATTTTTCCTTTTCCCTTTTTTTTTCCCAAAGTCTGTACACTACATTTTTCGAAACAAGCCCTGTTGATTTGTAGGATTTATAGGCAGTGTTATAGGCACTCTTGTCCCTTTTTTGGGTGGGTCTTTACCCCACAATTTTGTCGGTTTCATTTTTTAGCTAGTAAGCGTTTGTAGTTTGTGGGTTATAGTATAGGAAGGTCTTGTTTCTAGGGCTTTACCCTAGATAGTATAGTAGTAGGTGGTTAGGGGAATTGTTTTTTTGTATTTGTTGGATCTGTATCTCTCTGATATTAGTATGGCGGAGAGGAGTATATTGAAAGATCAAAGTCCCCAGGATTCCTCTTCATTGAGTCGAGCGGTGGATGTGTTGGCTCGGGATCTTCGGGCTAAGGCTCGAAACCTTAGCAGTATAGAAATTCAATTGAGGGAATACATGAAGGATCCTGCCCGACTTCCACTAGCAAGAGCAATGAAGCTTGACTATGATACTGCTTCTGAAGAGGCAATGAAAATAAGTAAGTCCCTGTGCGACCATCTTGCTGAATTGGAGGGGCCTAGTGAAAAGGTCGACGCTGCAAACCAAACTCACGGTGAGCTGTTGAGAGGGGTCAATGCCGTGTCTCAGGCATTTGGTGGCTACATGGCTTTATGTGATTCAATGGCAGGAGAAGTTGCTGTGGTCGATGATAGCAGTGAAGTGTCTTCCCCGGGCCCTAGTGGATCTAGGAAAGAAGGGTCTAGGACCTTGTCACAAATATCAAGTGGTGCACGGAGTAAGAAGAGAAGACGGGAGCTGGCGCTTAAAGAAGAAAATTTAAAGAAGAGGGCAGAATTGGAGATTGCAGCGTTGGACAGGAGAAGGTCACAACTTGAAGAAGAATATCATCTTCAATTGGAAAGGATTGCTTTGGACGGTGAAGGCTGCAGTGCGGATGAGTTGGACAGAGAAGAGGGAGGTCCTGGAGGGTTCGTGTCAGAGGGTACGTTGAGACTTGATGGAATAGGCCGAAAGTTGGTTGGACCAATGGCTAGGGATATTCCCTCAGCGACAACTTCAGATTATCAAGTGAGGCAGCAGAGACCTGCTCCAAGGTCTGTCTCCTTTGATCCAGCGGGAGCTATTCACACTTCAGATCAAGACTCGGAAGTTTCTGGGAATGTTCTGACTAGAACCAATGAGAATGTGGATGGTGGTGTGTTGGGAGTGCTAAAGAACCTATCCATGGCATTGCGACAGGAGGCGACTTTGCCGAAGAGAGAATTACCTCGGTTTGCAGGTGACCCAGTTAATTATTTTAGTTTTATCCGGTCGTTTGAGGATATTGTTCTAAAGCGGGTGGATGATCACATGACGCAACTGCACTACCTACAAGATATGTGCATTGGTGGTGCCGGTGAGGCGATAAGGCCGTGCAGTTTGATGGGGTCTCCCGTGGATGGTTTACGATGCGCCTTGAAGATATTACAGGAGCGATTCGGCCAGCGTCATCTACAAATTAGGCATCATAAGCGACAATTGCTGGAAGGCCCAACAGTAAAGAACACTAAGGACGGCTTAGGAAGATTGTTAAACTCTATGGCTACCTATGCATCAGTTATGCGAGGACAAGGATGTGACCTCGAACTGAATTCACAGGAAATTACTAACGGTATCTTTCGAAGGTTACCAACCAACCTTCAGGAACGTTTATGTAGGATGGCAGTGGAAGAAGATGATGGTAAAGCCTCCTTTGTTATGATAGAAAGGGTTCTGAGGAGGCAACTGAATATTTTAAATAGTCAGTTTGGGGAATTAATGTCATCACACTCAGGAAGAACAATCAGTAAGGAACCTGTGAGAAGAAAAGCCTTTTATGCAACCAAAGCCATGGAAAATACGCATATTGATGAGGAGAGGAATCAGCCCAGTGTTGGCCGCTTACCGGTGAGTCCGGTTACAAGAAACTGTTATTGTTGCAATGGGGCTCACAGTATTCGACAGTGTGAGAATTTTAGAAGAAAATCCATGCCTCAACGTCGCGAGTTTGCCATTAGGAATAATCTGTGTTTTAATTGTTTGTGCAAAGGTCATCGCGTGGAATTTTGCAGACTACCTCCTTGTTCGAAGTGTAAACGGTACCATAATATATTATTCCATGGTTACCACCCACAGATGATGGCTCATCATTCTTCTGGAGGGGATATGGTCAAACAAGTGGCAACGAATGTGATTGTGCAAGAGGACACTGGGACTTCTGTGCGGGTTAAGGTTCTGCCGGTAAGAGTGTGGGGTAGCGATCGGAGCAGGTGTGTGGAGACCTATGCGTTCCTTGATGAAGGCGCGGATGTATGTCTGTGTTCGATGGATCTGCTTAATAAGCTTAACCTGAGAGGTGCGAAAATGCCGGTCTCTGTCGACTGCTTCAATGGAATGTCTACTTATCTTTGTTCTAAAGTTTCCCTCAATGTTAGTGGTTGTAAAGAAACTGATGTGATTCGACTGGATGAAGTACTAGGGGTACCTAAGCTACCAAATGTTCAGTCTAGTATACCAAGGCGGAGAGATGTTGAAAACTACCAACATCTTCGAGGATTGTGCTTCCACGAAATTTTAAATGGAAAAATAGGCCTCCTTATTGGTGCAAATGCACAAGAGGCTCATGAGATTATAGATTCACGGAAGGGTAACACTTGGAATGAACTTGTTGGAGTGAGAACAAGATTAGGATGGAGCTTGGTTGGGAAAGACATGCGTGGTGGTGACAAGCGGAAGCAGTCTTGTGTAAATTTCGTTAAAATGGACAATCTGGAACTGCACGACCGTATGGTAAAAATGTTTGATCGGGACTTTGAAGGAGAACAACATTCACTTGGCTTAGCAAATTCAGTTGAGGACAACAGGGCTCTGAGCATGATGAAACGTTCCATTCGGAAGACTGATGGGAGGTATGAAATGGGATTGCCCTGGAAATCGGACTCTATTGCTTTGCCGTACAATAGGTGTTTGGCAGAAAAGCGTTTGGGATACCTAAAACGAAAATTGAACAGTGACCCGGACTTGTTAACGAGGTATGCAGGGAAAATGGAGGAGTCCATTCGGTGCGGCCACATTGAGAAAGTAAACCAGGCAGATAGGGTTTCGGGATCTCGGATATGGTATGTGCCTCACCATTGTACTGGTCCAAAGTTTCGTGTGGTATTTGACTGTGCTGCTCGATTTCATGGGACTTGTTTAAATGATAATTTGTTACAAGGTCCTGATCAAACGAACAGCTTAGTGGGGGTGCTCATGCGCTTCTGTGAAGGAAAGGTCGCACTTTCAGCTGATATAAAGTCTATGTTTTATCAAGTACTCGTAAATCCAGAGGATCGAGATGCACTACGCCTATTATGGTGGCCGAAGGGGGATTTAAGTAGGGATCCAGAAGACTATAGAATGCGGGTTCATGTTTTTGGGGCAACCTCTTCTCCTAGCTGTGCTGGGTTTGCCTTGCGCCAGGTTGCAGAAGATAATGAGAAAGTTGCCAGGACTGAGGTACTGAATGCTATCCATAACAATTTCTATGTGGATGACTGTTTGCTCTCCGTTGCATCTACAGATGATGCAGTGAAGTTAGCTTCAGATTTGCAAAGGACCCTGGCCACAGCTGGGTTCCCGCTGACGAAATACATGAGTAACTGTAAGGAAGTACTGGAAAAATTGAGTGATGGTCATCTGGCTCCAGTGCTACATGGATTAGATTTGTGCAAAGATAAGCTTCCTGGAGAGAAGGTGTTGGGAGTAGTATGGGATGCTGAAAGTGACCATTTTAGTGTTAAAGTATGTGTGAAAGAGAAGCCTCTTACTCGCCGAGGCATCTTGTCTATGGCGAGTCAGTTGTATGACCCTTTGGGTTTCATTCAACCATTTTTACTTCCGGTTAAACACCTTTTGCAACAATTATGTCAGTTAAAGTTAGATTGGGACTCAGTCATACCTACTGAGTTGGAGAAAGTGTGGTTGAAATGGTTGGGTAGTTTGGAAAGCTTGCGTAGTGTACGTGTGCCACGTTGGTATAAAATGGGTCCAGGTATGTCATGTGCGGAATTGCATTGTTTTTGTGATGCGAGTGTTGTGGGTTATGGTGCAGTATGTTATTTGAGAGTGGTTGTGGATGGGGTTACATTTTGTTCATTGGTTATGGGTAAATCACGTGTTACTCCTATAAAGACTGTATCTATTCCCCGTCTTGAACTGTCGGCAGCTACTGTTGGAGTGAAACTTGGTAAGTTGGTGGCTGGTGAGTTGACATGTAAGCTGCACCGAATCGTGTATTGGACAGACTCGACTTCAGTATTGCAGTTTCTAAATAATCCTGGGCGACGGTTCCAGACATTCGTGGCCAATAGATTGGCCATTATCAATGATCTGTCACATACAAAGCAATGGAGGTATGTTGACACGAAGAACAACCCTGCGGATCTTGCATCTCGTGGGTTGATGCCAAATCAGATCGAAAAGGCCAGGCTCTGGTTTGAGGGTCCTCCGTTTCTACTGAAGAATGAAGATGAATGGCCTAGACAATTGGTGAACTTTCCGTCAAGGCCAGATGAAGAAATTGAATTTAAACCAACCTTCAAAGTCAATACTGTGGTGGGAACTATATTGCCGGTCTGTATGAAGAGGTTGATTTGCCATTACTCCACTTGGGTACGGCTACTCCGTGCGGTAGCATGGTTAACACGATACAAACAATATTTGAGAGGAAATATTCCTAAAACTACAAGATTGATGGGCGATCAACAAGCAACAGATCGAATTCTGATGGTGGATGAGTTGCGGCAAAGCGTCTTTGATGTGGTTAAGTTGGTGCAATGGGAAATGTTCCCTGAGATTGTGAACGGGTTGGAAGATCGTTCGTCATGCAGAGAAGCGCTCAGGTATAAGGCTATAAAATGCATTAAATCTCCCTCTCTTTCATTACAGAGACTACAGCCAATATTGGTAAATGGCATTTTGAGGGTCGGTGGCCGCTTGCTAGAGGCGGGACTGGAGGAGGATAGTCGCCATCCTATGATCCTACCAAGTCATCACCATGTTACAGACTTGATCATCCAACATTATCATGTGAAAGCTGGTCATTGTGGGACCCAATACGTTTTGGGGTTGGTTCGTGAGATGTACTGGATAGTTCATGGACATTCGGCAGTAAGACGGTATCTCAAAGAGTGTCGGCCATGCAGGCGATGGAAAGCTAAGGTGGGAGAACAGGTGATGGCACCGCTTCCCAAGTGTAGAGTGGTTGCAGGGAATGCTCCCTTCACTGCTGGGGTTCGACAGCGAAGGACATATACAGTGATAACGGGACAAATTTTGTTGGTGCTGATAGAATACTGCAGGAGGGTATTCAAAAGTGGAACCAGAGTTGTATTCACTTGCATCTCAGTCAAAGAGGTATACAGTGGCATTTTAATCCACCAGCCGCGAGTCACCAAGGAGGAATATGGGAGAGGGTCATCAGGTCAGTAAGAAAAATCCTTCGTTCTCTCTGTGCAGATCGTGTACTGTCGGATGATTCGTTGCATTCTTTTTTGGTCGAAGTAGAATCTATCCTTAACCATCGACCTTTGACCCCAATAAGTGACGATGTGAAGGACTTAGCTACCCTGACCCCAATGATGCTACTAACTGGAAGTGTGGCTCAGTCATACCCATCGGATGTCTTCATCGAGGCTGATGGTTATCGGGAGTCGTGGCGGGCGGTGCAACTATTGTCGGAAAGGTTTTGGCAGAGGTGGGTACGAGAGTACTTACCGCTGCTACAGCAACGCCAAAAGTGGTTGCAGCCCAAGCGAAATTTAGCGGTGGGGGATATCGTGCTGATGAAAAGCGAAACAGCCAGAGGGCATTGGCCGAAAGCGATAGTTGAAGAAATACTCCCGGATATGCATGGAGTAGTTCGAAGAGTTCGAGTTCGAAGCAAGGATGGTGTCTATCTAAGAGACATTCGAAAACTTTGTTTGCTAGAATCCGCTTAGAATTGTTTATATATTTGTTTGTTGGGTATATATTGTATTGTTGTGTGACATTCGTGTTGTGTATAGGTTCGTTAATCTCCCTTGTTTTCACCGCCTTTTGTTTGGAAATGACACATCTTGGCAGTCGTGTCCTTTGGGGGGAGTATGTAGCGGTTAAATTTGGTATCGATTATACGTTATCGTTTCTCCATTATATGTTATGGTTTCTATGTTGATTGTATAATTCTATGTTGATGCGTAATTTATGTCCAGTTAACCTTCTCGTTTATGTCCAGTTAACCTTCTTGTTTCTGGCCCGTTAGATAGTAGTTTGCGCAGCTTTGTTAGCCATGTAGCGGCATTTATTATTCGCGACTGTAGTAATTCTTATTGCTTAATTTATTCTATTTGAATAAGGTGTTTGTATAGTGGCTGTATTGTTTCGAAACACTTGCTGAACATTTGTTAATTCATTGAGGATCGTAATTATACGTTGGAATACAGCTCAACTTGACTTTTGTTAACTTGGCAGTTCTGGTGACAGTTTGTTCGGGGGTTGTGTATTTATGGTCTATTGTGCCTGGTTTGTCTGGATTGGGGGTTTGTGTATTTGAGTGGATTGTTAGGTTGGCTATGGTATGGGTTTATGTGAGTGCTTTCCTACAGCTGATAAGTGATACATCACCTACGGTACAGTACTTTAGTCAGTTCTCTATTTTTCCTTTTCCCTTTTTTTTTCCCAAAGTCTGTACACTACAGGCTGTCTTAAAAAACTTCTGTTTTAAGCCAAATAGTATTTTCACTCAGCGACTGAGCCAAACTAAACTGTCGGTAAAACTTACTTGTATGCCGCACGTGGTTGAAAGTAACTCCTTTCTGTTCAGTCATGCTTAAACATTTATAAAAAATATAAGATGTTGATAAAATAACCCGAAAAATAAGGTAATTAAACCGGGAATGGTAAATAACTATTATTTGATGCAAAAACTACAGCCAGACAGCAAAATCCATTCATAAAACCGTGACGTAACAATGTATTAATATAATGGGCATTATTCGCGTCAATACGCCTCTTATTTTCTGAGCAGTTTCGGTGTATTCTTAGGCCGTGTATTGAGTAGGCCATGTACTGATTCTGCAGTGGCACAAATGATGGAACGTGGTTACTGTCATTAAAACGTTTGTGGACAAATGTAAGTCTTAGCAAAAATAATTTTATCTTTTTTCCGTGGCACCCAAATAGGTGTGATTGGGTGTTGCTGGCAGTCGACATTAAAACAGACAGTTGTTATACTTAGATTCACTAGAAAAAAATTCATCACAACTAACAGTAAATATTTACAAAGCAAAGCTGTTTCTAAATAACGTATTGGTTGATAAATTTGGTATCCAAATCGCATCAATCAACACAATACTAACAAGGCCGGAGTATCGGAGTGACCACATGAGCTTGGACCACTGATCTGCATGATACAAAGTGGCATTGCAAAGGAAAATAATTGCCAAAGCCAATGACTAGATCAAAGGAATCCAGAGAACTCATTCTAAGTATAATTACCAAAAACACAGCACTTAGTATTAAAGTATATGTGGTTCATGCAGGAGAGATAGAACCAATAGTTGAGTTCAATGTACAAAATGGCCACAGTGGTTTCATACCAAATTTGTTAGAATGAACATGATGCAAGCAAAGATAGATATAACATTCTGTTGCCCATAAATAAAGTATCTATACCTGATAATGCGGTATTAAAAAAACGTTAACTTTACTTATGTTGGAATACAACAATGCTTGTATTACAGCAACATACACTGTATTTCGTGTTTGACCCGGCCAATGTATAATTTTCAAGCATATGCTGTTACAGTAACTGTGTGTCTTGTAAGAACTGGCCAATTCTTAGTATATTACATATCGGAACATTATGGCATTGCCGAGGTTGGTTAACATATCTCTATTGTTTTCACACCATGGCATTGAGAAGGTTCTCCTGTGAAAACCTAACGATCACGCATACACAGCGACCTCATGGATGCGTGGTGGAACAGCTGACAATTTGATTTTTTAAATTACTCTTGTTTTTCACAACATAAAATTAATGCAAAGCATTTTGTATAAAATTTATTGTTTTTATGCCTCCCTGACGGCCTTTACCACCCCGATAGATTCTGCCGCCTTGACGGCCTCCTCTTCTCTAAATGTGTAAAAAATAGATAATAGATAATACTGGAACAATATATAAATACTAATAAATACATACCTTTGCAGCCCTCCTGCGCTTTATAAAGTAAAAAAATGGGATCTGGATAATGAATGCATGGAACCTACATCTTCATAAAGCAGCTATCTGCAAAATTAAGTTATAGGTCATGGTAAATAAAATATAGCCCAATAAAATATAGCCCATCTCAACACACCTTCTGTAGGGAGCTATCCTCTTTTTTTTGTAAAACATAAAGATATTGTAACTGTAAACTACAGCGTCATTTCTAAATTCCCTTAAAGTTAGTCGTTGCGGATGCCGGCGCGCGTCTTACATTCTACGTTAATTGCAATTTACATTCCTTGGTTTTCTTGTGTTTCGTCTGGCCATGCGCTCGTCTTTTTAGTTCATTTCAGTGTTAGCTGTGTAGCGGTAGGTTCTTATTCTTTGGTTGTTAGTCGTTTTAAGTTCTTATCTAACCGTTTTATTTTCTATTTGAATAAGCCTCATAGCGTGCCAACTGTGTGGCTTCAGTAATTAAAAAACTCTTGCTGCAACAAATATTCCGTTCGTGTGTTGGATTTTCGTGCTGCTGCGGTGCCATAATTTATGTTCGCCCTACAGCTGCTTTCTAGAGTGCGTGCATGGGAATAAATGTTTTGGCGTGTTATTTTAATTTGAGGCTTTGGCTTGATGTAACTGCTTGTCGGTTACATTGTATTTTTTAAATAGCTGCGCTGTTAATTGTCGATTATTCGGGGTAGAAGTTAGTACGGAGGTTTCGGATCGACTTTTGCAGTTTACAGTTGGCGCTTTCGTTTGTTTGTTTACTTTAGTTTTGCGTATTTACGGTCTATATGGCGTTTCGGGGACCACGTGGTGTTTCTAGTGTAGGCGGTGACGTAGACATGTATCGAGAAGATGTCACGTGGGATATTGAACGAAGGATTCGCAGTGCGGGTGGTTTGAAGGCAAACGTCACAAAGTTGGAAGGCCAACTAGAACATCTCATGGAGGATCCATCCAATTACTATGACGTGTTAGAGAAGAAGGCATTCTTTGATGCCGCTGCAGACAAGTGTACGGCGTATTATGATGAAACTGCAAGATTTGTGCCGAGAGGAGAAGAGTACGATTCGCTGCGAAAAGAAGCCAAAGCGAAATCCGATGATGTGCGTGGTAAACAGGTGCGCATGGAGAGAATCTGTACTTCCTATGTCACACGATGTGCAGGGTTGACTCCCCTTCCCCCTACTACATCTACGTCTCCGGCTAAAGCACCATCGGTTGCAAGCTCGAAGCGTTCTGGACGCGCCTCACTGCTTCACGAGGCGCAGCAGCTTGAAGAAGAAGCGAAGTTAGATTACGAGCGAGCGGAGCTCGATCTTCGAGAGAAAAGGTTGTCTATGGAGAGGGAAATGCTCAAAGCAAAAGTGTTGCGTAGACAGGCTGACGATGCTTCCGATGCAAGTAGTGTTTGCGATGTTGGGACCCGGCACGTAGAAACTTGGCTTCGGGAGAACATATCGAACGTTCCAGTCCAACACGATGTTCTAAGAGTGGCGAATGAGACACCACCAGGTATTGAATCTGAACAGGTCAGACACGCGGCACCACAAGATACCACACCTTCGACGAATAATGCGACGTTATCAACGTTGGTGGAGGCCATACAAGGTGTACAGGCGGTCATAAAGCAAGGTATCGTATTGACTCATGGTCGGCGTGAGAAGTTTGACGGCAGTCCACTTCACTACTTCGAGTTCGTTAAGACGTTCGAGGAAACGGTGGCTCATCAGGTGAGAGAACCTGCGATGCAGTTGCGTCAGTTGATAAATTCCTGCGAGGGCAGAGCGCGAAAAATGATCCAGTCATGTTCTCTAATCACTCCAGCAGAACGTGGGCTTGAAGAAGCACTGGACTTACTACGAAGTCGATTTGGTCAACGACATATGGTCGTTAGGGCTCACCTGGATACAATTACCAAAGGTCCGCAAGTGCGAGATACTGAGGATGGACTAAGCGATTTTCTAACATCTCTCGTCAACAGTCGCATAATTTTGACCGAGCATGGTTACGCAACTGATTTAGACACTTATCAGACAACTGAGGCTCTGTTCGAACGTTTACCGCGCCATCTTCAATCGCAACTGAACGACAGGCTGGCTGTTTATCTTAACGCTGGTGGGCAAGTGAAGTTTTCGCAAATCGAGCAATTCATCCGGGATAAAGTGAAATCCTCCACAAATGCTCTAGGAAGAGTCCTGTCTAAGGTACGTCCAAGAGTAGGCAATGCGGTCACACATACTGTGGTATCTGCTCCAGCGAAACCGTCGACTGTTGAGAAGCGAATGGTGGAAGTGAGGCAGCGCTGTCACTTCTGTGGTGACGATCATCAAAGCATGCGTTGTTCCGCATACCTGCAGCGAAGAACCGATGATCGTTGGGCCATGGTAGAGTCGAAGAAATTATGCTTTAACTGCTTGGGGAAAAGTCACACTGTGAGGAACTGCAATTGTCCTCAACGATGTTTCCGCTGTGGGGCCAGACATCATACTACGCTTCATCCAATGAGACGAGATAGTTCACCGATTCAACGCTTTCCTGGTAAGCAAGGGCAGATACGAAATCGACCTACAACTTCGTGCGTGGGTGAATTCATCCCTTCCACTCAAAGAGTTCGTCTCAAGGTAGTTCCAGTGTTCGTGTGGGGAGAAGACAAAGCCCATCCTCACAGGACTTATGCATTCCTTGACGAGGGTTCTGATAGCACTTATTGTACCACGAGTTTGATGCGACGTTTAGGTTTGCGCGGTTCGCCAGTACCTTTAGACGTAAAATGTTTGTTCGGTGGCGGTCGAGAGTTAAGTCGCTTAGTTTCGTTGTCTATTCGCGGTATATACGAAGATAGTGACGTGTTTATACCAAGTGTGTTTGCGGTATCGCAGCTGCCGTCATTAGAATCCAGCATTCCATGCAACGAGGTTGTCGACAGGTACGAGCATTTGAAAGGTCTGGAATTTCCCGATCCTGATCGTCACGTGGAGTTGCTCATTGGGGCCGGTTGCAAATCCGCTCACTGTGTCGTTGAACAGCGAATAGGCGGAGACGATGAACCAAACGCCGTTCGAACCGTGTTAGGTTGGGCGCTCGTTGGTCCTGAGCGTTTCCTTCCTGCAGCAAGTACATCTGAGGCTCGTCACACTTACAATGCGTGTTGCACGATGGAGACGTTACATCAGCAAATGAAACAAATGTTCAATCAAGATTTTTCTGAATACAATGATCCAGCCCGCCCAATGTCCGTGGAAGATAAAAAAGCCCTTGAGAAGATGGAAGCTTCCGTTACGAAAGTTCGTGGTCACTACCAAGTCGCGTTACCTTGGAAGGACGAGGAACGGGTTTTACCTGATAGTCGGGAGATGGCGCTAAAGCGACTGATGAGTCTAAAGAAGAGGTTTGTTCGCGACCCGAGACTTCATCATATGTATAATTTGAAAATGAACGAGTACCTTTCAAGTGGGTATGCCGTTGTGGTACCCATGGATTGTGAGCGTGGGATTCCAGGGAGAACGTGGTACGTACCGCACCATGCAACAACGGGAAAATTCCGCATTGTGTTTGACTGCGCGGCCAAGTATCGAGGGACTTCACTGAATGAAAACCTGTTATCCGGGCCTGATCTAACAAACAGTATTGTTGGAACGTTGGTTCGCTTCAGGAAATACAAGATTGCATTCACAGGGGACATCAAGGCTATGTTCCACCAAGTGTACGTTGACTCCAACGATTGCGACGCATTTCGTTTCCTATGGTGGGAAAACGGGGATTACACGAAACAGCCGTTAAGCTACCGTATGACTGTGCATATATTCGGTGCCACGTCTTCTCCGAGTTGTGCTTCATTTGCTCTGAGACGGACGGCGAAGGACAATATCCCCGGAGTGAGTGAAGAGGCTGTCGTATCAGTCATGAAAAATTTCTATGTGGACGATTTGCTGAAGTCTGTAGAAACTGAAGAACAGGCGCTTTCCTTAATTCACGAGTTGGACGAACTGTTATCAAGTGGAGGGTTCAAGCTAACGAAGTATTTGAGCAGCAGTCGGTACGTGATGGACAAGTTAAATCAAAGCGAGCTGTCGCCATGCTGGAAGACTTTAAACGTGGCCTGTCTACCGACAGACAAAACGCTTGGGATATTTTGGAACACCCAAACAGATGCGTTCGAGGTAAAGGTAAACGTGAAAGAGAAGCCGGCTACTCGAAGAGGCCTGCTTTCAATGGCAAGCCAGGTGTTTGATCCTCTTGGATTCGTTCAGCCATTCCTTCTTCCGGTGAAGAGAATTATGCAACAGCTATGCGAAGATGGAATAGGATGGGATCAGCCAATACCGCAACACCAAGAAGACAAGTGGTTCAAGTGGGTGCAAGACCTTAAAGATTTGGAATCAATCAGAGTTCCGAGGTGGTTGGGTCTGTCCAATACTAATCGGTCGGTTGAGCTACATTGTTTTTGCGACGCAAGCGAGTTAGGCTACGGCGCGGTTTGTTATGTCCGTGTTGTTTCCAATGCCGGTGATATTACTTGTTCGTTTGTTATGGGAAAGTCGCGCGTGGCTCCGCTGAAAGTTGTTACGATTCCGCGGTTGGAATTGTGTGCGTGCGTGGTCGGGGTGAAGCTGGTGAGACAAATTGTAGAGGAGTCTCAACACCAAGTCAACAGAATCATTTTATGGACAGACTCCACGTCTGCGTTACAATACATTATCAATACTACGAGAAGATTTCAACGGTTCGTGGCTAATCGACTGAGCGTTATACATGAATTATCCGATTCGAAACAGTGGAGACATGTCGATTCAAAACGCAACCCGGCAGATGCAGCTTCTCGAGGATTAATGCCAAACAAAGCAACGGGGGGGCAAGTCAATGTGTGGATCAATGGGCCATCATTTTTGCACCAATCCGAAGATTCGTGGCCAGTTCGGCCCTCCTCGCTGCCAACAATTCCAGACTCTGATCCAGAAGTGAAAAAGGAAACGCAGAGTCACGCCGCCGTTATTTCAGTTACGACGCCATTGCTTAAGTTATTATCTCGGTTTTCATCGTTGACGCGTTTGCAGCGTTCGTTCGTTTGGCTCGCTCGTTTTAAGTTTTATTTAAGTCATAGGTTATGTCATGGTTTGTCGTCGGCCCACGAATGGTTAAGAGGTCCGTTGTCGGTTGATGAGTTGCGCGCCGCTACTATGGATATTGTTAAGTTGGTTCAGGCAGAAGCCTTTGTCGATGTTATGACGTCATTGGTCGATCATTCAGATTGCACAGCTGCCTTGCGAGCGGATTGTGGTAGGATTGCAATCGGTAGGGGGCGTCGTGTTTTGTTTAAGTTGCGTCCCATTTTGGTTAAAGGTATTTTGCGAGTTGGAGGACGCTTGTCGTATTCGTCGTTTGAAGAAGATACGAGACATCCTATTATTTTGCCGAGTCGTCACGCTGTTACGTCACTTGTTATTCATTTTTATCACGATATTGTTGGTCACTCCGGTCCGCAACATGTTTTGTCTGCTGTTCGAGAACGTTTTTGGATTGTGCGAGGGTTGTCTAGTGTTCGTTATTATTTAAAATCTTGTCGGTCATGTCGCTTTTGGAAAGCAAAAGTAGGCGAGCAGGTTATGGCACCATTACCGTCATGTCGATTAACGCCGGGCAATCCCGTCTTCACCCATTCTGGTGTTGACTACATGGGACCATTGATGGTAAAGATTGGCCGCAGCCATGTGAAGCGCTATGTATGCGTTTTCACCTGTTTGGCCTCACGTGCAATACACCTCGAAGTTGCACATTCCCTGGATACGATGGCGTTCATTCATGCATTGCGTCGATTTCTTTGTCGACGTGGATTCGCTGTAAAGCACATGTACAGCGACAACGGTTTGAACTTCGTGGGAGCAGAAAAGGAATTAAGAACGAACATTCAAAATTGGAATGTCAGACAGATCGACCAATCACTATCGCAGCGAGGGATCCAGTGGCACTTCAATCCGCCCCATGCGAGTCATCAAGGAGGTGTATGGGAGCGGATGATTCGTTCGATAAGAAAGATACTGCGGCAACTGTCATGGGAGAGAACAATGAGCGATGATTCGTTACAAACCTACATGGCGGAGATAGAATACATTCTTAATAGTCGCCCGTTGACTGCGGTATCCGACGATCCAAGAGACCTCAACGCCCTGACACCAAATTCGATTCTAACGGGAGTTATCGCGTCATCGTACTCGCCCGGGGTGTTCATGAAAGGAGATGGCTACCGAAAATCCTGGAAGGCGGTGCAGTATCTCGCAGATAGATTCTGGGACCAATGGACGAAGTCATATCTCCCATTACTGCAGTTAAGACAGAAGTGGTTGCAGCCCGTGAAAAATTTCGCGGTTGGAGATATTGTTTTAATGGTGACCGAGGGGACGAAACGAGGTGAATGGCCGAAAGCTCGAGTGGTCGAAGTATTCCCCGATAGAGAAGGAGCTATTCGAAAAGTTAAAGTACGGACGGAGAAATCGATGTTCATTCGGGACATTCGCAAGCTTTGCTTGTTAGAGTCAGCGTGACTCAGGCGACGACGAGATTTACTCGTTGTACGGACATTTTATGTACCACATTGTAATTGTATAAACGTTTTTTTTTGTTTACACTATGTTTAAGTTCGCCCACCATCTGCACGACTAACAAACTGGTTAGGCTTTAATTCGGCGACGTGTAGCAAACCACCAATATGGCCCAGTCTGAATATCCTACATCCCGTCCACCGTTGACTTCAAAACAAATGGGGCAACGAATACGTTAGTAAGTGCAAAGCACTGCTATTTCAAGACATCTCAGCGAATTCCTCACCCGCTCGGTGACGCTGTCGTTATATTTATAGAAAATGAATGTGGACATGTCATTTTGGGGCCGGTGTGTAAACTACAGCGTCATTTCTAAATTCCCTTAAAGTTAGTCGTTGCGGATGCCGGCGCGCGTCTTACATTCTACGTTAATTGCAATTTACATTCCTTGGTTTTCTTGTGTTTCGTCTGGCCATGCGCTCGTCTTTTTAGTTCATTTCAGTGTTAGCTGTGTAGCGGTAGGTTCTTATTCTTTGGTTGTTAGTCGTTTTAAGTTCTTATCTAACCGTTTTATTTTCTATTTGAATAAGCCTCATAGCGTGCCAACTGTGTGGCTTCAGTATTTAAAAAACTCTTGCTGCAACAAATATTCCGTTCGTGTGTTGGATTTTCGTGCTGCTGCGGTGCCATAATTTATGTTCGCCCTACAGCTGCTTTCTAGAGTGCGTGCATGGGAATAAATGTTTTGGCGTGTTATTTTAATTTGAGGCTTTGGCTTGATGTAACTGCTTGTCGGTTACAGTAACAAACAAAATGATAATTATTACTACATTTTTAATTATATAAATGATGTATTTGCTTATACACAAAAAATTCCGTGTTGATAAAACATTTCATTGGCTTTCTGTTTATGGGACAAATACAGAATAAATATCTTTTCTAAATCTTTGAAAACATACTACTTCCCAATCATCTCCTTTTCCGCCTCTTTCTCTTCGCCCCCCTCCTCCATCTGCCACTCCCTTTTTCTCCACCCGCTGTGTCGTCTCTTCACTTTAGAAAGAAATATGTAAATAAAAAATATTCCAGTCTAATAATAAACCTGGTACTGCCTCTTACAACGTACATCGTTGCACCCTTGCAAACTTTTATAATAGTTTTGCCCATTATTATTTACAATTTTTAAGCCTATAGCCATAAATAAAAATTACGGGTTAATTTTGGAGGTAGTATACCAGTTACACCTTATTTGCTGTGCCAAGAAAGATTAACAATGTTCGATTTGATTGTGAAACAAGTCAAGTATACATTGACGTACAGTTTTACATATGCGTAGGAGTGCGGCACCGGCGCATTTTTTCGTAAATACCCTTTTTTACGTGGTAGTTGATGATACACGCTTTGTTTACGCATCATTCCGCACGCAATTGGGGACATAAACTTTTTCGGTATTTTCATATATAAGCTGTAATAATTATTTATTTGCGACATAAGTGGAACCGATTAACATGAGGATTGTTTACGACACAGTACGAATTCACGCGTCGTTTCTTTACGTCACAATAGCGTTTTTACGCATACATTTCCGATTCGAACAGAATTTAATATTTCTCTCAACTTCAATAGCGTTTTTACGCATACATTTCCGATTCGAACAGAATTTAATATTTTCCTCAACTTCAACTAATCGTAATTAATATTTTAAACTTAAATGAAAATATGAATGAACATTTATTGTACAGCACACTGTATAAAAACCCAAACCAAAACTGGAGGTCCAATACAAAAGAACATTTAAAACTCATTATTATACAATTGAAGGAAAAAATAAAGGAAATCCATCCATAAAACCGTGACGTAACAATGTATTATAATGGGCATTATTCGCGTCAATAGGCCTCTTATTTTCTGAGCAGTTTCGGTGTATTCCTAGGCCGTGTATTGAGTAGGCCATGTGTTGGTGCAATTTCCGAATCTGTAAATATTATTTCGCTTCCTTGTATATCCGTCAGTAATCGTTTCTTGTCGGACTGAATGTATGAATATTGAGATAGACATGCAGCCTTTTCGTATGTTGGCGATAAAGAGGGAGGAGTTGAGCACTGAGCACATCTGTCCATCGCTGCAGAGGAACTTTATAAAGTCACCTTCTATGTATTCTTCTATAGTGACAAAATTCTCAGAATTTGTATCCTGACCCAAGTATATTGTATTAAATTTTGGAAAGTGGCCAAATTCCAAAGCTTTTTCCATTTTCTCTACTTTCCTTTTCATTTTGTTGTGCCCAGTGAGTAGCCAGTGTGTGTGCCTAAATTATTTTTTGTGTATGTACCTGGCAGGTTTGGTTCATTGCTTTGATTGTAGGTAATGTAGAGGAGAGATACCGTTTCAGTACCCAAGTTCCTTGAAATTCCCTAGAGACAGCAAGAGGCTTTGCTTTCATATGCTTTTCTGAATGAACCTTGTCCGAAACTTCTGGCTTCAACATCACAAATTTGACCGTTTTGCCGTTGTTAAACCGGTACGCACTTTATCCTCTGTCCTAGAACGTAATTCTCGCCGACATCCCGAGTGGTTAAAAAGAGAAAAAAAGAAATGCAGAATTGCGCCGCGCAAATAGAATTGTAGTAGCATCACATGTCAGTCGCAGAACTAAAAAACACGAGGTTTACATAGTAAGCTGTGTATCCTTTATAACTGATGGAATATAATTTTATGTATGTTAATGATTTATTCGATTCATATATGTTTTGTATGCAATATATCTACCCTAGAACGTATTTATTGTTTTATATTCAATATATCTATCCTGGAACGTAATTCATGTTTTATATTCAATATATCTCTACCCTAGAACGTATTTATTGTTTTATATTCAACATATCTACCCTAGAACGTATTTATTGTTTTATATTCAACATATCTACCCTAAAACGTAATTCATGTTTTATATTCAATATATCTACCCTAGAACGTATTTATTGTTTTATATTCAATATATCTACCCTAGAACGTATTTATTGTTTTGTATTCAACATATCTACCCTAGAAACGTATTTATTGTTTTATATTCAATATATCTACCCTAGAACGTAATTATTGTTTTATATTCAATATATCTACCCTAGTAGAACGTCAGTTATGTTTTGTATTCAATATATCTACCCTAGAACGTAATTCATGTTTTGTTGAACTCGTTATTGAACACGTTAGTGGTCATATAGATCCTTTTTCGTCGAACAGTTGTTCTTGGCTTTGTTGTTGTTGCTGATAAGGCGATTATTTTCCGCACTTACCCTAATTCTATCTACCCTAGAACGTATTTATTGTTTTATATTCAATATATCTACCCTAGAACGCCAGTTATGTTTTGTATACAATATATCTACCCTAGAACGTAATTATTGTTTTATATTCAATATATCTACCCTAGAACGTAATTCATGTTTTGTTGAACACGTTATTGAACACGTTAGTGGTCATATAGATCCTTTTTCGTCGAACAGTTGTTCTTGGCTTTGTTGTTGTTGTTGTTGCTGATAAGGCGATTATTTTCCGCACTTACCCTAATTCTCAATTCTAGCATTTTTTCTTTAATCTCTTGAATGAAATCAAATCGTAATATATATTTATATTTTTTAGACTGAATTTTCAGATTTAAAACCGCACGATGAGCGATTTATTAACGATTACTTTCCTCATGCACTTAACATAACGGAAACACTGTCTCGAGTTTGGCGGGGAACGACAAATATTTAGTCCTTCCTCACAAAATGCAATTGTTGTGTGTTGTATGCTCAAATCAGAAACCTGTGATTTCCAACCATAATAATAAACATCATACTTGAGTTTCCTGTTGTCCAGCGACAACTTGATCTGTTATTTAAGTAAGTTTCTGCAGCCTTGCAGAACGATTGAAAGTTAGTATGAACAGGCTTAGGTTTTGGTAGTGCTTTCTCAACAGGAATTCTCGGCTTAGACTTGTCCTGCTTTTCTTGGAGTTTAGCTGGAAGCTTAATTGTTGGAATTGAACCAATCTTCAATTTTTTTGATTCTAAAACATATTGTTTGCTGATTTTTAAATTGTTGATTTTCAAATGAAAACAAATTGTGCATTTTATATAATACAGCACTGTCAAACTTTACCATTCTTACAAACTTTACTTATAACTTTACCTTACTTACAAACTTTACTTATAACTTTACCTTATTTACAAACTTTACTTTACCTTACTTACAAAATTTACTTACAAACTTACTTTCTGTAATAACAAAACAATCTTCTGTAAAATGAACACTACACATATGCATTTTATCACTTTTGAATATTTTCTCCAAAATGCTATCTGCTCTACAAGACCGTATATGATACATTCCATTTTAACTGCCCCATTCATGCTTTTCCCCTCCATAATACTTCTTGTTCGGGCCCTCCATAATACTTCTTGTTCGGGATGTGAAAAAGAGAAAACTGTGGGCGCCCATTATCACAATCAGGAAAAACACAAACATTTGAACCCATCACCTAAACAATATTAACATTAAAACTACAAAAACATATTAAACTTACACCAAAATCTGCCAATCAATCAACTACATGCCTATCCACAGTATGGTGGTGCAATCTACCAATTACAAAAAAAAGGAAATTATGCACAATATAAACATTACCTGTCTTTTGTACCACTAATTGCTTACATTATGCATTCCAATCATGAAAAATAAAATCGGGTTACCTGTCGGAGCTCTAATTAACTTTAAATGAATATATATCCACAGAATTCACTGTAAATCCACCGACTACTAAAATGTGTCTGTTGTTTAGTAAACAAAGATTCAGATTTCCCCGCAGTTATGTTTGTGCAGTCAAGCGTGATAGCGTGAACGAAAAAGCTGCGATTGATGACGTAATGCGGGAGATTCCATTACTTGTAGTTATATACATTGAATGAATCCACGTGTGAATCCCTACTATTTCATAATAAACATGCTGCTTGGCTGAGGAAAACAACGTCAATATACAGCAGTGCTATTTCTGGTTCAAGGCTTGATTATTTTAAGACTGAAATATAGAATTTACAGTAAATATTTCTCCATGGATTTTGCCAAGAAACGTAAAGTTGACAAGGAGTGTCGCGAATTTAACAAAGATTGGATGCCCAAGTACTTTTTCACACAAGTTGGCAAGAAAGCAGTATGTTTGCTGTGCAATGAAAGTGTTGCCGTGTTTAAGGAGTACAACATTAGCCGCCATCATGCGACAAAACATGCAGGCTATGGGGATATTTTATCATTAGAGGAACGGCAAGTAAGAGCAACAGAACTGGACAGAAGACTTCTAAGGCAGCAGAATGTATTCATAAAAACCAATACAGCCCAGAAAACTGCCACTCGTGGCAGCTTTGTGGTCGCATACAACATTGCTAAGCACAGCAAATCGTTCTACGATGGTGAATTTGTCAAAAAGTGCATGCTCAATGTAGCTGATCTAGTCTGCCCAGAACAAAAAAAAAAAGAAAAGTTTGAAGAAGTCAGTTTGTCGAGAAGAACTGTAGCTCGCCGCATTGGGGCAATGGGTGAAAACCTCACATCACAACTGAAAGCGCATGTACTGTCATTTCAGCTGTTTTCCTTGGCATTGGATGAAAGCACTGACATCGATGATACTGCACAGTTGCTCATCTTTGTGCGAGGTATTTCAGAAAACTTTGAAATCACAGAAGAATTGCTCTCAATGGAATCAATAAAAGGCACTACTACCGGAAAAGATTGTTTTGAATGTGTGCAAAATGCCATGCATACAATGCAGTTACTATGGCAAAAACTGTCCAGTGTTACTACGGATGGTTGTCCATCTTTGACGGAAAAGAAAGTTGGTCTACTGGGGACCATGTTGCAGAGGTCGATTGCGATGATACTGCACAGTTGCTCATCTTTGTGCGAGGTATTTCAGAAAACTTTGAAATCACAGAAGAATTGCTCTCAATGGAATCAATGAAAGGCACTACTACCGGAAAAGATTGT
Source organism: Ciona robusta (assembly GCF_009617815.1). Classification (NCBI taxonomy): domain Eukaryota; kingdom Metazoa; phylum Chordata; class Ascidiacea; order Phlebobranchia; family Cionidae; genus Ciona; species Ciona robusta. The sequence continues at coordinate 145,224 of NC_143241.1, read as the reverse complement.
TTTGAATGTGTGCAAAATGCCATGCATACAATGCAATTACTATGGCAAAAACTGTCCAGTGTTACTACGGATGGTTGTCCATCTTTGACGGAAAAGAAAGTTGGTCTACTGGGGACCATGTTGCAGAGGTCGATTGCACCAGGGAGCTGATTTGTCTACATTGCATAATACACCAGGAAGTGCTATGTAAAAGTGTATTTTCCCGAAACGCAGCAAATTGTTTTGTAACGTAATTACAAGCATGTTGGTCCAGATCGTCATAGAGATTTTGTTGAAAATATGCCCGAAATGCAAAGAATTTTGTAATTTGCAATGTAGATATTTCTTTGCTATCAGATTGCGCACATCTTCTTTCCTCCAGCTTTTTTTATTCACATTTCGACATCTTTGACTATGTGATTTGCACAATATACATGTTTTATCTCTGGACACAAGTCTTTTTGTGATTCCTCTCTCCCTATCTGTCACAAGTGGTATGGCGTTTGATTTTGTGAAACCTACTACTGGAAAAAATTCTTGAAGAAAGAGACGATGATGCTTCATAAACTTTCGATCATGGAGCATAAAAGCGATGGGAAAAATAAGATCATCCTGTAAAAACACATTCCTCCCAACTAAGACTGAAACGTAAAAATTTCCCATTGAGAATGTTGTATCGTAAGATATAAGATGCTTCAAATTTATATTTTTATTAGTTGTTTTCACTAGATCCTTCATTAACTGCAGCATAGATTCAGTCCCCCATTTGAACAGTCAAACTTGGATACACGTCGAAAGAACGTACGAATGCCCCAGTTTGTATTGAAATTTCTAATGAGCTGAAATACTCATCATTGGAAAATTTTTGATTTTGTAGATACTGGATGTTTTCTACCTGTTTTCGGTCTCTTGGTCTGTCCACAGCCATATGAGCCTGATCGCCTTTACTTTTTGTAGTCTGACAATCATCGTACACTTTTTTGGCTCCGTAGATTTTGTAGCAACGTCTTCGTCGTTTTCAGAAAAATTCCGTTTTTTTCTTGCTGTTGCCATGTGTTGTATCCCGATAGCTTGTTTCATCTCCGAAATAATGAACCAAGGCATGTTTCATCTCCGAAATAATGAACCAGGCATAAGAGGGGGTTAGACTTGTTATTGTAGGCAGCAATCGTGGAATATACATGGCGTTGAAAGTCAGGCAGATTTTGTCTTCCGGTGCCCTCAGGGTCTTTAACATTATAGAACTTTCGCACTAATTCCAAAAGCTTCGTATTTTCTTGCGCCGCCATGATCGAAACGGTACTGGTCACAGGCAAAGTTAGTATAGACCAAGTTAGGAAACGGATTGTAAAACAAAGAGTCTTGTTATCCATTGTCTCGCGTCTACGACGTCATAGTCGCTACCATTACGGAGCCCACGGAATAGCATTTTATCATTGCTGGCTGCTGTTTTTCGTTTAAATATTGCGATTTTTTAAAAACCAAGCACTTCTGCGCGTAAAAATGGCTTTCTACTAATGTTATATCTTATCACAATAACAAACCTCACAAAAATAATCAACTTTTATTGAACACTGAATCGATTAAAGAGTAAAATAACAGAAAATATTAAGTTTACTAACCAAAAAGAACATGTTTAAAATATAAAAATACAAACAAAAACGCATAACATTACCATAAAATGTTGTATCTAGCTGCAGTTTTACATGTAAATTGCCGTGATTTTACTTTTTTGCTCACAAACTTAACACGTATACCCGGCAACGAAACTTAAGGTATCTTTGTAAAATTTGCCTAATATCGAAGTGAAAACAATACTGAGTTACTATTTTTGGTCATTTGCTTGAATTAGTACGTTACGGGTCTTTATGAAATCGGAAAACGCGAACACCTTATCTGCTAGTACTTAAGCAGTTTGGAGCTGCATGTCCACTCATGTTGAATTATAAATGTAGTAAAGAATGGCTCTGTAGATTCGTAGGTATGAATATATACTATTATGTAAACTAAGCTGATTGCTGCTAGTTTTAATCGCCAACGTAAAGTACCCTGTTAAACCACACTGTACGCTGAAAACCAGTCAAAATAATAATTCACTTCACATTAATTCCTAGATTTAATATTATATAACAAGATTTTAATTAGAAATTAATTTTTTAATGTTAAAACAACCGCTATACGTGTTTTTTAGCTTTGTATCGCTTACAAGAACTAAATGAACACATGCCGACCATGCATTTGTATAGACGATTCACGCTCTGTGGGCTCCGTAATGGCGGACACGAGCGCCGTTTCCTAACTTGGTCTATACTAACTTTGGTCACAGGTGAAGTCATTCTTTGTGCTATTTTTCTTGGATTGAAAAAAATATGCAAACCCTGCTTTGGGTGTAACTGCCGGGATACTTGTTATATTTGTTGGGCTCTCCAACAAAGACTTCGCTTCTTCTAAAGTAAGCGGTTCGTTTTGCAACATCATGAAGTTTTCTGACATCTCGTTGAATATAAATTTACATATAGTAACTGGAGTAATTTGGGTCACCATGCAGAATACTGCTAAAGTAAATATATTTCAATTTGGAGTCCCATCTTCCCCCACATTGTAGTTTTGTATGTTTTCATTGCCAAACTTTGAAAGATAATTTATACCTCAGGGGTTATTCAAACATAATATACTGATATAATAACAAGATAATACATGGAAAATATATTCGAAATTCAGTCATTTGCACTTGGAGATTGTTTTGGCACAAAATTGGCTTTTGCCAAAACAGAGTTTTCTGTTATTCTATTCTGTATGGGTGAGGTCTGTGAGGACCTGGGGGTCCCCGATTCTTGACCCGTATATATAGGACTCCATCTGCAGACTATTTCTGCGAACTCGTTTCCGTTCCGACCAAGTCCCGTTTTCTGTCCCGATTCTTGACCCGTAGGACTCCATCTGCGGACTATTTCTGCGAACTCGTTCTCCGGTCCGACCAAGTTCCGTTTTTTTGTCCCGATTCTTGACCCGTATATATAGGACTCCATCTGCGGACTATTACTGCGAACATCATTCGAGAACTACACTCGTACTCACAACGTCACAACCGGACGCACTTCCACAGAAGGTTTATCCTCGTCTGGGCAGCGAGTCACCATATATATGCAACTTTGGGTAATTGTTTGTTTTTTTTCTTGTGTATGACTGTAATTTGGACAACCCATAAGTGACCGCTGGGTTGGAGCAATGTCCGTTAAGTGTCTTGCCCAAGGACACATACGCCGATCAGTGTTAGTACCGCCGTCGAGCATCGAACCGGGGGCGGCGCCGGCCTTTCGGTTATTAAGTTGTCTGCATTTGTAGGATACAAAAATTATCAATTGATGTTCGAACAATATACCCATTGTTCAAACAATACCAATTGTTATGCAATAATATAATGTATATAGGTATAACATGTTAAAACTATGGTGGTAGGGCAAGGAAAAGCATGTTTAAACAAAGCGTACAGTATTGTTTCGTATTATTTACGTGTATTCCTGATAATAAATACACTTATTAATAAAGGTAACCAGGATTTTAAACTGTCCCGTCCTGTCTGTTTTCGAAATTGTAAAATTTCACTTGGTGTGCGAATCGCTAAATAACTCCTCGGGTGTTTTATTTTTATTTTTTTTAAATTGTTGTCAATTAATAAAGGAATGATAGTACTAATTCGTGGTATTACCCAAACCGCCATTAATTTTTGTTTTGAAAATATTTGGCAATACTAGTTTCACTACTATATACCACATAGTACAGTGGGTGAAGATGGGACACTTAAGCACATCAGCATATTTCCTAATATTTTCAAATTCAAAATACATGACGGTTTTTGGGTAATACCACGAGTTAGTATTGTTATTCCTTTATTAATTGACAACAATTAAACACCGATAATCGGTATCGGTAAAAAAGCGCCGATATTTCGCCGATATTTCACCGATATATAAATAGTTCGTGCGAAGGACGTGGGTCCTACTTGACCTTTACGTGCGTCGTAGTTTGACCTTTACGTGCGTCGTAGTTTGACCTTTACGTGCGTCGTAGTTTGACCTTTACGTGCGTCGTACTGTATAGCCGTCACTTGCGTCGTAGTTTAGACTTTACGTGCGTGCTAAACAACATCCACGTGCGTCGTATATTAACGTCCACGAGCGTTGTATAGTTTAGCGTTCATGTGCGTCCTAGTTTCATACAAAAGCAACGCCTTCCTAAGAACATGCAGGTTTCCTAAAAACAAGTAAACCAACCAATTTTTCTCTATAACTTGCAATATCTTGAATACAGGCATTACTTTTGATTAAAACTGATCATTTCATATGTTTCGCTATAGTATCAAATATCGGTAAAAGCTAAAAATATCAGTATCGGTCGAAAAAAATGATATCGGTCGGTCTCTAATTTAAATAACCACAGTTACACACCACCATCCGTAACTATATAATGCATATATACCACCATCCGTTACTATATAATGCATATAAACCACCATCCGTAACTATATAATGCATATAAACCACCATCCGTAACTATATAATGCATAAACATCACCATCCGTAACTAAACACCATCCGTAACTAAACACCATCCGTAACTATATCTTGGTTACACACCACCATCCGTAACTATAAAATGCATATATACCACCATCCGTAACTATATATTGCATATATACCACCATCCGTAACTATATAATGCATATACACCACCATCCGTAACTATATAATGCATAAACACCACCATCCGTAACTATATAATGCATATATAACACCACCCGTAACTATATAATGCATATACACCACCATCCGTAACTATATAATGCATATACACCACCATCCGTAACTATATAATGCATAAACACCACCATCCGTAACTATATATTGCATATATACCACCATCCGTAAGTAATATGGACGTTTATTGCATTTTGGTTGTTGTCCGTAAGCATCCGCGCGTCAGTAAATTAGTTTTGCACATTCATCCGCACATCTGTAAATCCGCGCGTCAGTAAATTAGTTTTGCACATTCATCCGCACATCTGTAAATCCGCGCGTCAGTAAATTACTGTCGGCATCCGCAGCATCCGCCGTCAGTAAATTAGTGTTACCCCAAAAAGTAAAACTAGCAAAAACTGTGTTATGAAATCCTCGAACCATGACGTCATAAAATCGAGATTTCGGAATGGGTCTGAGTTTCAAAATGTTCAACTTATTAAATTCTACAAGAGTAACAATTTTTATGCTTTTACCTCAAATTCCACAATTATTTCACTATTCTGCTGGACTATAAGTCATTAAAAGTTTACGTAACAAAAACCTTGTATCTGCAAATTGTGAAGAACTACTCAATACAACAACTGGCGTCCCATTATCACTTTTAAGAAGAATTTCTGAAAATAACACTGGCTGTTTTAAAGGCAATACCTATCCCTCAGAATTACTGGCATTTGCCTTAACTTTGCAGTTTTATTCTTCTGAGGCCTATGATTATGTTCGCAAAACATTTAACCTAGCTTTACCATGTCAGTCAAACATTAGAAAATGGTACAGCAAAATAGGCTACCACTCGGTCCAGGGTTCACCAATCCAGCATTTCAATCATTATCAGCCGAAGTACTTCGTGCCAAAGAAAATAAAAAGAACGTGATATGAGCCCTTATGCTGGATGAAATGGCAATCAAAAAACATGTGTCCTGGGATGGTCAACAATTTAGAGGTTATGTTGATCTTGGCTGCGGAGCTCCTGAAGATGATGAGTGTCCTGCTGCGAAGAAGGCTTTAGTGTTTATGGTTGTTAGCATAAATGATAGCTGGAAAGTGCCTGTGGGATATTTTTTCATTGATGGTTTAAGTGGGACTGAACGAGCAAATCTAGTGAGAGTTTGCATAGAACGTTTACATGATGTTGGGGTGATGATTAGTTCTGTGACCTGTGATGGTCCTTCGTGACACATTTCAATGCTGACCGAACTTGGTGCATGTTTAAATCCAATCAATTTCACCCGATTCGACTCGTGATTAACCCTAGACATTAGAGGAAGTTTGACAAATATTAGCAGCGCATGAATGGGCGCAAAATAAAACTTTCATACCATAGCGACACGCAATTAACGCTATATATGGTTAAGTGCGTGATGTTGATTATGAAGCGAAAACGTGAGGCATTTTATTTATTACATTGGCAAAACAGCTATATAATTAATTAGAGTGACCGTGGGCTGTAGGTATTTGCAGTGAATTGTAGACTTGAAAAAGGTGAAAAGCATTAGTTTGGCAACATATTCTTGCTTTGTTTTAAGTTGTTAATAGAGTACCAATTACCAGATTTGATTCGTTCGGTGCGCCTCTCAGGCTTTCTGCATGTAATTTGTAAAATACGTGACTATCACCCCCCGGCTACTTCCTCCTCATAACTATTCCCCGGCTACTACCCCTCCGTGACTATTCAACCCATGAATATCCCCCCCGGCTACTTCCCCTCCGTGACTAATCACCCGGCTACTTCCCCTCCACAACTACTTTCCTCCGTAACTATTTACCCTGGCTACTTCCCCTCCGTGACCATTCACCCCGGCTACTTCCCCCGTGACTATTCTGCACATAGCTATCCCCCCGGCTACTTCCCCTCTGTAACTATTTCCTCCAGTGACTAATACCCCCCCCCCCCCCCCGGCTACCTACTCTACGTGACTATTCACCTGGCTACTTCCTCTCCGTGACTATCCATTGCCTCTACGGCCATTTCCCCTAACTTCTTACACCTGGGGAGGGGGAAATAGTCATCCTGAGGAATAATCTGGGAAGGAATGATCACAGGTGAAATAGTCACCCGGGGAAAAGCTGACAGGGATATAGCCAGTTGCGATATCCAACCACTTATGTGAAGTCTTAGTTAACATGCAAGTACGCTAAAATCTGATTTTCTTACTCATACTTTTTTAATTTAAAATATGGTTCATTTAGCATATTGCAGTATATATATATATATATGTTAAAATGATGCTAACAATTCATCTTTTGGCTCAATAATACTAATAGTCATTACCTTATTATTGTCTCTTTTTGCAGTAATAGGAATAGCCAATAAGAAAAATTGCTTTCTCTCTGAAGATGCCGAGAATACGGTATGTGTGATCAGTGAGTTTATCTTAAAAGCAGTTTTTGTAAAATAGTTAGTACAAATATTGTTTTTCGTACCTGTTGTTTTGTAATTTAGAAACAATCTTACTGAAAAACAAAAGGAAGACCTTATGACATTTTGGAGAAAGAGAATGCGAAGACCAACTTCAAATCTTGTTTCGGATGCATTTGCAATATCTGGACTTTCAGTACCAAAAGTTAAAGTGAGTTTGATAAGATTTCTTTTCTAGGTATAACCAATATTAGCTACACATAAGTGAGTAATCTCATCATGCAAACTTAATTTTAAGAGGTGGATACAGAACCACAAATCAAAACTTACTTGTACCACATCAAAGAAATCTAGAATCTTATTGAGTAGAAAACAGACAGCATATAATTTGTTTTGCTCTTTGTTGCAAGATGTTGGTAAGAAAATTAAATCTGTAGGTATATATTTAATTTGTTTCTTTTTAATTTGTTTTGCTCTTTGTTGCAAGATGTTGGTAAGAAAATTAAATCTGTAGGTATATATTTAATTTGTTTATTTTTAATTTGTAACTGTTAACTGTTCTAAAAAGAGTAAACCATATTAGAATGTATTTGTGGTACAGACAGACATTAATATAATTTGTTAGATTTCCGGTTATGGGGTAAAGCTTGGGCAGGTCTCTCTAAGACTGAAAAAGAAGGTTGGAAAGATAAAGTTGATCAACAGCCATGTAATGAAGAAATGGATGACAAACAAAGAAACAGTTTAATAACTAAACAGCTGAAAATCATGACACAAGTGGTAAAATCATGCTACATACGGTAAAACGTTTCTTTGAAACAAGCGGTTCCCAAACTGGGGTCCGTACAGCAGTTTTTAGAGGGTTACCTCATTTGATGGTTTCTTCTTTTTCTTTCATTGGTGTGGTTATTCATTTTCCTATAGCATTTTTTGACTTTTTCCAGGGCTGTGAAATATCAAACTAATTGCAAAGGGTCTACCAGGCAAAATCTTTAGAAAAGTTAGAGAACCGCTGTTTTAAACGATTGTTTTTACAGACGGAAACTTTGGATAAAGATGGAGTGGTTATGGGTGGATTGTCATATTTTAATGGGACCTTTAATGTATTTGGAACCTCTACGTCGATGTCATATTTTAAGCAGGGAAACATACAAAGAGAATTTTTATCCCACATGAACCAAATTAACCTATCCGGTGTGTTCACGTTTCAACATCTTTTGTTTATTTGAAAAACTAGTACTCCTGCTCAATTGATACCTTCTATTTTAAAAAACTATAATAACTATATAATAAAATATTAATGCCAGATTTAGCTCTCCGTTTTATGTGACTTAATGTGTTTATTCCATAAGAAAAAGAGTGTAGCGGCGCCCGATCTTCAACCAAGATTGGTGCCTCTTCTCTCGTCAGTCTTTTGTAAGGTTACAGAATCTTTATTGACACGTAACTGAAAAATGCAGTTATACATAAATACTCAAATACGAATTATAGCACAAAAACACAGAAACATACCTTTAATTTTGGACTTATACATTTTCCAACTGCGTCTAGCCCATTACATTTTATAATGAATAATTTAAACGACTCAGACTGCAGGAAAAGAAAAAGGCAGTGCCACGTATACAACTATTTAACGAAAACATATAAACCAAACAGAGAAAAAACAAAACAACATCCACGTGCGTCGTATATTAACGTCCACGAGCGTTGTATAGTTTAGCGTTCATGTGCGTCCTAGTTTCATACAAAAGCAACGCCTTCCTAAGAACATGCAGGTTTCCTAAATACAAGTAAACCAACCAATTTTTCTCTATAACTTGCAATATCTTGAATACAGGCATTACTTTTGATTAAAACTGATCATTTCATATGTTTCGCTATAGTATCAAATATCGGTAAAATATCGGTATCGGTAAAAGCTAAAAATATCAGTATTGGTCGAAAAAAATGATATCGGTCGGTCTCTAATTTAAATAACCACAGTTACACACCACCATCCGTAACTATATAATGCATATATACCCATCCGTTACTATAAATATCGGTAAAATATCGGTATCGGTAAAAGCTAAAAATATCAGTATTGGTCGAAAAAAATGATATCGGTCGGTCTCTAATTTAAATAACCACAGTTACACACTACCATCCGTAACTATATAATGCATATATACCACCATCCGTTACTATATAATGCATATAAACCACCATCCGTAACTATATAATGCATAAACATCACCATCCGTAACTAAACACCATCCGTAACTAAACACCATCCGTAACTAAACACCATCCGTAACTAAACACCATCCGTAACTAAACACCATCCGTAACTATATCTTGGTTACACACCACCATCCGTAACTATAAAATGCATATATACCACCATCCGTAACTATATATTGCATATATACCACCATCCGTAACTATATAATGCATATACACCACCATCCGTAACTATATAATGCATAAACACCACCATCCGTAACTATATAATGCATATATAACACCACCCGTAACTATATAATGCATATACACCACCATCCGTAACTATATAATGCATATACACCACCATCCGTAACTATATAATGCATATACACCACCATCCGTAACTATATAATGCATAAACACCACCATCCGTAACTATATATTGCATATATACCACCATCCGTAAGTAATATGGACGTTTATTGCATTTTGGTTGTTGTCCGTAAGCATCCGCGCGTCAGTAAATTAGTTTTGCACATTCATCCGCACATCTGTAAATACGCGCGTCAGTAAATTAGTGTCGGCATCCGCAGCATCCGCCGTCAGTAAATTAGTGTTACCCCAAAAAGTAAAACTAGCAAAAACTGTGTTATGAAATCCTCGAACCATGACGTCATAAAATCGAGATTTCGGAATGGGTCTGAGTTTCAAAATGTTCAACTTATTAAATTCTACAAGAGTAACAATTTTTATGCTTTTACCTCAAATTCCACAATTATTTCACTATTCTGCTGGACTATAAGTCATTAAAAGTTTACGTAACAAAAACCTTGTATCTGCAAATTGTGAAGAACTACTCAATACAACAACTGGCGTCCCATTATCACTTTTAAGAAGAATTTCTGAAAATAACACTGGCTGTTTTAAAGGCAATACCTATCCCTCAGAATTACTGGCATTTGCCTTAACTTTGCAGTTTTATTCTTCTGAGGCCTATGATTATGTTCGCAAAACATTTAACCTAGCTTTACCATGTCAGTCAAACATTAGAAAATGGTACAGCAAAATAGGCTACCACTCGGTCCAGGGTTCACCAATCCAGCATTTCAATCATTATCAGCCGAAGTACTTCGTGCCAAAGAAAATAAAAAGAACGTGATATGAGCCCTTATGCTGGATGAAATGGCAATCAAAAAACATGTGTCCTGGGATGGTCAACAATTTAGAGGTTATGTTGATCTTGGCTGCGGAGCTCCTGAAGATGATGAGTGTCCTGCTGCGAAGAAGGCTTTAGTGTTTATGGTTGTTAGCATAAATGATAGCTGGAAAGTGCCTGTGGGATATTTTTTCATTGATGGTTTAAGTGGGACTGAACGAGCAAATCTAGTGAGAGTTTGCATAGAACGTTTACATGGTGTTGGGGTGATGATTAGTTCTGTGACCTGTGATGGTCCTTCGTGACACATTTCAATGCTGACCGAACTTGGTGCATGTTTAAATCCAATCAATTTCACCCGATTCGACTCGTGATTAACCCTAGACATTAGAGAAAGTTTGACAAATATTAGCAGCGCATGAATGGGCGCAAAATAAAACTTTCATACCATAGCGATACGCAATTAACGCTATATATGGTTAAGTGCGTGATGTTGATTATGAAGCGAAAACGTGAGGCATTTTATTTATTACATTGGCAAAACAGCTATATAATTAATTAGAGTGACCGTGGGCTGTAGGTATTTGCAGTGAATTGTAGACTTGAAAAAGGTGAAAAGCATTAGTTTGGCAACATATTCTTGCTTTGTTTTAAGTTGTTAATAGAGTACCAATTACCAGATTTGATTCGTTCGGTGCGCCTCTCAGGCTTTCTGCATGTAATTTGTAAAATACGTGACTATCACCCCCGGCTACTTCCTCCTCATAACTATTCCCCGGCTACTACCCCTCCGTGACTATTCAACCCATGAATATCCCCCCCGGCTACTTCCCCTCCGTGACTAATCACCCGGCTACTTCCCCTCCACAACTACTTTCCTCCGTAACTATTTACCCTGGCTACTTCCCCTCCGTGACCATTCACCCCGGCTACTTCCCCCCGTGACTATTCTGCACATAGCTATCCCCCCGGCTACTTCCCCTCTGTAACTATTTCCTCCAGTGACTAATACCCCCCCCCGGCTACCTACTCTACGTGACTATTCACCTGGCTACTTCCTCTCCGTGACTATCCATTGCCTCTACGGCCATTTCCCCTAACTTCTTACACCTGGGGAGGGGGAAATAGTCATCCTGAGGAATAATCTGGGAAGGAATGATCACAGGTGAAATAGTCACCCGGGGAAAAGCTGACAGGGATATAGCCAGTTGCGATATCCAACCACTTATGTGAAGTCTTAGTTAACATGCAAGTACGCTAAAATCTGATTTTCTTACTCATACTTTTTTAATTTAAAATATGGTTCATTTAGCATATTGCAGTATATATATATATGTTAAAATGATGCTAACAATTCATCTTTTGGCTCAATAATACTAATAGTCATTACCTTATTATTGTCTCTTTTTGCAGTAATAGGAATAGCCAATAAGAAAAATTGCTTTCTCTCTGAAGATGCCGAGAATACGGTATGTGTGATCAGTGAGTTTATCTTAAAAGCAGTTTTTGTAAAATAGTTAGTACAAATATTGTTTTTCGTACCTGTTGTTTTGTAATTTAGAAACAATCTTACTGAAAAACAAAAGGAAGACCTTATGACATTTTGGAGAAAGAGAATGCGAAGACCAACTTCAAATCTTGTTTCGGATGCATTTGCAATATCTGGACTTTCAGTACCAAAAGTTAAAGTGAGTTTGATAAGATTTCTTTTCTAGGTATAACCAATATTAGCTACACATAAGTGAGTAATCTCATCATGCAAACTTAATTTTAAGAGGTGGATACAGAACCACAAATCAAAACTTACTTGTACCACATCAAAGAAATCTAGAATCTTATTGAGTAGAAAACAGACAGCATATAATTTGTTTTGCTCTTTGTTGCAAGATGTTGGTAAGAAAATTAAATCTGTAGGTATATATTTAATTTGTTTCTTTTTAATTTGTTTTGCTCTTTGTTGCAAGATGTTGGTAAGAAAATTAAATCTGTAGGTATATATTTAATTTGTTTCTTTTTAATTTGTAACTGTTAACTGTTCTAAAAAGAGTAAACCATATTAGAATGTATTTGTGGTACAGACAGACATTAATATAATTTGTTAGATTTCCGGTTATGGGGTAAAGCTTGGGCAGGTCTCTCTAAGACTGAAAAAGAAGGTTGGAAAGATAAAGTTGATCAACAGCCATGTAATGAAGAAATGGATGACAAACAAAGAAACAGTTTAATAACTAAACAGCTGAAAATCATGACACAAGTGGTAAAATCATGCTACATACGGTAAAACGTTTCTTTGAAACAAGCGGTTCCCAAACTGGGGTCCGTACAGCAGTTTTTAGAGGGTTACCTCATTTGATGGTTTCTTCTTTTTCTTTCATTGGTGTGGTTATTCATTTTCCTATAGCATTTTTTGACTTTTTCCAGGGCTGTGAAATATCAAACTAATTGCAAAGGGTCTACCAGGCAAAATCTTTAGAAAAGTTAGAGAACCGCTGTTTTAAACGATTGTTTTTACAGACGGAAACTTTGGATAAAGATGGAGTGGTTATGGGTGGATTGTCATATTTTAATGGGACCTTTAATGTATTTGGAACCTCTACGTCGATGTCATATTTTAAGCAGGGAAACATACAAAGAGAATTTTTATCCCACATGAACCAAATTAACCTATCCGGTGTGTTCACGTTTCAACATCTTTTGTTTATTTGAAAAACTAGTACTCCTGCTCAATTGATACCTTCTATTTTAAAAAACTATAATAACTATATAATAAAATATTAATGCCAGATTTAGCTCTCCGTTTTATGTGACTTAATGTGTTTATTCCATAAGAAAAAGAGTGTAGCGGCGCCCGATCTTCAACCAAGATTGGTGCCTCTTCTCTCGTCAGTCTTTTGTAAGGTTACAGAATCTTTATTGACACGTAACTGAAAAATGCAGTTATACATAAATACTCAAATACGAATTATAGCACAAAAACACAGAAACATACCTTTAATTTTGGACTTATACATTTTCCAACTGCGTCTAGCCCATTACATTTTATAATGAATAATTTAAACGACTCAGACTGCAGGAAAAGAAAAAGGCAGTGCCACGTATACAACTATTTAACGAAAACATATAAACCAAACAGAGAAAAAACAAAACAACATCCACGTGCGTCGTATATTAACGTCCACGAGCGTTGTATAGTTTAGCGTTCATGTGCGTCCTAGTTTCATACAAAAGCAACGCCTTCCTAAGAACATGCAGGTTTCCTAAATACAAGTAAACCAACCAATTTTTCTCTATAACTTGCAATATCTTGAATACAGGCATTACTTTTGATTAAAACTGATCATTTCATATGTTTCGCTATAGTATCAAATATCGGTAAAATATCGGTATCGGTAAAAGCTAAAAATATCAGTATTGGTCGAAAAAAATGATATCGGTCGGTCTCTAATTTAAATAACCACAGTTACACACCACCATCCGTAACTATATAATGCACATATACCACCATCCGTTACTATAAATATCGGTAAAATATCGGTAAAAGCTAAAAATATCAGTATTGGTCGAAAAAAATGATATCGGTCGGTCTCTAATTTAAATAACCACAGTTACACACTACCATCCGTAACTATATAATGCATATATACCACCATCCGTTACTATATAATGCATATAAACCACCATCCGTAACTATATAATGCATAAACATCACCATCCGTAACTAAACACCATCCGTAACTAAACACCATCCGTAACTAAACACCATCCGTAACTAAACACCATCCGTAACTATATCTTGGTTACACACCACCATCCGTAACTATAAAATGCATATATACCACCATCCGTAACTATATATTGCATATATACCACCATCCGTAACTATATAATGCATATACACCACCATCCGTAACTATATAATGCATAAACACCACCATCCGTAACTATATAATGCATATATAACACCACCCGTAACTATATAATGCATATACACCACCATCCGTAACTATATAATGCATATACACCACCATCCGTAACTATATAATGCATATACACCACCATCCGTAACTATATAATGCATAAACACCACCATCCGTAACTATATATTGCATATATACCACCATCCGTAAGTAATATGGACGTTTATTGCATTTTGGTTGTTGTCCGTAAGCATCCGCGCGTCAGTAAATTAGTTTTGCACATTCATCCGCACATCTGTAAATACGCGCGTCAGTAAATTAGTGTCGGCATCCGCAGCATCCGCCGTCAGTAAATTAGTGTTACCCCAAAAAGTAAAACTAGCAAAAACTGTGTTATGAAATCTTCGAACCATGACGTCATAAAATCGAGATTTCGGAATGGGTCTGAGTTTCAAAATGTTCAACTTATTAAATTCTACAAGAGTAACAATTTTTATGCTTTTACCTCAAATTCCACAATTATTTCACTATTCTGCTGGACTATAAGTCATTAAAAGTTTACGTAACAAAAACCTTGTATCTGCAAATTGTGAAGAACTACTCAATACAACAACTGGCGTCCCATTATCACTTTTAAGAAGAATTTCTGAAAATAACACTGGCTGTTTTAAAGGCAATACCTATCCCTCAGAATTACTGGCATTTGCCTTAACTTTGCAGTTTTATTCTTCTGAGGCCTATGATTATGTTCGCAAAACATTTAACCTAGCTTTACCATGTCAGTCAAACATTAGAAAATGGTACAGCAAAATAGGCTACCACTCGGTCCAGGGTTCACCAATCCAGCATTTCAATCATTATCAGCCGAAGTACTTCGTGCCAAAGAAAATAAAAAGAACGTGATATGAGCCCTTATGCTGGATGAAATGGCAATCAAAAAACATGTGTCCTGGGATGGTCAACAATTTAGAGGTTATGTTGATCTTGGCTGCGGAGCTCCTGAAGATGATGAGTGTCCTGCTGCGAAGAAGGCTTTAGTGTTTATGGTTGTTAGCATAAATGATAGCTGGAAAGTGCCTGTGGGATATTTTTTCATTGATGGTTTAAGTGGGACTGAACGAGCAAATCTAGTGAGAGTTTGCATAGAACGTTTACATGGTGTTGGGGTGATGATTAGTTCTGTGACCTGTGATGGTCCTTCGTGACACATTTCAATGCTGACCGAACTTGGTGCATGTTTAAATCCAATCAATTTCACCCGATTCGACTCGTGATTAACCCTAGACATTAGAGAAAGTTTGACAAATATTAGCAGCGCATGAATGGGCGCAAAATAAAACTTTCATACCATAGCGATACGCAATTAACGCTATATATGGTTAAGTGCGTGATGTTGATTATGAAGCGAAAACGTGAGGCATTTTATTTATTACATTGGCAAAACAGCTATATAATTAATTAGAGTGACCGTGGGCTGTAGGTATTTGCAGTGAATTGTAGACTTGAAAAAGGTGAAAAGCATTAGTTTGGCAACATATTCTTGCTTTGTTTTAAGTTGTTAATAGAGTACCAATTACCAGATTTGATTCGTTCGGTGCGCCTCTCAGGCTTTCTGCATGTAATTTGTAAAATACGTGACTATCACCCCCGGCTACTTCCTCCTCATAACTATTCCCCGGCTACTACCCCTCCGTGACTATTCAACCCATGAATATCCCCCCCGGCTACTTCCCCTCCGTGACTAATCACCCGGCTACTTCCCCTCCACAACTACTTTCCTCCGTAACTATTTACCCTGGCTACTTCCCCTCCGTGACCATTCACCCCGGCTACTTCCCCCGTGACTATTCTGCACATAGCTATCCCCCCGGCTACTTCCCCTCTGTAACTATTTCCTCCAGTGACTAATACCCCCCCCCGGCTACCTACTCTACGTGACTATTCACCTGGCTACTTCCTCTCCGTGACTATCCATTGCCTCTACGGCCATTTCCCCTAACTTCTTACACCTGGGGAGGGGGAAATAGTCATCCTGAGGAATAATCTGGGAAGGAATGATCACAGGTGAAATAGTCACCCGGGGAAAAGCTGACAGGGATATAGCCAGTTGCGATATCCAACCACTTATGTGAAGTCTTAGTTAACATGCAAGTACGCTAAAATCTGATTTTCTTACTCATACTTTTTTAATTTAAAATATGGTTCATTTAGCATATTGCAGTATATATATATATGTTAAAATGATGCTAACAATTCATCTTTTGGCTCAATAATACTAATAGTCATTACCTTATTATTGTCTCTTTTTGCAGTAATAGGAATAGCCAATAAGAAAAATTGCTTTCTCTCTGAAGATGCCGAGAATACGGTATGTGTGATCAGTGAGTTTATCTTAAAAGCAGTTTTTGTAAAATAGTTAGTACAAATATTGTTTTTCGTACCTGTTGTTTTGTAATTTAGAAACAATCTTACTGAAAAACAAAAGGAAGACCTTATGACATTTTGGAGAAAGAGAATGCGAAGACCAACTTCAAATCTTGTTTCGGATGCATTTGCAATATCTGGACTTTCAGTACCAAAAGTTAAAGTGAGTTTGATAAGATTTCTTTTCTAGGTATAACCAATATTAGCTACACATAAGTGAGTAATCTCATCATGCAAACTTAATTTTAAGAGGTGGATACAGAACCACAAATCAAAACTTACTTGTACCACATCAAAGAAATCTAGAATCTTATTGAGTAGAAAACAGACAGCATATAATTTGTTTTGCTCTTTGTTGCAAGATGTTGGTAAGAAAATTAAATCTGTAGGTATATATTTAATTTGTTTCTTTTTAATTTGTTTTGCTCTTTGTTGCAAGATGTTGGTAAGAAAATTAAATCTGTAGGTATATATTTAATTTGTTTCTTTTTAATTTGTAACTGTTAACTGTTCTAAAAAGAGTAAACCATATTAGAATGTATTTGTGGTACAGACAGACATTAATATAATTTGTTAGATTTCCGGTTATGGGGTAAAGCTTGGGCAGGTCTCTCTAAGACTGAAAAAGAAGGTTGGAAAGATAAAGTTGATCAACAGCCATGTAATGAAGAAATGGATGACAAACAAAGAAACAGTTTAATAACTAAACAGCTGAAAATCATGACACAAGTGGTAAAATCATGCTACATACGGTAAAACGTTTCTTTGAAACAAGCGGTTCCCAAACTGGGGTCCGTACAGCAGTTTTTAGAGGGTTACCTCATTTGATGGTTTCTTCTTTTTCTTTCATTGGTGTGGTTATTCATTTTCCTATAGCATTTTTTGACTTTTTCCAGGGCTGTGAAATATCAAACTAATTGCAAAGGGTCTACCAGGCAAAATCTTTAGAAAAGTTAGAGAACCGCTGTTTTAAACGATTGTTTTTACAGACGGAAACTTTGGATAAAGATGGAGTGGTTATGGGTGGATTGTCATATTTTAATGGGACCTTTAATGTATTTGGAACCTCTACGTCGATGTCATATTTTAAGCAGGGAAACATACAAAGAGAATTTTTATCCCACATGAACCAAATTAACCTATCCGGTGTGTTCACGTTTCAACATCTTTTGTTTATTTGAAAAACTAGTACTCCTGCTCAATTGATACCTTCTATTTTAAAAAACTATAATAACTATATAATAAAATATTAATGCCAGATTTAGCTCTCCGTTTTATGTGACTTAATGTGTTTATTCCATAAGAAAAAGAGTGTAGCGGCGCCCGATCTTCAACCAAGATTGGTGCCTCTTCTCTCGTCAGTCTTTTGTAAGGTTACAGAATCTTTATTGACACGTAACTGAAAAATGCAGTTATACATAAATACTCAAATACGAATTATAGCACAAAAACACAGAAACATACCTTTAATTTTGGACTTATACATTTTCCAACTGCGTCTAGCCCATTACATTTTATAATGAATAATTTAAACGACTCAGACTGCAGGAAAAGAAAAAGGCAGTGCCACGTATACAACTATTTAACGAAAACATATAAACCAAACAGAGAAAAAACAAAACAACATCCACGTGCGTCGTATATTAACGTCCGCGAGCGTTGTATAGTTTAGCGTTCATGTGCGTCCTAGTTTCATACAAAAGCAACGCCTTCCTAAGAACATGCAGGTTTCCTAAATACAAGTAAACCAACCAATTTTTCTCTATAACTTGCAATATCTTGAATACAGGCATTACTTTTGATTAAAACTGATCATTTCATATGTTTCGCTATAGTATCAAATATCGGTAAAATATCGGTATCGGTAAAAGCTAAAAATATCAGTATTGGTCGAAAAAAATGATATCGGTCGGTCTCTAATTTAAATAACCACAGTTACACACCACCATCCGTAACTATATAATGCATATATACCACCATCCGTTACTATAAATATCGGTAAAATATCGGTATCGGTAAAAGCTAAAAATATCAGTATTGGTCGAAAAAAATGATATCGGTCGGTCTCTAATTTAAATAACCACAGTTACACACTACCATCCGTAACTATATAATGCATATATACCACCATCCGTTACTATATAATGCATATAAACCACCATCCGTAACTATATAATGCATAAACATCACCATCCGTAACTAAACACCATCCGTAACTAAACACCATCCGTAACTATATCTTGGTTACACACCACCATCCGTAACTATAAAATGCATATATACCACCATCCGTAACTATATATTGCATATATACCACCATCCGTAACTATATAATGCATATACACCACCATCCGTAACTATAATGCATAAACACCACCATCCGTAACTATATAATGCATATATAACACCACCCGTAACTATATAATGCATATACACCACCATCCGTAACTATATAATGCATATACACCACCATCCGTAACTATATAATGCATAAACACCACCATCCGTAACTATATATTGCATATATACCACCATCCGTAAGTAATATGGACGTTTATTGCATTTTGGTTGTTGTCCGGAAGCATCCGCGCGTCAGTAAATTAGTTTTGCACATTCATCCGCACATCTGTAAATACGCGCGTCAGTAAATTAGTGTCGGCATCCGCAGCATCCGCCGTCAGTAAATTAGTGTTACCCCAAAAAGTAAAACTAGCAAAAACTGTGTTATGAAATCCTCGAACCATGACGTCATAAAATCGAGATTTCGGAATGGGTCTGAGTTTCAAAATGTTCAACTTATTAAATTCTACAAGAGTAACAATTTTTATGCTTTTACCTCAAATTCCACAATTATTTCACTATTCTGCTGGACTATAAGTCATTAAAAGTTTACGTAACAAAAACCTTGTATCTGCAAATTGTGAAGAACTACTCAATACAACAACTGGCGTCCCATTATCACTTTTAAGAAGAATTTCTGAAAATAACACTGGCTGTTTTAAAGGCAATACCTATCCCTCAGAATTACTGGCATTTGCCTTAACTTTGCAGTTTTATTCTTCTGAGGCCTATGATTATGTTCGCAAAACATTTAACCTAGCTTTACCATGTCAGTCAAACATTAGAAAATGGTACAGCAAAATAGGCTACCACTCGGTCCAGGGTTCACCAATCCAGCATTTCAATCATTATCAGCCGAAGTACTTCGTGCCAAAGAAAATAAAAAGAACGTGATATGAGCCCTTATGCTGGATGAAATGGCAATCAAAAAACATGTGTCCTGGGATGGTCAACAATTTAGAGGTTATGTTGATCTTGGCTGCGGAGCTCCTGAAGATGATGAGTGTCCTGCTGCGAAGAAGGCTTTAGTGTTTATGGTTGTTAGCATAAATGATAGCTGGAAAGTGCCTGTGGGATATTTTTTCATTGATGGTTTAAGTGGGACTGAACGAGCAAATCTAGTGAGAGTTTGCATAGAACGTTTACATGGTGTTGGGGTGATGATTAGTTCTGTGACCTGTGATGGTCCTTCGTGACACATTTCAATGCTGACCGAACTTGGTGCATGTTTAAATCCAATCAATTTCACCCGATTCGACTCGTGATTAACCCTAGACATTAGAGAAAGTTTGACAAATATTAGCAGCGCATGAATGGGCGCAAAATAAAACTTTCATACCATAGCGATACGCAATTAACGCTATATATGGTTAAGTGCGTGATGTTGATTATGAAGCGAAAACGTGAGGCATTTTATTTATTACATTGGCAAAACAGCTATATAATTAATTAGAGTGACCGTGGGCTGTAGGTATTTGCAGTGAATTGTAGACTTGAAAAAGGTGAAAAGCATTAGTTTGGCAACATATTCTTGCTTTGTTTTAAGTTGTTAATAGAGTACCAATTACCAGATTTGATTCGTTCGGTGCGCCTCTCAGGCTTTCTGCATGTAATTTGTAAAATACGTGACTATCACCCCCCGGCTACTTCCTCCTCATAACTATTCCCCGGCTACTACCCCTCCGTGACTATTCAACCCATGAATATCCCCCCCGGCTACTTCCCCTCCGTGACTAATCACCCGGCTACTTCCCCTCCACAACTACTTTCCTCCGTAACTATTTACCCTGGCTACTTCCCCTCCGTGACCATTCACCCCGGCTACTTCCCCCGTGACTATTCTGCACATAGCTATCCCCCCGGCTACTTCCCCTCTGTAACTATTTCCTCCAGTGACTAATACCCCCCCCCCCCCCGGCTACCTACTCTACGTGACTATTCACCTGGCTACTTCCTCTCCGTGACTATCCATTGCCTCTACGGCCATTTCCCCTAACTTCTTACACCTGGGGAGGGGGAAATAGTCATCCTGAGGAATAATCTGGGAAGGAATGATCACAGGTGAAATAGTCACCCGGGAAAAGCTGACAGGGATATAGCCAGTTGCGATATCCAACCACTTATGTGAAGTCTTAGTTAACATGCAAGTACGCTAAAATCTGATTTTCTTACTCATACTTTTTTAATTTAAAATATGGTTCATTTAGCATATTGCAGTATATATATATATGTTAAAATGATGCTAACAATTCATCTTTTGGCTCAATAATACTAATAGTCATTACCTTATTATTGTCTCTTTTTGCAGTAATAGGAATAGCCAATAAGAAAAATTGCTTTCTCTCTGAAGATGCCGAGAATACGGTATGTGTGATCAGTGAGTTTATCTTAAAAGCAGTTTTTGTAAAATAGTTAGTACAAATATTGTTTTTCGTACCTGTTGTTTTGTAATTTAGAAACAATCTTACTGAAAAACAAAAGGAAGACCTTATGACATTTTGGAGAAAGAGAATGCGAAGACCAACTTCAAATCTTGTTTCGGATGCATTTGCAATATCTGGACTTTCAGTACCAAAAGTTAAAGTGAGTTTGATAAGATTTCTTTTCTAGGTATAACCAATATTAGCTACACATAAGTGAGTAATCTCATCATGCAAACTTAATTTTAAGAGGTGGATACAGAACCACAAATCAAAACTTACTTGTACCACATCAAAGAAATCTAGAATCTTATTGAGTAGAAAACAGACAGCATATAATTTGTTTTGCTCTTTGTTGCAAGATGTTGGTAAGAAAATTAAATCTGTAGGTATATATTTAATTTGTTTCTTTTTAATTTGTTTTGCTCTTTGTTGCAAGATGTTGGTAAGAAAATTAAATCTGTAGGTATATATTTAATTTGTTTCTTTTTAATTTGTAACTGTTAACTGTTCTAAAAAGAGTAAACCATATTAGAATGTATTTGTGGTACAGACAGACATTAATATAATTTGTTAGATTTCCGGTTATGGGGTAAAGCTTGGGCAGGTCTCTCTAAGACTGAAAAAGAAGGTTGGAAAGATAAAGTTGATCAACAGCCATGTAATGAAGAAATGGATGACAAACAAAGAAACAGTTTAATAACTAAACAGCTGAAAATCATGACACAAGTGGTAAAATCATGCTACATACGGTAAAACGTTTCTTTGAAACAAGCGGTTCCCAAACTGGGGTCCGTACAGCAGTTTTTAGAGGGTTACCTCATTTGATGGTTTCTTCTTTTTCTTTCATTGGTGTGGTTATTCATTTTCCTATAGCATTTTTTGACTTTTTCCAGGGCTGTGAAATATCAAACTAATTGCAAAGGGTCTACCAGGCAAAATCTTTAGAAAAGTTAGAGAACCGCTGTTTTAAACGATTGTTTTTACAGACGGAAACTTTGGATAAAGATGGAGTGGTTATGGGTGGATTGTCATATTTTAATGGGACCTTTAATGTATTTGGAACCTCTACGTCGATGTCATATTTTAAGCAGGGAAACATACAAAGAGAATTTTTATCCCACATGAACCAAATTAACCTATCCGGTGTGTTCACGTTTCAACATCTTTTGTTTATTTGAAAAACTAGTACTCCTGCTCAATTGATACCTTCTATTTTAAAAAACTATAATAACTATATAATAAAATATTAATGCCAGATTTAGCTCTCCGTTTTATGTGACTTAATGTGTTTATTCCATAAGAAAAAGAGTGTAGCGGCGCCCGATCTTCAACCAAGATTGGTGCCTCTTCTCTCGTCAGTCTTTTGTAAGGTTACAGAATCTTTATTGACACGTAACTGAAAAATGCAGTTATACATAAATACTCAAATACGAATTATAGCACAAAAACACAGAAACATACCTTTAATTTTGGACTTATACATTTTCCAACTGCGTCTAGCCCATTACATTTTATAATGAATAATTTAAACGACTCAGACTGCAGGAAAAGAAAAAGGCAGTGCCACGTATACAACTATTTAACGAAAACATATAAACCAAACAGAGAAAAAACAAAACAACATCCACGTGCGTCGTATATTAACGTCCACGAGCGTTGTATAGTTTAGCGTTCATGTGCGTCCTAGTTTCATACAAAAGCAACGCCTTCCTAAGAACATGCAGGTTTCCTAAATACAAGTAAACCAACCAATTTTTCTCTATAACTTGCAATATCTTGAATACAGGCATTACTTTTGATTAAAACTGATCATTTCATATGTTTCGCTATAGTATCAAATATCGGTAAAATATCGGTATCGGTAAAAGCTAAAAATATCAGTATTGGTCGAAAAAAATGATATCGGTCGGTCTCTAATTTAAATAACCACAGTTACACACCACCATCCGTAACTATATAATGCACATATACCACCATCCGTTACTATAAATATCGGTAAAATATCGGTAAAAGCTAAAAATATCAGTATTGGTCGAAAAAAATGATATCGGTCGGTCTCTAATTTAAATAACCACAGTTACACACTACCATCCGTAACTATATAATGCATATATACCACCATCCGTTACTATATAATGCATATAAACCACCATCCGTAACTATATAATGCATAAACATCACCATCCGTAACTAAACACCATCCGTAACTAAACACCATCCGTAACTAAACACCATCCGTAACTAAACACCATCCGTAACTAAATCTTGGTTACACACCACCATCCGTAACTATAAAATGCATATATACCACCATCCGTAACTATATATTGCATATATACCACCATCCGTAACTATATAATGCATATACACCACCATCCGTAACTATATAATGCATAAACACCACCATCCGTAACTATATAATGCATATATAACACCACCCGTAACTATATAATGCATATACACCACCATCCGTAACTATATAATGCATATACACCACCATCCGTAACTATATAATGCATATACACCACCATCCGTAACTATATAATGCATAAACACCACCATCCGTAACTATATATTGCATATATACCACCATCCGTAAGTAATATGGACGTTTATTGCATTTTGGTTGTTGTCCGTAAGCATCCGCGCGTCAGTAAATTAGTTTTGCACATTCATCCGCACATCTGTAAATACGCGCGTCAGTAAATTAGTGTCGGCATCCGCAGCATCCGCCGTCAGTAAATTAGTGTTACCCCAAAAAGTAAAACTAGCAAAAACTGTGTTATGAAATCTTCGAACCATGACGTCATAAAATCGAGATTTCGGAATGGGTCTGAGTTTCAAAATGTTCAACTTATTAAATTCTACAAGAGTAACAATTTTTATGCTTTTACCTCAAATTCCACAATTATTTCACTATTCTGCTGGACTATAAGTCATTAAAAGTTTACGTAACAAAAACCTTGTATCTGCAAATTGTGAAGAACTACTCAATACAACAACTGGCGTCCCATTATCACTTTTAAGAAGAATTTCTGAAAATAACACTGGCTGTTTTAAAGGCAATACCTATCCCTCAGAATTACTGGCATTTGCCTTAACTTTGCAGTTTTATTCTTCTGAGGCCTATGATTATGTTCGCAAAACATTTAACCTAGCTTTACCATGTCAGTCAAACATTAGAAAATGGTACAGCAAAATAGGCTACCACTCGGTCCAGGGTTCACCAATCCAGCATTTCAATCATTATCAGCCGAAGTACTTCGTGCCAAAGAAAATAAAAAGAACGTGATATGAGCCCTTATGCTGGATGAAATGGCAATCAAAAAACATGTGTCCTGGGATGGTCAACAATTTAGAGGTTATGTTGATCTTGGCTGCGGAGCTCCTGAAGATGATGAGTGTCCTGCTGCGAAGAAGGCTTTAGTGTTTATGGTTGTTAGCATAAATGATAGCTGGAAAGTGCCTGTGGGATATTTTTTCATTGATGGTTTAAGTGGGACTGAACGAGCAAATCTAGTGAGAGTTTGCATAGAACGTTTACATGGTGTTGGGGTGATGATTAGTTCTGTGACCTGTGATGGTCCTTCGTGACACATTTCAATGCTGACCGAACTTGGTGCATGTTTAAATCCAATCAATTTCACCCGATTCGACTCGTGATTAACCCTAGACATTAGAGAAAGTTTGACAAATATTAGCAGCGCATGAATGGGCGCAAAATAAAACTTTCATACCATAGCGATACGCAATTAACGCTATATATGGTTAAGTGCGTGATGTTGATTATGAAGCGAAAACGTGAGGCATTTTATTTATTACATTGGCAAAACAGCTATATAATTAATTAGAGTGACCGTGGGCTGTAGGTATTTGCAGTGAATTGTAGACTTGAAAAAGGTGAAAAGCATTAGTTTGGCAACATATTCTTGCTTTGTTTTAAGTTGTTAATAGAGTACCAATTACCAGATTTGATTCGTTCGGTGCGCCTCTCAGGCTTTCTGCATGTAATTTGTAAAATACGTGACTATCACCCCCCGGCTACTTCCTCCTCATAACTATTCCCCGGCTACTACCCCTCCGTGACTATTCAACCCATGAATATCCCCCCCCGGCTACTTCCCCTCCGTGACTAATCACCCGGCTACTTCCCCTCCACAACTACTTTCCTCCGTAACTATTTACCCTGGCTACTTCCCCTCCGTGACCATTCACCCCGGCTACTTCCCCCCGTGACTATTCTGCACATAGCTATCCCCCCGGCTACTTCCCCTCTGTAACTATTTCCTCCAGTGACTAATACCCCCCCCGGCTACCTACTCTACGTGACTATTCACCTGGCTACTTCCTCTCCGTGACTATCCATTGCCTCTACGGCCATTTCCCCTAACTTCTTACACCTGGGGAGGGGGAAATAGTCATCCTGAGGAATAATCTGGGAAGGAATGATCACAGGTGAAATAGTCACCCGGGGAAAAGCTGACAGGGATATAGCCAGTTGCGATATCCAACCACTTATGTGAAGTCTTAGTTAACATGCAAGTACGCTAAAATCTGATTTTCTTACTCATACTTTTTTAATTTAAAATATGGTTCATTTAGCATATTGCAGTATATATATATATGTTAAAATGATGCTAACAATTCATCTTTTGGCTCAATAATACTAATAGTCATTACCTTATTATTGTCTCTTTTTGCAGTAATAGGAATAGCCAATAAGAAAAATTGCTTTCTCTCTGAAGATGCCGAGAATACGGTATGTGTGATCAGTGAGTTTATCTTAAAAGCAGTTTTTGTAAAATAGTTAGTACAAATATTGTTTTTCGTACCTGTTGTTTTGTAATTTAGAAACAATCTTACTGAAAAACAAAAGGAAGACCTTATGACATTTTGGAGAAAGAGAATGCGAAGACCAACTTCAAATCTTGTTTCGGATGCATTTGCAATATCTGGACTTTCAGTACCAAAAGTTAAAGTGAGTTTGATAAGATTTCTTTTCTAGGTATAACCAATATTAGCTACACATAAGTGAGTAATCTCATCATGCAAACTTAATTTTAAGAGGTGGATACAGAACCACAAATCAAAACTTACTTGTACCACATCAAAGAAATCTAGAATCTTATTGAGTAGAAAACAGACAGCATATAATTTGTTTTGCTCTTTGTTGCAAGATGTTGGTAAGAAAATTAAATCTGTAGGTATATATTTAATTTGTTTCTTTTTAATTTGTTTTGCTCTTTGTTGCAAGATGTTGGTAAGAAAATTAAATCTGTAGGTATATATTTAATTTGTTTCTTTTTAATTTGTAACTGTTAACTGTTCTAAAAAGAGTAAACCATATTAGAATGTATTTGTGGTACAGACAGACATTAATATAATTTGTTAGATTTCCGGTTATGGGGTAAAGCTTGGGCAGGTCTCTCTAAGACTGAAAAAGAAGGTTGGAAAGATAAAGTTGATCAACAGCCATGTAATGAAGAAATGGATGACAAACAAAGAAACAGTTTAATAACTAAACAGCTGAAAATCATGACACAAGTGGTAAAATCATGCTACATACGGTAAAACGTTTCTTTGAAACAAGCGGTTCCCAAACTGGGGTCCGTACAGCAGTTTTTAGAGGGTTACCTCATTTGATGGTTTCTTCTTTTTCTTTCATTGGTGTGGTTATTCATTTTCCTATAGCATTTTTTGACTTTTTCCAGGGCTGTGAAATATCAAACTAATTGCAAAGGGTCTACCAGGCAAAATCTTTAGAAAAGTTAGAGAACCGCTGTTTTAAACGATTGTTTTTACAGACGGAAACTTTGGATAAAGATGGAGTGGTTATGGGTGGATTGTCATATTTTAATGGGACCTTTAATGTATTTGGAACCTCTACGTCGATGTCATATTTTAAGCAGGGAAACATACAAAGAGAATTTTTATCCCACATGAACCAAATTAACCTATCCGGTGTGTTCACGTTTCAACATCTTTTGTTTATTTGAAAAACTAGTACTCCTGCTCAATTGATACCTTCTATTTTAAAAAACTATAATAACTATATAATAAAATATTAATGCCAGATTTAGCTCTCCGTTTTATGTGACTTAATGTGTTTATTCCATAAGAAAAAGAGTGTAGCGGCGCCCGATCTTCAACCAAGATTGGTGCCTCTTCTCTCGTCAGTCTTTTGTAAGGTTACAGAATCTTTATTGACACGTAACTGAAAAATGCAGTTATACATAAATACTCAAATACGAATTATAGCACAAAAACACAGAAACATACCTTTAATTTTGGACTTATACATTTTCCAACTGCGTCTAGCCCATTACATTTTATAATGAATAATTTAAACGACTCAGACTGCAGGAAAAGAAAAAGGCAGTGCCACGTATACAACTATTTAACGAAAACATATAAACCAAACAGAGAAAAAACAAAACAACATCCACGTGCGTCGTATATTAACGTCCACGAGCGTTGTATAGTTTAGCGTTCATGTGCGTCCTAGTTTCATACAAAAGCAACGCCTTCCTAAGAACATGCAGGTTTCCTAAATACAAGTAAACCAACCAATTTTTCTCTATAACTTGCAATATCTTGAATACAGGCATTACTTTTGATTAAAACTGATCATTTCATATGTTTCGCTATAGTATCAAATATCGGTAAAATATCGGTATCGGTAAAAGCTAAAAATATCAGTATTGGTCGAAAAAAATGATATCGGTCGGTCTCTAATTTAAATAACCACAGTTACACACCACCATCCGTAACTATATAATGCACATATACCACCATCCGTTACTATAAATATCGGTAAAATATCGGTAAAAGCTAAAAATATCAGTATTGGTCGAAAAAAATGATATCGGTCGGTCTCTAATTTAAATAACCACAGTTACACACTACCATCCGTAACTATATAATGCATATATACCACCATCCGTTACTATATAATGCATATAAACCACCATCCGTAACTATATAATGCATAAACATCACCATCCGTAACTAAACACCATCCGTAACTAAACACCATCCGTAACTAAACACCATCCGTAACTAAACACCATCCGTAACTATATCTTGGTTACACACCACCATCCGTAACTATAAAATGCATAATACCACCATCCGTAACTATATATTGCATATATACCACCATCCGTAACTATATAACGCATATACACCACCATCCGTAACTATATAATGCATAAACACCACCATCCGTAACTATATAATGCATATATAACACCACCCGTAACTATATAATGCATATACACCACCATCCGTAACTATATAATGCATATACACCACCATCCGTAACTATATAATGCATATACACCACCATCCGTAACTATATAATGCATAAACACCACCATCCGTAACTATATATTGCATATATACCACCATCCGTAAGTAATATGGACGTTTATTGCATTTTGGTTGTTGTCCGTAAGCATCCGCGCGTCAGTAAATTAGTTTTGCACATTCATCCGCACATCTGTAAATACGCGCGTCAGTAAATTAGTGTCGGCATCCGCAGCATCCGCCGTCAGTAAATTAGTGTTACCCCAAAAAGTAAAACTAGCAAAAACTGTGTTATGAAATCCTCGAACCATGACGTCATAAAATCGAGATTTCGGAATGGGTCTGAGTTTCAAAATGTTCAACTTATTAAATTCTACAAGAGTAACAATTTTTATGCTTTTACCTCAAATTCCACAATTATTTCACTATTCTGCTGGACTATAAGTCATTAAAAGTTTACGTAACAAAAACCTTGTATCTGCAAATTGTGAAGAACTACTCAATACAACAACTGGCGTCCCATTATCACTTTTAAGAAGAATTTCTGAAAATAACACTGGCTGTTTTAAAGGCAATACCTATCCCTCAGAATTACTGGCATTTGCCTTAACTTTGCAGTTTTATTCTTCTGAGGCCTATGATTATGTTCGCAAAACATTTAACCTAGCTTTACCATGTCAGTCAAACATTAGAAAATGGTACAGCAAAATAGGCTACCACTCGGTCCAGGGTTCACCAATCCAGCATTTCAATCATTATCAGCCGAAGTACTTCGTGCCAAAGAAAATAAAAAGAACGTGATATGAGCCCTTATGCTGGATGAAATGGCAATCAAAAAACATGTGTCCTGGGATGGTCAACAATTTAGAGGTTATGTTGATCTTGGCTGCGGAGCTCCTGAAGATGATGAGTGTCCTGCTGCGAAGAAGGCTTTAGTGTTTATGGTTGTTAGCATAAATGATAGCTGGAAAGTGCCTGTGGGATATTTTTTCATTGATGGTTTAAGTGGGACTGAACGAGCAAATCTAGTGAGAGTTTGCATAGAACGTTTACATGGTGTTGGGGTGATGATTAGTTCTGTGACCTGTGATGGTCCTTCGTGACACATTTCAATGCTGACCGAACTTGGTGCATGTTTAAATCCAATCAATTTCACCCGATTCGACTCGTGATTAACCCTAGACATTAGAGAAAGTTTGACAAATATTAGCAGCGCATGAATGGGCGCAAAATAAAACTTTCATACCATAGCGATACGCAATTAACGCTATATATGGTTAAGTGCGTGATGTTGATTATGAAGCGAAAACGTGAGGCATTTTATTTATTACATTGGCAAAACAGCTATATAATTAATTAGAGTGACCGTGGGCTGTAGGTATTTGCAGTGAATTGTAGACTTGAAAAAGGTGAAAAGCATTAGTTTGGCAACATATTCTTGCTTTGTTTTAAGTTGTTAATAGAGTACCAATTACCAGATTTGATTCGTTCGGTGCGCCTCTCAGGCTTTCTGCATGTAATTTGTAAAATACGTGACTATCACCCCCCGGCTACTTCCTCCTCATAACTATTCCCCGGCTACTACCCCTCCGTGACTATTCAACCCATGAATATCCCCCCTGGCTACTTCCCCTCCGTGACCATTCACCCCGGCTACTTCCCCCCGTGACTATTCTGCACATAGCTATCCCCCCGGCTACTTCCCCTCTGTAACTATTTCCTCCAGTGACTAATACCCCCCCCCCCGGCTACCTACTCTACGTGACTATTCACCTGGCTACTTCCTCTCCGTGACTATCCATTGCCTCTACGGCCATTTCCCCTAACTTCTTACACCTGGGGAGGGGGAAATAGTCATCCTGAGGAATAATCTGGGAAGGAATGATCACAGGTGAAATAGTCACCCGGGGAAAAGCTGACAGGGATATAGCCAGTTGCGATATCCAACCACTTATGTGAAGTCTTAGTTAACATGCAAGTACGCTAAAATCTGATTTTCTTACTCATACTTTTTTAATTTAAAATATGGTTCATTTAGCATATTGCAGTATATATATATATGTTAAAATGATGCTAACAATTCTAGGACGTTTATTGCATTTTGGTACTTGCACCTGCTACCAAAATTCGTATGTCGAACCAGTTTATCTTCGCTGTGGAAAATCTCCAACACTCGTTCCATCTTCCATTTATTTCGTGGAGAGTTCGGTTCGTCCAGTAGTACGACGTCGTTAACTGAAATGTCGTTCTTTGTTTGCACCCACTTTTGCCTTGGCTGAAGTGACAGTAGAAATTCTTTCCTCCAGCGTGACCAAAACTGGTTCACTAGAAACTGAACACGACGCCATCTGGATCGAACGTAAAGATGATTTGGGGGGTAATTGGTTCAGGAGCTCCGGGATCATTCAGAAGATCAGTGGCAAGGGGTATGACGGTGCGAAGAGCTTCGTCATCTAATTGTTGCGAGTTCTGCAAAAGTAAGGGTTGTAAAACGTTTCTGGCAGTTCGAATTTGCCTTTCCCATACACCGCCCATATGACTCGAATGGGGCGGGTTGAATTTAAAGTCGATCCAAAATCACAGCTCGACTCCAGAAGGAAGGTCGAGATTGTCTCAGAGTTTAATTCTCTCGCCGCCTTTTGTAGTTCGTTGAATGTCCCCACCAAATTTGTGCCACAGTCGGATCTAATTTGAGCCACCGGGCCACGACGAGCTAAAAATCTGCATAGAGCGTTGATAAAAGAACTGGTATCTAGTGAATTTGCAATTTCTATGTGAATTGCACGAGATGCCATGCACGTGAACCAACAACACACCATAACGTTTTAACACAGACCGTCTTTCCTTAGCGTAAAACGGATCAAACAAATCAACAGCACAATATGAAAAGGGGGCTACGTCTATTACTCTATCCCTCGGAAGGTTTGCCATTTTTTGTGTTTCGGTTGGCCTTCGTATTTTTTGACACACGACACACGTATTTATGTAGCTTTTAATTGCTGTCGAACCTCCAATCACCCACCAACCACTTTGTCGAATGTCGTTGTGAGTAATTCCTCGACCCATGTGGTTCATCCTTTCATGGTGCCATCGAATTATTAGTTCGGTGATGTGGGACTTCTGCGGTAATATACGAGGGTTTTTTACAATAATATTTACATTGGCATGGATTAATTGTCCACCGACTCGCAATACACCTTCGGTATCAACAAACGGGTTCAACCGAAATAAATTATTACTGCGTTTCAAAGTTTTGCTGTTTTTGTCGCACTCCAACGTCTTACTCAGAGTTTCGATTTCGGAACTAAAATGTTCTCTCTGCAAACAAAGAATAATTAAACGCTCAGCACGTTCCATGAGATGGCAATTAACTCGTGAGCTGAGGGGTAGGTCTACTTTCCGCAATCTGTCTCGTAACATCATACAATTCGCCAACGCCCTTTTTGCACGAAAAAATGAAGAAAACCTATTTAATCTAGATAAGTCGAACAAAAAACCTGCTTCCATTTCATCAGCACGGGCTTTCAACACCTTACTTTTCTTCGTCTCTGATTGAAGCAGTTTCTCCACGTCTTGTGTTAAAGTGAAATTTCCGTCATTCACGGTTAAATTTTGATCCCACAGAAAGTTCGGTCCATAAAGCCACACCGAATCGTCTTTAAGTAAATGGGAAGATGACACACCACGGCTCGCTAGGTCTGCTGGATTTTCTTTTCCGCAGATATGAAACCAATACTCTGGCTTCGATACATCTCTGATTTTCTGGATTCTGTTGGCAACGAAAACCTGAAATCGCTTTGCATCATTATTTAAATAACCGAGCACTACCTGACTATCCACCCAAAAGAATTCCTTGTAGCCTTCGTAACTTAGGTGCTTTCTAAGGTAGGCGCTCATTTGGGCAGACACAACAGCCGCGGTTAATTCTAGTCGTGGAATCGTGATAGGTTTTAAAGGGACTACTCTTGATTTGCCGATAATAAAGGAACAATGGACCTCACCATTTTCATTTATAAGACGTAAGTAAGAACACTGTCCATACCCTTTCTCGCTGGCGTCCGAAAAATGATGCACTTCTACGGTCTTCAAATCTCCGAATCCTTCCGGCTTAAAGCAACGCTTCACCTTAAGTTGATCCAGTTCTAGAATGTCCTTTTTCCATAGGTTCCAGCGCTCGTGGATGTCGGGTGGTACAGGGTCATCCCAATCTAGCTTCCCTCTGCACATATACTGCAGGATTCGCTTTCCCTCCAGTATCACTGGACATAAAAATGACATTGGGTCATATATTGAACAAATTGTTGATAGCATGTTTCGTCTCGTACATGGTTCGTCTTTAAGTTCAATCCTGAAATTAAAGGAATCGTTTTGCACACACCACATTAAACCTAAAACGCGTTCCATCGGGAGTTCTCTGCAATTAACGTCAAAATATTTTAACCCTTCCGCACGATCTGCAGACGGAATCTGCAATAGCCTACAACTTCGGGCTTGTTACAAACAAATTTGTGCAGCCTCAATCCTGCTCTTGCACACAGTAATTGACTGCGTTTGATGATTGACAACGCGTTATCTACAGTAGGCACGGATAACAAGCCATCATCAACATAAAAGTTCTGACGAACGAAATCTGCCACATCTTGCCCAAAAATGTCCTCACCATCGTCTGCCGCTTGCTTTAAACCGTAATTTGCGACGCCCGGTGAGCTTTTGGCGCCAAACAAATGAACTTTCATCCGGTACTCTAATATTTCTTGAAACGAGTCGTCCTTCCACCACAGAAATCTCAAGAAATCCCGATCTTGTTTTCTTACAAAGAACTGATGAAACATTGACTCGATATCTGTCATCAAGGCAACTTCTTCTTTCCTGAATCGGGTAAGAACACCTACAAGGTTGTTTGTTAAGTCGGTTCCCTGAAGCAGATGATCGTTTAAACTTGAACCGGCAAATTGTGCAGAACAATCGAAGACCACTCTGATCTTCCCTGTTTTTTTGGGATGGTATACTCCCGTATGCGGCACGTAATTTACTCTGCCAGGCTGACCCGTTAGATCTTTGTCATCAATTGTTTCAGAGCAATCTTTTAGGATACGGGACATAAATACTTTATAATCCTCGTAATATTTAGGATTTCTTATGAACCGGCGTCTTAGTTAAAACAATCGCTTAAGTGCGAGTGGGCGGTTGTTCGGTAGCTTTAACTCAGCACTCCTTAGCGGTGATGGTATACTCCCGTATGCGGCACGTAATTTACTCTGCCAGGCTGACCCGTTAGATCTTTGTCATCAATTGTTTCAGAGCAATCTTTTAGGATACGGGACATAAATACTTTATAATCCTCGTAATATTTAGGATTTCTTATGAACCGGCGTCTTAGTTGAAACAATCGCTTAAGTGCGAGTGGGCGGTTGTTCGGTAGCTTTAACTCAGCACTCCTTAGCGGTAGCGGCATTTCGTAGTGATCGTCTTTTCGACGTACGGTATGAATATTTAACAAGTCCACGAACATTTTATCTTCCCGTGACATTGGATTGCTCTTATCGTTTTCGATAAAGTCGTTTTCTAGGATTTTGCAAATTGAGTTTGGATTCAGTATCTCTTTAGCTTGGTGCGTTAAATGAAATTTACTTGAAGCGCATACACTTGACACCGTTCGATGCACTACGGCTCCACGAACATCAGAATGATCTTTACAAACAACACCGACGATACCCCAGCCTAGTAGCGACTTTTGTGCGTAAGGCTCATCTTCATTGCCGCACACTATTTGCCTTGGCCGTATCGCACTTGGAACATTGCTACCAATCAGCAACCCTACTTCCACGTTAGGTTTAAACGGGGTTAATTCTTCCGCGATCGTTTTAAGATGAGGCCATTGCTTTGCTACTTCGGGTCGCGGTACTTGACTTGCATTAAACGGAATGGTGGGTCGGGAGTACAGCGAAGATACGGGAATCATCGACTGCCGATCGAAACTGAATACTTCTATGTTTCGAATACGTTCACAAGATGTCGCGACGCTTTGACCTTGTATCGTAGATATACTGAGATGCGTTTCTACTCCGGGCAACTTAAGGTCACGTTGTAGAGCTTCCGACATAAAACATTTATTTGACTGATCGTCTAGTATACAATACGACAACATTTCTTGACCAGGGTTGTCTGCCGCCCTTACCCACACAGGTACTATCATGGCGTTATCGCAACCATCCATCACGCCAACATTCTCACAAACACTAGTACATCGTGATGTAGTCGCAGGGGCGCGTGTTTTCCATTCTATATGCAGGACCGTCAGGTGCTTCTTTTTGCAAATTTTACACACGACTCTATTCTTGCAATAACGTGCCGAATGCGAAGTGCTAGAACCACAGCTGAAGCATAACCCCTTAAAACGTAAGAAGAACATTTTATCCTCACGGGACAATGTGTCGAACGTAGTACAGTTGTCTATATGATGGTTCGACTTGCAATAACTACATTGTGGAGAGCGACTCATACTTTCGTTAACTTGAGCGTGTAAGGATTTATACATGTGTCCTCTGGAAAGAGGCTGTACGTTCGGGTATCGGTTATTAGTTTGGCGGTTAGACGAAAGATCTTGCAGTTCAGGAATATTTTCTCGTTTCGACTGTTCATTTATAAACATCACGAGATTTTCGAACGTTGGATAGCGACTGCCAGGAGTTTCCCTTTGATGCCGATATAAATAGTCGCGCCATTTACAAATTATGAATTCAGGCAATCGAGAAAGTACTTTATTACTTTCTTGTGGAAAATTCAACACTCCCAAGCTGTGAATTGTTGTTTTGGCTGACACGACTTGCATAAGAAAATCAGCGTAATTTCGCAGTCTTTTCGGATCTCTGGTTAAGATTTTAGGCCACGAACTTAGCCTGTCGTAAAATGCTTTTCCGATAACGCTGTCGTTCCCATAGCGCTGTTTAAGCCTAGTTTTAGCTTCGAAGTAAGCATCGTCGGATTGGAGCAAAAGATATCCTTCTACTAACGATTTTGGTTCGCCCATCAAATATTGGCTTAAGAGATTCAACTTATGCGCTGTACATGTGGACCGTTGTTCAACCAAAGCGTTAAAGGCGGTTTCCCAAGCTGGAAATTTTAAAACATTGCCGTCAAAAACATCTATTTTGACATCCGGTAAACGGAAGCTCGGTATTAGACTATCCTCGGTATAACGAGAAACCCTATGACCATTCGCGCCACGACTTGCATAAGAAAATCAGCGTAATTTCGCAGTCTTTTCGGATCTCTGGTTAAGATTTTAGGCCACGAACTTAGCCTGTCGTAAAATGCTTTTCCGATAACGCTGTCGTTCCCATAGCGCTGTTTAAGCCTAGTTTTAGCTTCGAAGTAAGCATCGTCGGATTGGAGCAAAAGATATCCTTCTACTAACGATTTTGGTTCGCCCACCAAATATTGGCTTAAGAGATTCAACTTATGCGCTGTACATGTGGACCGTTGTTCAACCAAAGCGTTAAAGGCGGTTTCCCAAGCTGGAAATTTTAAAACATTGCCGTCAAAAACATCTATTTTGACATCCGGTAAACGGAAGCTCGGTATAACGAGAAACCCTATGACCATTCGCGTCACCACGAGTTCCCAACAAAGGTTGCCTCCGGGAGGCGGACAAACGAGAACTCGGTTCCATCTCGTCTGTAATCACATTGGTAGGCTGCTCGCGCGCTCTTTGCTCTGTTCGCGTCGCTTCATTTGTTTCTAGACCTCTTTTTTGCCCATCAGCGTTGTTTACCCATTCGCGAACGTTGCTGGTGCCAGAGCCACGGGGAATGCTGCTAAAATTAAGATCGGACTCGTGCCGTAAGGGTTTTCGATCATGGCTGCCTCAAGACATGCACTGGCGCGAGCGCTGTGAGAAGCTATTCGTTTGTTCAAATTTACAATTTCCACCTCATGCTCGCTACGCAGTTTCGTAACTTCGGCGTTGTGCGCCTCTTTAATAAATGTTAACTCTGATCGCAATGCGGCCATTTCTTCGTTAATTTTGTGCCGTTGCTTAGTCAATGCCCGATAGCGCACTGGATGAGGCACTACTGCGACTTGCTGTCGATCTACGCGAGGAGCATTCTTGCCTTAATCGGTCTAACGTTTGTCTCGTGTTGCTCATAAGATTCGACACTAACATTTTGTAATGATCCTTTTTATCGCCCATACGCTCTTGCTCAGCCGTAGGCGCACTAGCGAGCACTTCGCCAAGTAAATGTCCAAAGTGTCTCCTTGTTTCAAAAACATCAGCCATGCGTTTCTGCAATATCTCTACTTCATTGCTCGTTAACAACAACTCGTCAACTTCGTTAATACGAATATTCAATCTCTTTTCAGTTCGATTTAACAAATCTAGTTTTGAGGAATACGGATCCTCTACCTCAGGTTCTACACGTTTCCGACGCAAAGTTATATTACGATCGTCGATTATGATTGGCTCAAGTTCATGGTCTTTTTGGGTTAAGCCAGCATTTTGATCGGTAACTTCGAGCGACATTATGAGCGCTCTAACTTCACAAACCGATAAAGTAATTCACCTGATGACGCAGTTGCCAAATTAAAGTTACTGTAGCGGCGCCCGATCTTCAACCAAGATTGGTGCCTCTTCTCTCGTCAGTCTTTTGTACGGTTACAGAATCTTTATTGACACGTAACTGAAAAATGCAGTTATACATAAATACTCAAATACGAATTATAGCACAAAAACACAGAAACATACCTTTAATTTTGGACTTATACATTTTCCAACTGCGTCTAGCCCATTACATTTTATAATGAATAATTTAAACGACTCAGACTGCAGGAAAAGAAAAAGGCAGTGCCACGTATACAACTATTTAACGAAAACATATAAACCAAACAGAGAAATAAACACAAAATGGCAACACTGGCGCCGAAACGCGCTGCTTAAATGATTGCTAGATTACGCAACCTGGCGCTCGCCATTTACAAAGAGAATAAGCACGAAGTGCTAAGAAAGCTTAAAACAGAGGTTCAAAAAATCTACAACGAAAATTATTGTGAGTATTTATTAAAACTGTTATATTGCTGTCAAGATTTTGTATTGCAGATCTAATACTTTAAATTTAATCTTAACAGCAGAAGCTGTTGGGCAAACAGCAAGAATGCCATATTCGAAAATCTATGAGTTTGGATTGAAAATGAATGGTTTGCCTGATGGGATACCATTTAAATGCCCGTCCGGATATGGTCCAGCAGCATGCAAGAAAATTATTCAACATTCTTGGAAAAATAAGTATATTGTGAGGCTTTGTGCCATGGGTATAGAAACGTTTTGGCTAAGATCACGTTTTGCAAATATGTCTTGGTCAAATTATATTTTGGTAGTGAATTATGAAAAAAAAAAATTTCGATAGTTCGAATCACCGCCGCACGTTCGCATCTCACCCGACCTGAGTTCGATGTTCGAATCACCGCCGCACGTTCGCATCTCACCCGACCTGAATTCGATGTTCGCATCCCACCCGACCTGATTCAATGTTGGAAATCACCGCCGCGCGTTCGCATCTCACCCGACCTGAACTCTGATTTACACTTTTAGTGTGTCTTTTGTTTATGGACATGTACTTAGTTTAAATTCAGTTGTATTCTTGTTATCATATAATAAAGGGGTTTGAAATAGTAGTATTTAATTTTTTAGAGAAACTCATTCAGAATGCAGTCAAATAGAGTTTGTGATTGAAGAAAAAGTGATTTGGCTGAATTCCAAGGAATTGGACACGGCCATGCAGGAAGTTTAAATTTATATAGTAGGGTGGGGCGGTCGGGTAAAACGGTTTTTCTAGGTTTTATTGCCAACCATGGTGTTACAGAGAGTTGTTATACTTTCTTCTTGTCTGCCTCATAAGGGAACACACAGCTTCCTTTCTTGCAAGATCCTCCATTTAGTGTGTGCCTATTGTACGTACTTGCCATTTTTATACCAGTATTTTGTAATTCCCAAGTGAAACTTTTCTGTAGTGGACAACGGTGCATTCTGTGCTGCTAGAGTACCTCAACTGTGTTAGCTTTTTATAGTTTTGATACTACCTTTACTGCAAAATTGTGTTTGCCATAGAAACAATAACGAGCCCAAAGTATTTTAGCATTCCTTGTGTACACTATTACCTGTGAAATGTGTCATTAGTACTTACGCCTGTATATTGCAGTCACTTTTGCTTTGTACCTCACATCTTCACGTACTCTGGTTCATATTCATTGTGCTTCTTAAAATTGTGCTGCCTCTAGTGTTGTGATTTAATAACGTACTATTGCCGCTGTGTACCACCTCAACTGTAAATACACTGTATATACACAACTTGAGTGGTGAGACAGACTAGATTGCTCGTTACGCATAACCGGTCCGATCGTCAACTGTAAATACACTGTATATACACAACTTGAGTGGTGAGACAGACTAGATTGCTCGTTACGCATAACCGGTCCGATCGAAAGCTAGTAGGTCACAGCCAGGACCTACAGACCCGTTCGGATTCTACATTGATTTCTCTTGGAATAGGCCTTTTGCAGGATTCGGTCACGTGCTTGGATACCGTATAGCAACGCCATGTTGGGACGCAAGCGGCCCAGCACCGTATTGCAATTTATAGTGTTACGAAGGAGATTAGAAGTTTTCAGTTCAAAATACTAGCGATATACTAAGTCTAAAGCGTTCTAAATCAATTATTTGTAAAGTTTAATAGTATCTTAATTATGTTATTTCGATTGTTTTCCTGCAATATTTCGTCAATACCACCTTTTTTTATTGAATAAACTCAAAGCCCTTTGACAGTCGTGACCGGTATACCACATGGAGAACAATCAAGGTAAGCTTTGTTCATACTGTTTAACATTTTTTTAATTTTAATACTGTTGTTCATGTCTGGCTTTATAAGCTGAGCTTTGTTCTAGTATATTAAACTATATTAGTATCAGATGGTTGCGACTTGACTTCTCCGGTTCCCAATAAGAAGTTTAAAGGAGGAAATTATCACTGTTGTGTTCCGATTTGTACCGGTGATAGTCGCTACAACACTTCCTTGTCATTTCACCGTATGCCCAAGGACGAGCAAATGCGAAAGCAATGGGTTGTCAAAATTAGAAGGGACGTTGGCCCAAATTTTAAGGTAGGTTCACATATTTATTTAAACACAGAAATGCTCCTTTATGTGACAAAAATATGTCTGGTTTTTCAGTGTATTCAGCTTACACATGTTCTGAAATTTGTAGA
Organism: Ciona robusta; assembly: GCF_009617815.1. Classification (NCBI taxonomy): domain Eukaryota; kingdom Metazoa; phylum Chordata; class Ascidiacea; order Phlebobranchia; family Cionidae; genus Ciona; species Ciona robusta. The sequence continues at coordinate 105,060 of NC_143241.1, read as the reverse complement.
TAACATCCAAGACAAGAGTGTGTAGCAAACATTTTAAGGAAGAAGATTTCCGTCCTCCCGATAATTCTGGGAGACGACTTCTAAAAGAAGGAACATTGCCCTCTGTATTTGATTGGACAGCAACCACAAATACAAGGCGGAAAGTTTTAAGGCATGATGTTTGTGAAAGGTGTGTATATATGTTGTTATATGGGGGTAGATATCTGGAGTTAGTAATTCACAAATTTATTGTCGTTGGCTTATATCATTATCTTATGTTGATTCTGCTAATTATTGAAAATTAATTTTTAGTGGGACACAAACAGATGAAAGTGATATGGAAGCGGATGATGCTTCAAACCAACCCCCTAAATCAAACCAAGCCCAAAGCATTTGTGAAGAACTCCAACAGACCAAAGCACAGCTAGCTGCTACGCAAGCCGAACTGACAGCATCCAGGAGAGAAGTGGTAGCTGCAAAAGAGGAATTACAAGTACAAAAGGAGAAAGCTGCAGCAGAAGTTGTTATTTACAAGTTTGGTTTGGAAAGATTCTCCACAGATAATGATGCCATAAAATTTTATACTGGGTTCTGCTCATATAAGCATTTTCAGTTTTTTTATAATTTTGCAAAGCCTTCTGCTGAAAAAATCACATATTGTTATGCCACAGGTTTATTAGTAAACCGGCCAAATATCAGGGCTATGCAACTCATAGATGAATTGTTCATGTTTTTGGTTAGAATTAGGTTGGGACTTTTTCAACAAGATCTTGCACACCGTTTCAACTTGCATGTCTCAACAGTGAGCAGAAAAATAAATACCTGGGCCAACTATCTGTATTTTCTTCTTGGAATGCAACCAATTTGGCCAACTAGGGCTGATGTTAGGGCTAAGATGCCAGCTGAATTTAAAAGCCTTTACCCCACCACTCGTGTAATCCTCGATTGCACCGAAATATTTGTTGAGACACCATCATCTCTCCTTTTGCAATCACAGCTCTACTCTTCTTATAAGAGTAGCACCACACTAAAGAGCTTGGTAGGTATTGCACCACATGGTGCAATAACATTTGTATCATCCATGTTTACAGGAGCAATTTCAGATAGAGAAATTACAAGATGTTCAGGTATACTAGATTTGTTGGAGAATGAGGATTCTGTGATGGCAGATAAGGGTTTTGATATAGAGGATATGTTGAGGAATAGGGGGGTCGGCCTTAACCTTCCCCCATTTTTACAAGATAGAAGGCAGTTTTCTGCAGCAGAAGTCAATAACACAAAGACAGTTGCCAAATTGAGAATACATGTTGAAAGGGCAATCAGGAGGATTAAAGAATTTCACATCTTCGACTCAGATGTACCACTGTCAATGTTGGGCTCAATAAATCAAATATATACAGTTGCCTGTTTATTGACAAATTTTCAGGGGCCCTTAATTTTAAAGAATGAAAAATAAAAAAAAATTTATATTTTATTTAATGATTTTGTTTCTCTGTGTCCTGCATCTGTTCTGCACACAGCCCTATTGCATCCTCTCATAAAATGTTTGCCTAAAACAGTAATAAAAAAAACTTGTCTACTTTGTCTTTGCTGTGTATTGGAAATTTTTTTGTCAAAAATGATTCTCTGACTATTGCATCCTTGCATACTATGTTGGCCTTAAAAAGTATTCAAAAAAAAACTTGTCTACTTTGTCTTTGCTGTCTTGGAAAAAATATTTGTCAAAAAGGATTCTCTGACAAAAAAATGTACTGTCATTCATAAAACTGAAAAAATCACACCACTCAATGCCAGTAAGTGCCAACTGACATTGAACTTGGAAGTGGTACTCGTGGTTTCTTTTCAGTGTTTTCTCTTTGGTAACTGGATCAATATGAATATATCTCACATTCCTGAAATCAGTCTCACCCTCTTTAACTACTTTAATCTCTAGTAAGCCATATGGATTCAATCCCTGATTAGCTGCTGCAATATCATACACTTTGCGGTCAGGACTACACCCCAGCCAAGGGCACTTTGGGCAGATTACCAATCCAGATGGGTAAATGTTGACCATCCCTGCTTTGACCACACTGGCATACACCATAGCAGCATGGGGTTCCAATTTAATACCTCTCCTCATAGGAGCAGTTACAACATGTCTTGAAGGGTTGATTTGTTTTACCAAGTTTTCAAAATTTGACAAACGCTTAGCACAAATGCCAAACCTACTGGCAGTGATTCTCTTAGAGCGCAAAAGCTGCCAAAGGTTACTTGCACTCTGGGTTACAGTTTTTTCTTCAATGTCCAAAGCAACTGCTTGGGTTACAGACAGAGCTTCAAGCGCAGCCTGCTTTTCTTGGTTTAAACTAAGCTGCAAATTGTTATTAATTTTTTCTCCTGCATCTTCAAGTGGTAATTTAGGAAAATCCCCAGCAAGAAAGTCATTTATAATATATTCCTGAGACAGCTTTTGCTGGTAACTTAAGATGCTACCTTTGGGGACATTTCCATATTTTGTGGCCAGTTGAAGCAAATTTTGTCTTTTCTCTGCTGTGGGTGCAATGTCAGCTGCCAATGGTAATGGGTTTAAACCTAAAAAATCACTCTTGCAAAAAATTCCATAATGAGTACATGGTGAGTATAAAGTAGTTTTAATAAACTTGTTGTAATTCGCACCCATTCTTGGCTTCTTCACAAACACAGACTGGATTTCTTTTGTCTGGATATGTCGTTCCCTTGGTACACTCCAGCGCTGTGGTACACTTGTGCAGGTTAAGTCATCCGGTATAGCTGTCAGTCCACACATTTTGCAATGTGCCATGTAGAAAAGTAAGCCTATTAGATGATGACAATAGCCACTAGCACCTGCAACACATGAACATTTGGCGTTGATGACTTTGTTCTCAAACTTTATAAACAGCTCCAGAATGTGTGGGGGCTCACTTTTCCTCATTGATCTAAAGCACTTCCCTGTCACTTTGACTCTATCCACCAAATAGGTCGCTGGAAAAAAATACCAACTTGTAGTTATATGTCAAATTTCAAACAAATATAAATACACAAATATAAAAATACATGACAGTGACAACAATCTTATTACACAGATCAAGACTACATAACCGTGTCATAATAATCATTAAGTTTAGGGAGAACTTTGTTTTTGAAATCTGAAAACCGTTTTAATTTCACCCCCATTTACATATATACTTATACCATTTAGATTATGTAGATATCCGGGTTCAGCAAAAAATTTGTAAGCTTTACTAGTACTAGTACACCCAGACATAGATTTTGCATAGCTCTCAACCTCCGCAAACGTAAAATCGGGAACCATTCTTAGATCTTGACTTGAAGAGTCAGCAGAACTTGATCCTAAGTTAAACAAATACATAAAATAAGACATTAAACTTCAGAATTCATTGTTGTTTAGAGACAAAATTCGAGTTTAAATACTAGAACAAAGCTCAGCTTATAAAGCCAGACATGAACAACAGTATTAAAATAAAAAAAGTGTTAAACAGTATGAACAAAGCTTACCTTGATTGTTCTCCATGTGGTATACCGGTCACGACTGTCAAAGGGCTTTGAGTTTATTCAATAAAAAAAGGTCTTATTGACGAAATATTGCAGGAAAACAATCGAATTAACTTAAGATACTATTAAACTTTACAAATAATTGATTTAGAACGCTTTAGACTTAGTATATCGCTAGTATTTTGAACTGAAAACTTCTAATCTCCTTCGTAACACTATAAATTGCAATACGGTGCTGGGCCGCTTGCGTCCCAACATGGTGTTGCTATGCGGTATCCAAGCACGTGACCTAATCCTGCAAAAGGCCTATTGCGCACTTCTGTGCTACAGTAAGGTGGCGCTGCAGAGCACTTATGCTTAGCCTGTTATCGAGCGTATATCTTCGCGCAACAGATAAAAGTTGAAATAAGTTCAAGTGTTTATGAAATGTATAGACCGGAATCGTGTTCCTAACTTACTTAAACTTCGATGTTGAAAATCACCGCCGCACGTTCGCATCTCACCCGACCTGAATTCGATGTTCGAATCACCGCCGCACGTTCGTATCTTACCCGACATGAAATCGATGTTCGAATCACCGCCGCACGTTCGCATCTCACCCGACCTGAATTCGATGTTCGAATCACCGCCGCACGTTCGCATCTTACCCGACCTGAAATCGATGTTCGAATCACTGCCGCACGTTCGCATCTCACCCGACCTGATTTGATGTTGGAAATCACCGCCGCACGTTCGCATCTCACCCGACCTGAATTCCATGTTCGAATCACCGCCGCACGTCACTTTCATTATCATTTTCATTAGTAACAGAGTCCAGTGCCTCGGCCACCTCATTTTCATCCACTTCAAATTGATCACACACAAAATCCACATGAGAATTCTGCGTAATCAAAGGCGTTCGTGGAAAAATAATTGATGTATTTTTTAAATTTAATCCATGTTTGCTTTAAATAAAACTCTAACTGTAATTGGTGATTTAACACATATGGCTTCATCATTTCATCAGTCTGTTGATATAACTGCTCCACAATATTAATTTGTTCTTGGTAAAACTGTAAAATGTTTAACATGTCTTTTTTTGTCTCTCCTTGTTCTTCAATAGAACGTTGCATCAGATTGAAGCAATCAAGCATTTTCTGAATAGTTGCTTGTCCGGAGTTTTTAAATCGAAATCTTACTTGTCTTTCTGTATTTATTGAAAGATTCTTCTGATATGTAGCAGTACGGTACGAGGAGTAAGAAATATAATCTGCGATCAGTTCCCTCATTTTTGCCGTAACACGCTTTAAGCTTGACAATGGTTTTTCTACAACAGATTGTCCCATTGTACAAAAAAATATACCGCTTTTAGCAATGTACTCAGAATAAAACGCATACCATTGAATATTTTCATATGCGTATATATACCTGCATATTTCTTTATTAATGATGACAAAAACTGCTTTTCCATACATAACTTATTAAATTTTATCAACATATTGTATCTCTTCTTATCAGCTGCAGATGTTAAGGCAGCATGAAATTCATCACTCGAATTAGACCACCGATTGGAGATACCTTTAGAAGATTCAATTTGCATCAACTGTTTGTCCAACCTGTAAGGAAATAAACATTTTTGTTGTATCAAATACTATGCAGTAAGCACTACAACAGCTAAGTAAACAGACATCCTCAAAATAATAGTAGTTGCTGAAGGAAAACTTTCTTGGCAATTTCACCATATTCTGTGGCAGCTTCATGATCTTCAAGAAGTTGTTCCATTTTGTCGAGGTTGTTTCTAATAAATCAATTTTGTTAGTGTTATGTCCATTTTTGTATACAAATCATTTTGTATACAAATCAAACTAAACTTTTAATACACAGGTCATGTAGCAACAATGCATATTTTTCTTTCCATATCAGTATCTCATCAATATTTGGAGAATCAAACTGAGAGGAAGATGAACATTCAGATAGTTGTGCCACTGTTATTTTCTTACCTTAGCAAAAACAAAATCAGTTGTATATATTAAAAATCCACTGAAAATGAAAACAGGAGTAAAATACTATGCTGCTTTTATCTTCGTTGTTAAGGTCTTGCTCATATCCCCAATCCATAAGATGATGGTAGCATACGTGCATCTGGTCGGCTAGATTGGACAGCTTGTCAGTGTCAGTAGCTCCTATGACTGGGCCTTGCGTGAGTTCCCTTAAATACGTCCGAACCAAGCTGGTCCTCTGACCGTACTTTTTATCCAACCGCGTCCACGCATCCTCGTATGCACTTTGACGCTCTCGAATGGCTTTACTACCCCATTCACCTGTAACCATGTTGAAAAGAAACTGTAGCTTCACAGAGTAGCTCACAGGCTTTGTTTCAATGAGATCCTTGAAGTCATCTTTGAACGTATAATACTCTAATATATCTCCATCAAACTTCGGCAATTCCACCCGGACTTGAACACTGAAAAATGAACCAAGGTCTCAGACTTTCCCGCCACAGGTGGATTGTCAGGGCTGAAACCAGCTCTGGATTGTCAGGGCTAAAACCAGCTCTAACTGGTCTGTGCTCCTCTTCTATTGCTCTTCCTAGCCACGGCGCTGGTGGCGGCAATCCGCTTCTTGGTGGTGGTCGTTGAGATAGCCCCAACCCCCGCCACTTTACGTAACTCAAGTTTAGCGCTTTTCTTTAGGTTGTCGAGGTCCTCCTGTCTCCTCGCAATTTCAGACTCTCTCCGGGATTTCCTAGAGGATGTGTACTAGATTGGTGGAGCGAAGGTGCTCTACCCGATATGAGGCCGCCTAGCGATAATTCACTTAGCTATCCAGAGCTTACTTCCTGTGAATGAGTTCCTCTCTCTTCGTTGCTGCTTTTTCTTTTGCAGGTTCTGTATTCAGTTCAAGTATGAGCTTGTCACATAGCCCCATGCACGCAGCGTGCATCTCTTGACAAGAACCCACTTGGTACTAATCTCGTTGCAGTCAACAGGCTCCACACTCATCAGGTTCTTTCGTTCTGTCTCTTTCCTGGTCAAATTCTGCAGAGCATTTCTCGTTTCCTTCCTTAGGTTTTTGATAAAGGCTTCTTTGTCTTCTCGCAATAAAATCCCTTTAGCATTGGAAGGCTCTGGTACATTAGAAGCCATTACTTCAGCTACCGTAAGTTCTTACAGAAATCGACACCAGTTGTCGAGTCAGAAGTACTGTCAATTCGTAGCGTACATATAACCGACAGGTTGTATAGTACTGTCAATTCGTAGCGTACATATAACCGACAGGTTGTATCTCAAATCGACGTTATCCGTCACCTTAGAAATCGACGCAAGTCGTGATTCTCAGAACTCAATGTAGAATCCATACAGGTCTGTAGGCAGTGGCTGTGACCTACTGGATTGGATCGAACCGGTTATGCGTAATCAGCAATTGAGTCTGTCTCACCACTCCGAGTTGTGTATATACAGTGTATTTACATTTCAGAAGGTTCACAGCGGCAAAAGTACGTATTCAGGTAAACCAAATCCAATTGCAACCAAATTACCAATTGACTAAGGCAACTAGTAAAACTAATGAACTATTTCACCCATTGTCTCTCGTCACGGTATGTAAATCGCAACCACGTGACAGTTACTGATGACAACGGCGACGCTGCTAAATAAAACAAAAGCAGTTATCGTCTGAGTTTTAACGATGACAGTTATCCAGTTTCCGTATTGTAAGTGATATATTTGGCATAGTAAGCGAGTGCACCTTAAATTTGGACTTTAACTTTAAAAAATAAGATAGCTTTTGGTGCGTGTGTAAAAGTGCAGCATTGTTTGCCACAACTTTGAGATGCATCCTAATCTTAACATCATGTAGATGCGTATTATTAGAAACCTCAACAAATACTATTTTTGATCAGATTTAAGTTGATTTTTGTATTGTAATTTGTTGATATACATAATTTTTTTTGTAATAGTTGTGTAGTAATTTAATATGGACTGTCAATTCAATAAAAAAATAACCTTAGAATTACTTTTTACGGAGTTTGAGAAAGAAGAAGAAAAACAACAACAGCCAACAAAAATTCAAAATACATATCCAGAAGAAATTATTACCATGTTACATACTTTACAAATTCCTCCTGCATCATTCACACAGTATGGGTTTTCACCATAGATATCATATATATAACTAGATTGCGCATCTCGTGTTTTCAATCAATGTGAAATTGAAGTCAATTGAAGCGCGCCATTTTGAATCGTATGTGACCCACTTGTCTATTATCGCATATTGGTAATGTGTTATCTGGGTTAGTTTTAGGCAGGAAAAACTCATTTAATCCAAACAAAAAGTTTATATATGATCTAAAATGAAAAGTTTAAATTATTTGTACCGTCTAGTATCATCTAGATAGCCAATATTTATATAGTATTACATTATAGTAAAGGGAAAATAGGCATTAGTGATGAATCCTCAGATACGTTACAGATTAGGCAGGTAGAAAGTGTTAGAGGTTGATAGTTCAGGGTTATTAGTTAAGGGGTTAGTACTTATATGGGTTTAGTAGTAAGCAGATAACGTAACGATTCTTCACTAGCAGCGGAAAGATTTGCTTTTAATTTTTTTTTGAAAGTTTTTAATTTATTCAGCCACTCGGTTATTTGAGGTTATGCGATTCTTTCTTATAGTTGTAACAGTCAATAGTTATTTGGTGCTTTCATACAAATATAATATAGTGGTACTGTGGTAGAGTAGTATATGTATGAGAAACAAAACAAACTACATTGTACATATGAGTTTATTTTCAGAGAAATTTTATATCAAAAATATGTCAAAGAGAGGAACCCAATGCAGTGCATTTGGATGCAATAAGAGGAGAAAGTCTTGCACAGAAAGCTTGAGGAGAAGTGATAGTGAAGGTAGTGCAGATGAAGAGACGGCAATAAAGAAACTCCATCCACGAACTTATCACTCGTAAGTCAAGATGATTATACAGACAGTGTTTGCAACTGAAAGCAAGAATATAATATTTTATTGTTACTTAAACATATAAGAGAAAAAGGTTATACAGAAAAATAAACAGAAAATAATAATTTTTGAGCGCAGTTGCCAATTTAAGTTTGATTTGAGTAAAGTTAACATATTTCAAATATTTTAAAGATTCCCATGGAACCCGGACCAAAAATTGAAATGGTTGGCTGCAATGCGCAGACAAAACTGGAAGCCAACCATACACTCTCGCATCTGTTCGGATCATTTTAAAGAAAAATATTTAATTCGTACTGGAAAACGTGTCAAACTGGATAAAAGTGCTATACCAACCAGGTTTAAAAATTTTCCTGTTCATTTGAAAAAGCTAAATAAAGAAAGACCTCCACCAAGTACACGTTTTATGGATGAATCATCTCCATCAATCTCAACTTCATTTGAACAGCAGCATATAAGTACTTATACATTTTCCACTGTGAACGATCATCCATACTGTGAATCAACATCTAGTACAAAAAAAAATAATCAAATCTCGCAGTTAAAAAAGAAAGTGAAGATATATCAACAAAAATCACGCCGACATCAAATGCAGGTTAAGTCATTAAAATCTGTCATTAAAATTCTACTTAACAAAAACCTTGTATCTGCAAATTGTGAAGAACTGCTCAATACAACAACTGGAGTCCCATTATCACTTTTAAAAAGAATTTCTGAAAATAACACTGGCTGTTTTAAAGGCAATACCTATCCCTCAGAATTACGGGCATTTGCCCTAACTTTGCAGTTTTATTCTTCCAAGGCCTATGATTATGTTCGCAAAACATTTAACTTAGCTTTACCATGTCAATCAAACATTAGAAAATGGTACAGCAAAATACCTCTCGGTCCAGGGTTTACCAATCCAGCATTTCAATCATTATCAGCCAAAGTACTTCGTGCCAAAGAAAATAAAAAGAAAGTGATATGCGCCCTTATGCTGGATGAAATGGCCATCAAAAAACATGTGTCCTGGGATGGTCAACAATTTAGAGGCTATGTTGATCTTGGCTGTGGAGCTCCAAAAGATGATGAGTGTCCTATTGCGAAGAATGCATTAGTGTTTATGGTGGTTAGCATAAATGACAGCTGGAAAGTACCTGTGGGATATTTTTTCATTGATGGTTTAAGTGGAACTGAACGAGCAAATCTAGTGAGAGTTTGCATAGAACGTTTACATGATGTTGGGGTGATGGTTAGTTCTGTGACCTGTGATGGTCCTTCGTGTCATATTTTAATGCTGACCGAACTTGGTGCATGTTTAAATCCAATCAATTTGCAACCTTTTTTTAAACATCCACTTGATTCCACCCAAAATGTATATGTGCTTTTGGATATATGCCATATGCTGAAGCTTGTCCGAAATGTGTTAGGTAGTTGTAAACTACAGCGTCATTTCTAAATTTCCTTAAAGTTAGTCGTTGCGGATGCCGGCGCGCGTCTTACATTCCCCGTTAATTGCAATTTACATTCCTTGGTTTTCTTGTGTTTCGTCTGGCCATGCGCTCGTCTTTTTAGTTCATTTCAGTGTTAGCTGTGTAGCGGTAGGTTCTTATTCTTTGGTTGTTAGTCGTTTTAAGTTCTTATCTAACCGTTTTATTTTCTATTTGAATAAGCCTCATAGCGTGCCAACTGTGTGGCTTCAGTATTTAAAAAACTCTTGCTGCAACAAATATTCCGTTCGTGTGTTGGATTTTCGTGCTGCTGCGGTGCCATAATTTATGTTCGCCCTACAGCTGCTTTCTAGAGTGCGTGCACGGGAATAAATGTTTTGGCGTGTTATTTTAATTTGAGGCTTTGGCTTGATGTAACTGCTTGTCGGTTACATTGTATTTTTTAAATAGCTGCGCTGTTAATTGTCGATTATTCGGGGTAGAAGTTAGTACGGAGGTTTCGGATCGACTTTTGCAGTTTACAGTTGGCGCTTTCGTTTGTTTGTTTACTTTAGTTTTGCGTATTTACGGTCTATATGGCGTTTCGGGGACCACGTGGTGTTTCTAGTGTAGGCGGTGACGTAGACATGTATCGAGAAGATGTCACGTGGGATATTGAACAAAGGATTCGCAGTGCGGGTGGTTTGAAGGCAAACGTCACAAAGTTGGAAGGCCAACTAGAACATCTCATGGAGGATCCATCCAATTACTATGAAGTGTTAGAGAAGAAGGCATTCTTTGATGCCGCTGCAGACAAGTGTACGGCGTATTATGATGAAACTGCAAGATTTGTGCCGAGAGGAGAAGAGTACGATTCGCTGCGAAAAGAAGGCAAAGCGAAATCCGATGATGTGCGTGGTAAACAGGTGCGCATGGAGAGAATCTGTACTTCCTATGTCACACGATGTGCAGGGTTGACTCCCCTTCCCCCTACTACATCTACGTCTCCGGCTAAAGCACCATCGGTTGCAAGCTCGAAGCGTTCTGGACGCGCCTCACTGCTTCACGAGGCGCAGCAGCTTGAAGAAGAAGCGAAGTTAAATTACGAGCGAGCGGAGCTCGATCTTCGAGAGAAAAGGTTGTCTATGGAGAGGGAAATGCTCAAAGCAAAAGTATTGCGTAGACAGGCTGACGATGCTTCCGATGCAAGTAGTGCTTGCGATGTTGGAACCCGTCACGTAGAAACTTGGCTTCAGGAGAACCTATCGAACGTTCCAGTCCAACACGATGTTCTAAGAGTGGCGAATGAGACACCACCAGGTATTGAATCTGAACAGGTCAGACACGTGGCACCACAAGATACCACACCTTCGACGAATAATGCGACGTTATCAACGTTGGTGGAGGCCATACAAGGTGTACAGGCGGTCATAAAGCAAGGTATCGTATTGACTCATGGTCGGCGTGAGAAGTTTGACGGCAGTCCACTTCACTACTTCGAGTTCATTAAGACGTTCGAGGAAACGGTGGCTCATCAGGTGAGAGAACCTGCGATGCAGTTGCGTCAGTTGATAAATTCCTGCGAGGGCAGAGCGCGAAAAATGATCCAGTCATGTTCTCTAATCACTCCAGCAGAACGTGGGCTTGAAGAAGCCCTGGACTTACTACGAAGTCGATTTGGTCAACGACATATGGTCGTTAGGGCTCACCTGGATACAATTACCAAAGGTCCGCAAGTGCGAGATACTGAGGATGGACTAAGCGATTTTCTAACATCTCTCGTCAACAGTCGCATAATTTTGACCGAGCATGGTTACGCAACTGATTTAGACACTCATCAGACAACTGAGGCTCTGTTCGAACGTTTACCGCGCCATCTTCAATCGCAACTGAACGACAGGCTGGCTGTTTATCTTAACGCTGGTGGGCAAGTGAAGTTTTCGCAAATCGAGCAATTCATCCGGGATAAAGTGAAATCCTCCACAAATGCTCTAGGAAGAGTCCTGTCTAAGGTACGTCCAAGAGTAGGCAATGCGGTCACACATACTGTGGTATCGGCTCCAGCGAAACCGTTGACTGTTGAGAAGCGAAAGATGGAAGTGAGGCAGCGCTGTCACTTCTGTGGTGACGATCATCAAAGCATGCGTTGTTCCGCATACCTGCAGCGAAGAACCGATGATCGTTGGGCCATGGTAGAGTCGAAGAAGTTATGCTTTAACTGCTTGGGGAAAAGTCACACTGCGAGGAACTGCAATTGTCCTCAACGATGTTTCCGCTGTGGGGCCAGACATCATACTACGCTTCATCCAATGAGACGAGATAGTTCACCGATTCAACGCTTTCCTGGTAAGCAAGGGCAGATACGAAATCGACCTACAACTTCGTGCGTTGGTGAATTCATCCCTTCCACCCAAAGAGTTCGTCTCAAGGTAGTTCCAGTGTTCGTGTGGGGAGAAGACAAAGCCCATCCTCACCGGACTTATGCATTCCTCGACGAGGGTTCTGATAGCACTTATTGTACCACGAGTTTGATGCGACGTTTAGGTTTGCGCGGTTCGCCAGTACCTTTAGACGTAAAATGTTTGTTCGGTGGCGGTCGAGAGTTAAGTCGCTTAGTTTCGTTGTCTATTCGCGGTATATACGAAGATAGTGAGGTGTTTATACCAAGTGTGTTCGCGGTATCGCAGCTGCCGTCATTAGAATCCAGCATTCCATGCAACGCGGTTGTCGACAGGTACGAGCATTTGAAAGGTCTGGAATTTCCTGATCCTGATCGTCGCGTGGAGTTGCTCATTGGGGCCGGTTGCAAATCCGCTCACTGTGTCGTTGAACAGCGAATAGGCGGAGACGATGAACCAAACGCCGTTCGAACCGTGTTGGGTTGGGCGCTCGTTGGTCCGGAGCGTTCCCTTCCTGCAGCAAGTACATCTGAGGCTCGTCACACTTACAATGCGTGTTGCACGATGGAGACGTTACATCAGCAAATGAAACAAATGTTCAATCAAGATTTTTCTGAATGCAATGATCCAGCCCGCCCAATGTCCGTGGAAGATAAAAAAGCCCTTGAGAAGATGGAAGCTTCCGTTACGAAAGTTCGTGGTCACTACCAAGTCGCGTTACCTTGGAAGGACGAGGAACGGGTTTTACCTGATAGTCGGGAGATGGCGCTAAAGCGACTGATGAGTCTAAAGAAGAGGTTTGTTCGCGACCCGAGACTTCATCATATGTATAATTTGAAAATGAACGAGTACCTTTCAAGTGGGTATGCCGTTGTGGTACCCATGGATTGTGAGCGTGGGATTCCAGGGAGAACGTGGTACGTACCGCACCATGCAACAACGGGAAAATTCCGCATTGTGTTTGACTGCGCGGCGAAGTATCGAGGGACTTCACTGAATGAAAACCTGTTATCCGGGCCTGATCTAACAAACAGTATTGTTGGAACGTTGGTTCGCTTCAGGAAATACAAGATTGCATTCACAGGGGACATCAAGGCTATGTTCCACCAAGTGTACGTTGACTCCAACGATTGCGACGCATTTCGTTTCCTATGGTGGGAAAACGGGGATTACACGAAACAGCCGTTAAGCTACCGTATGACTGTGCATATATTCGGTGCCACGTCTTCTCCGAGTTGTGCTTCATTTGCTCTGAGACGGACGGCGAAGGACAATATCCCCGGAGTGAGTGAAGAGGCTGTCGTATCAGTCATGAAAAATTTCTATGTGGACGATTTGCTGAAGTCTGTAGAAACTGAAGAACAGGCGCTTTCCTTAATTCACGAGTTGGACGAACTGTTATCAAGTGGAGGGTTCAAGCTAACGAAGTATTTGAGCAGCAGTCGGTACGTGATGGACAAGTTAAACCAAAGTGAGCTGTCGCCATGCTGGAAGACTTTAAACGTGGCCTGTCTACCGACAGACAAAACCATGGGATATTTTGGAACACCCAAACAGATGCGTTCGAGGTAAAGGTAAACGTGAAAGAGAAGCCGGCTACTCGAAGAGGCCTGCTTTCAATGGCAAGCCAGGTGTTTGATCCTCTTGGATTCGTTCAGCCATTCCTTCTTCCGGTGAAGAGAATTATGCAACAGCTATGCGAAGATGGAATCGGATGGGATCAGCCAATACCGCAACACCAAGAAGACAAGTGGTTCAAGTGGGTGCAAGACCTTAAAGATTTGGAATCAATCAGAGTTCCGAGGTGGTTGGGTCTGTCCAATACTAATCGGTCGGTTGAGCTACATTGTTTTTGCGATGCAAGCGAGTTAGGCTACGGCGCGGTTTGTTATGTCCGTGTTGTTTCCAATGCCGGTGATATTACTTGTTCGTTTGTTATGGGAAAGTCGCGCGTGGCTCCGCTGAAAGTTGTTACGATTCCGCGGTTGGAATTGTGTGCGTGCGTGGTCGGGGTGAAGCTGGTGAGACAAATTGTAGAGAAGTCTCAACACCAAGTCAACAGAATCATTTCATGGACAGACTCCACGTCTGCGTTACAATACATTTTCAATACTACGAGAAGATTTCAACGGTTCGTGGCTAATCGACTGAGCGTTATACATGAATTATCCGATTCGAAACAGTGGAGACATGTCGATTCAAAACGCAACCCGGCAGATGCAGCTTCTCGAGGATTAATGCCAAACAAAGCAACGGGGGGGCAAGTCAATGTGTGGATCAATGGGCCATCATTTTTGCACCAATCCGAAGATTCGTGGCCAGTTCGGCCCTCCTCGCTGCCAGCAATTCCAGACTCTGACCCAGAAGTGAAAAAGGCAACGCAGAGTCACGCCGCCGTTATTTCAGTTACGACGCCATTGCTTAAGTTATTATCTCGGTTTTCATCGTTGACGCGTTTGCAGCGTTCGTTCGTTTGGCTCGCTCGTTTTAAGTTTTATTTAAGTCATAGGTTATGTCATGGTTTGTCGTCGGCCCACGAATGGTTAAGAGGTCCGTTGTCGGTTGATGAGTTGCGCGCCGCTACTATGGATATTGTTAAGTTGGTTCAGGCAGAAGCCTTTGTCGATGTTATGACGTCATTGGTCGATCATTCAGATTGCACAGCTGCCTTGCGAGCAGATTGTGGTAGGATTGCAATCGGTAGGGGGCGTCGTGTTTTGTTTAAGTTGCGTCCCATTTTGGTTAAAGGTATTTTGCGAGTTGGGGGACGCTTGTCGTATTCGTCGTTTGAAGAAGATACGAGACATCCTATTATTTTGCCGAGTCGTCACGCTGTTACGTCACTTGTTATTCATTTTTATCACGATATTGTTGGTCACTCCGGTCCGCAACATGTTTTGTCTGCTGTTCGAGAACGTTTTTGGATTGTGCGAGGGTTGTCTAGTGTTCGTTATTATTTAAAATCTTGTCGGTCATGTCGCTTTTGGAAAGCAAAAGTAGGCGAGCAGGTTATGGCACCATTACCGTCATGTCGATTAACGCCGGGCAATCCCGTCTTCACCCATTCTGGTGTTGACTACATGGGACCATTGATGGTGAAGATTGGCCGCAGCCATGTGAAGCGCTACGTATGCGTTTTCACCTGTTTGGCCTCACGTGCAATACACCTCGAAGTTGCACATTCCCTGGATACGATGGCGTTCATTCATGCATTGCGTCGATTTCTTTGTCGACGTGGATTCGCTGTAAAGCACATGTACAGCGACAACGGTTTGAACTTCGTGGGAGCAGAAAAGGAATTAAGAACGAACATTCAAAATTGGAATGTCAGACAGATCGACCAATCCCTATCGCAGCGAGGGATCCAGTGGCACTTCAATCCGCTCCATGCGAGTCATCAAGGAGGTGTATGGGAGCGGATGATTCGTTCGATAAGAAAGATACTGCGGCAACTGTCATGGGAGAGAACAATGAGCGATGATTCGTTACAAACCTACATGGCGGAGATAGAATACATTCTTAATAGCCGCCCGTTGACTGCGGTATCCGACGATCCAAGAGACCTCAACGCCCTGACACCAAATTCGATTCTAACTGGAGTTATCGCGTCATCGTACTCGCCCGGGGTGTTCATGAAAGGAGATGGCTACCGAAAATCCTGGAAGGCGGTGCAGTATCTCGCAGATAGATTCTGGGACCAATGGACGAAATCATATCTCCCATTACTGCAGTTAAGACAGAAGTGGTTGCAGCCCGTGAAAAATTTCGCGGTTGGAGATATTGTTTTAATGGTGACCGACGGAGAAATCGATGTTCATTCGGGACATTCGCAAGCTTTGCTTGTTAGAGTCAGCGTGACTCAGGCGACGACGAGATTTACTCGTTGTACGGACATTTTATGTACCACATTGTAATTGTATAAACGTTTTTTGTTTACACTATGTTTAAGTTCGCCCACCATCTGCACGACTAACAAACTGGTTAGGCTTTAATTCGGCGACGTGTAGCAAACCATCAATATGGCCCAGTCTGAATATCCTACGTTGACTTCAAAACAAATGGGGCAACGAATATCCTACATCCCGTCCACCGTTGACTTCAAAACAAATGGGGCAACGAATACGTTAGTAAGTGCAAAGCACTGCTATTTCAGGACATCTCAGCGAATTCCTCACCCGCTCGGTGACGCTGTCGTTATATTTATAGAAAATGAATGTGGACATGTCATTTTGGGGCCGGTGTGTAAACTACAGCGTCATTTCTAAATTTCCTTAAAGTTAGTCGTTGCGGATGCCGGCGCGCGTCTTACATTCCCCGTTAACTGCAATTTACATTCCTTGGTTTTCTTGTGTTTCGTCTGGCCATGCGCTCGTCTTTTTAGTTCATTTCAGTGTTAGCTGTGTAGCGGTAGGTTCTTATTCTTTGGTTGTTAGTCGTTTTAAGTTCTTATCTAACCGTTTTATTTTCTATTTGAATAAGCCTCATAGCGTGCCAACTGTGTGGCTTCAGTATTTAAAAAACTCTTGCTGCAACAAATATTCCGTTCGTGTGTTGGATTTTCGTGCTGCTGCGGTGCCATAATTTATGTTCGCCCTACAGCTGCTTTCTAGAGTGCGTGCACGGGAATAAATGTTTTGGCGTGTTATTTTAATTTGAGGCTTTGGCTTGATGTAACTGCTTGTCGGTTACAGTAGTAAAGAAGTCCTTATTGATGAAGATGGAAGTAAAATCGATTGGAAATTCATTGTGGAGCTGCAAAACCTACAACAGAATGAAGGGCTTCGACTTGCTAATAAATTAAAACTAGCTCACATTCAATGGAGACAACAAAAATGAAGGTGAACCTCGCAGCTCAGGCCTTAAGTTCAAGTGTAGCTGATGCTATTGATTATTGCTGCACCATCCTGAAAATGGAAAAATTTCAAGGTTCTGCTGCAACAGTTAAATTTATAAGATTATTTGACAGACTTTTCGATGTTTTAAATTCACGTAATCCATGTGGTAGGGGTTTTAAATCACCACTTCGACTATCAAATCAATCTAGCTGGAAACCATTTTTGGAAAATGCTTCTAGATACATCAGTGGTCTACGAGACAAGTCTAATGTTCCAATACTTAAATCCCGCAAAAAAACTGGTTTTCTAGGATTCTTAATGGCAGCCGATGTATCAAAGAAATTATTTCATGATTTAGTTGAACAACAAGAGGCAACAATGAGGTATATACTAACATACAAACTAAGTCAAGATCACCTGGAATTGTTTTTTGGTGCGATTCGATCAGCTGGTGGATTCAACAACAACCCCACTGTACAACAATTCACTGCCGCGTACAAACGCCTTCTTATGAGGAGCAGCATTGAAGCAGGAAAAGGGAACTGCGACACAAGCAATCCTTTGAAAGTTATTTCAGTTCTAGAAGACAATAATTTTGGCCAAAAACTACCAATAACAATTTCAAATGCAGCGTTAATTAGAAAGTATGATCTATCAGAAAACATACCACTTCACCAGGATCATGATTATTTTGACATTCCACCAATAACGAAACTCTCAGAATATAAAAAGGCATCAATTTCGTACATTGCGGGGTATGCTGCAAAAATGGCCCAAAAACAACTGCTCTGTTACCAGTGCTGTGCTGCCCTTGGATCTACAAAAGAAAAAACAAATTCATTGTTTTTAGAAAAAAAGGACAAAGGTGGATTATGTAAACCTACAAACAGTACAATAAAAGTTTGCGAAGAAACTGAAATAAGATTTCAAAGGCTTCTTTTAACTACCAAGGGAAAATTACCACAAGGTATGGCTTTAACTTTGCAGTTCTTTCTTTATAGGTATTTACCCTATACGAATAATGAAGAACATAATATTTAAAGAATTTTAAACAATAAAGATTTTTTTTTCTTGTGGATCTTACAACACATACCTTAAATTGTTATTCTTGTAGGAAAAGGGATACCGTTAGCCATTGCTACATCTGTTTTGGAGGATAACAGTCAATTATTTGAAGAACTAAATAATCATATGACTGATTCTTCTGTAATGGACAACCATGTGTTTCACCTTATAAAATCACTTGCATTGGCATATTGCAAAATTCGGTTTCATCATCTAGAAAAGGAATTCAATCAAACTATTGCTGGACAATTGGTACGAAAAAATTAAATAAATTGGTTCTGTTTAAGCACCAATAATGTTTATTGCAGTAGGCTACAAGACAATTATAATAGTAGTAGTGTTTTATATTTTCTTTCCTAGAAGTATTAGTTTTAGACATTTTACAGCATATTTTGTTCAATTTTGTTATTTTAAATTATATTTTATCAACACAAAGGTTTCGAAAATTTGTAGTCAATAGTTGCATAATGATATACAGAGTAAGCATATCAAGCTGTTTTTAAAACTATGATTAACCAGTTAACAGTAAAATTAGCTATGTATATTACAAATCTCATGATATAAAAATCTTGTTATGATAATATAATCATTACAGGTGTGCTTCATGCTAGTACTGTTTAATTAACGTATTAAATACAGATTTACTGGCCAAAAATTATGTGTCTTAGAGACCTGGATCAACTGGCTGGTAGAGATTAGCTTCCACCACTGATGAATGTCCAGACATTCCTCTTAACTGGAAACCTCCCACACCCACACAAACAATTGGATACTCATTGGACCAAACAGCGAAATTTTCTTTTTGCGTTATCCTCATTATATACTTAATACTTAACACATTAACTAAGCCACCTATTCCATCCTAAAATTATTTACTTGCACCAATTTGTACATGTATTTGTATATAACCATATTTTTATTTTGATAGTATGATACTATAATGTAATTATTATGTTATCAGTAAGTGTGCCCCTGAAACAGTATACTGTGTACTATTGGTGGAATTTCTTTTTGGGGGTTTTGTTTTTCCATCATGATCCAATCTTTAGATCAAACTTCTTTAAAGCCGACTCCCCCCATTGCACGGGTCGTTTCTTTCTGCAAACTTTGAATACATTTGTTTTTAAAAACTAGACCTACAACTTGATGCGAGTCCATTATACCGGTACATTGGGTATAACCGCCACACTTGAATTGGCCTATATATTTACTGCTGCACTCGCCTTGTATAGCCATTTTAAATTTAATAGATATTATTACGAACTAGAATAAATCGCCAACAGGTAAGTTTAAAAACTCACTGGAAGACTGGCTAATTATGGCAATACCTTGCTAAACTCTGTTAGGAGTTAAAGTTTCTCACGTAAATTGTCGGTAAAAGTTGGGTCAAACGTTACTTTTAAAAACGCAAAATCTTCAGAGTATAATCATACAGACTCACTAAAGAAATATCTGCCGTAGGTTAACTTTTTGTTTGGATTAAATGAGTTTTTTTCTGCCTAAAACTAACCCAGATAACACATTACCAATATACGATAATAGACAAGTGGGTCACATACGATTCAAAATGGCGCGCTTCAATTGACTTCAATTTTGAACACCAGATGCGCAATCTAGTTATATATATGATATCTATGGTTTTCACAAATATCAGCATGGTATAACCATAGTACTCTAAAACAGTAGTAGGACAACGAGACAATCGTCACGCATGAGTGACTAGGATATGATTTTAGAAGCGCCATTATACTGTCGTCTTATTGTAATATATTGTATCAGCGTTGGTTATAGTAATGTCTTGCTAATTTTTTTGTAGTGAGTTACGTAATAAATCTCGAAATGATTGATATTGCAGAGTTGCGTAGTGAGGTTTTAGTCATGGAATATCGCTTGCTTCTGAAGAGAATCTTTTTTATATACAGTGTAATTCTAATAATATTTACCGGTATATGAGACAGGAAGAGTGACTGACTGGCAAACCAACCAATTAAGAATAAACGCGTTTAAGAAAAGTTATTATTGTATAATATGTGATTGTTGGTTAATACCAAGAAAATGTAGTTCCCTGAGTCATTTGTAAGCTGTTCCTGCACCAATTTAAGCAATCGCAAGTATAATTTATTGTGTTCAGTAATGTTTATATAAGTTTCAGTTTTGGATACAAAAAGTATATAGCGAATATCAAAACATTTTGTATTTATTAGGATAATTAAATAGAAATAAGGTGAATTATATAGCGATGGCAGAAAATTATTGGGAGAGTATTTCTGAGGATGCGATACAACAACTAGTTTTGACGGATTTTGTTGAGGAAGAAAGTGCAACTGTGACAGAATGTAGCGATGTCATGCAAGCAGGGCCTAATGATATTGTACAGTTAGTGGAAGCTGGTTTGTCTCTGACATCTGCCGGGGAAACTTTAATTGCTGAGTGGTTGACGCTGTACCGACAAACCCATCAGTCAGCCAAGTTGTTGGAACGATATCCAAAGGTGTGCCTTTCTGCAAAAGAGTATTTTAAAAATCAACTGACAAATGCACATGCTGCTAAGTTTTTAATTAATATAATTGAAGTGATCACAAAACCATCAACACTACCAGTAAATGAACCTACACAAGGATGTATCACCCAACATGAAAATGACATAATTGAGTATCTCGGAGGTTATTTATTAAAAAAGGCAATTGGCAAATATAAAAATAATAACATTCTACAGCATATGCAAACGAATAAGCCCTTTGGAAATCTAGTGGCAGTAATGGAAAAAAGAGTAGGAGCACTTAAATATCCATCAGAAGAACTTATGTATTTATTACAAAAAGTATACCTATATGTCACTCAAGAAATAAGTAAAAATCATGGTGAAATAGATTTTAATTTTGTAAGTAAAAATGTGATAAAATCAAACTATTTCTTGTATTTAATAGACCATTTAAAATCATTGTGTGAAGAACATGAATTGAATTCCAATAATGTTGAATGTGTGGTTACATATATGGTGCAATTATTTATAAGGTTACTTTCTTACACTTATGCCAAAAAACTGTTAGATGACATGTTAAAAACTTCATCTAAACAGTCCGCTGGTTTAAGAGGTGATTTAAAAAAAAAGCTAAGGCAACTTAATAAATAATAGCGTATATAATATATATATTATGTAAATCAGGTTTTTGTATGGAACCTTTTTTGTCGAACAGTTGTTGATGTTGTTTGACAGTTTGAGTGATTCTTTTTTTTCCATACATTTAAATTTTCCTTCGTTTTTGTATTGTGTATTTCATTTATAGTTTTACTGTACCTTTCTTTTTTTCAATGCAAAAAAACTGAATATATTTGTAAAGTGTATTACTTGTCTTAATTTTACAATTTCAATCGGTGGCTTCCCAGTCCCCCCCAGACAACTGTTTCGGTATTAGCCCCTCAAGGGGGGGGGGGGTATCACCTGTACCACCAGCAGGCTCACTGTGGCTGGTTTGGTTTAACATGTAAGAACAAATTATAAACATGTGCAAACGAACTAGATTGCCCGTTGGAAATCTAGTGGCAGTAATGGAAAAAAGAGTATTGAAACAATTTATGTTTCATTTACTGCACCTTTCTTTTTTTTCGTGGAACATCTGCATCACACACAGTTGTCCAGGAATTGATGGTTCCGTGAGTGGTGTTGCCACCTTTGATTTTTTTGATAATTTTTCTTTGTGTGATGTGCTGCAATCCATATGCAACTTGACTAACATCTGGATTGGCTGACCTTCTACCAAGTTGTCGCTAAGGAGTTTAAATAATAACTTATGAGTGAGCAGTCATTTTATGCAAAACACTAAATCAAAACTTAATAAAAAGTGATACTTACAAGATTCCCAAAAAATGATTCAAGGACATCCTGGGTAAATGAATGAAGGCACACATATTTTAATTTAGTGCATTGGAGGAGCTGTCTACTCAAACCAATTAAATTTCTTGATGTGAAAACCAATCCCTCCAATGTAGGATGTGCCATCAGCCTTTTCTTTTCCATTGGATGGTTCATTTTAACATCTTGCTGCTCAGTATAGCGCCCCAGTTATATTTCGCCACTAGCCTTTGTGGAACACCGCATACTCAACAAAAAATTTGTTAACATTGTGTGATGTTCAGCTTCGGTTGGGACTTTTATAAAAGAAGGTCTTCTTACAGTGAAGATACTTCGGGTTTCATTCGTTCGTTTACCCAAGTGGTACGACCAGTTGCAGCCAGGAACAGCGCAGTGGGTAGCAGGCATTTTTGAAAAGTTTATATAAAAGTTGCTTAGCTTATATAAATATCAATCCACTATTTAATAAAGCATTTTAATTAAAACATAACATTTAACAAAAGCTTTTTACCATAGCATTTTGCCGAATTCACTTACCAGGTAATTTTGTACAAACCAAATAAATATTCACGATACACACAGCTCAATTGATTCGATCAGAAACAAAACCGCCTTAACCTAGCCACTCATGCGTGACCAAAAATTACGTCATTAAAGAACAAACAAACAATTGCCAAGCGTTGTCCTACTAGTGTTTAGAGTACTATGGTATAACAAATATAAAATAACAAGTAACAAGTCAGCAATATTAAAAATGTATCCGGAAGTTTGCAACAAAGCTGTCAGTTTTTTCAACAATACAAGCGACAACTGTCAAGCTGCGTGGAAGCTTCTCAAAATTATTGAAAAAATTGTTCAGGATACGATTCCAAGTGTTGATCATACAACCCCAATTACGTTGAGTGATACTGAAAAAGGCATAATTGAGTATGGGAGGCTATACAGTTAAAAGAGCAGGAAGTCGATTTAGAAATGAACTTATAAACTTAGTTTCATCGGATGCACCATGTGGTTCTTTAATTCCTATATTGGAAAAGCAAGATGCATCTTTAAAGTATCCCAGTAAAGATTATGTTAGTCTGTTATGCACAACCTATTTTCTCTTCAAGAAAGAAACCCAACAAAACCCTACAATGATCAACTTTCATATACTTAGTGAGAACATACCTAATAACAGTCAGTACATAAAGTTTTTGCAAAAACTACATGACAATTGTGAACCTGGTGATAAAGACAATGTTGTACAACTACTAAACTACATTGTGGCCTTATTTATTAGAGTTTTATCTTACAGCTTTCCTAAAAAATTGTTCCACAAGCTTTCTAAGAAAAAAACTTCAAGATCCACTAGTTTACGGCATGGTTTAAAAAGTGTAGCTATGGCACAAAACAAACAGTAACCTGTGATAACTTATTCTTGTTTCAATAATTTGTATTTATGAGTTTTAAAATAAAAACATGAAAACTTACCTCAGAATCATTTCTTTTTCTTGGGCAATGGTTCATTACAGCAGTCTGCCATGCATTTTTCGTTCCGTTTGTTGTATTCCCACCCTTAACTTTCTTAATTATCTTTCTCTTCAATATGTGCTGAATGCCATATGCTGCTTCACCAATATCAGGATTTTGAGAACGCTGACCTAGTTGTCTCTGTATAAAATACCAGTTACAGGAATGCCCTGTTTTTGTTGACACAATTTACCACATGGGAGAATAAAAATGCTTAGTTACCAGGTTTCCAAAGAACGCTTCTAAAATATCTTGGGTAAAACTTCCAAGACAAACATATTCCAAAGAATATAAAAGTCGCTCACAAAGGTTAATAAAGTTGAAGGTTGTAAATAATAAACCTTCAAATGTTGGTTGGGGTATAATTGTTTTCTTCTCAGTGGTTTTTATTTCTCTCTGTTTAGGAATATATTTTATTAGGTAAACAAAAAATCAGGCAGTATTGTAAAGTATTGTAATATTTTCATGACAAATTCTTAGCTTACCTTCCACTCAATCAATGTTTTTATAAAAATGTTCTTTCAACCAAATTATTCTGTCATCTTCCATCGTTCTTATGGGGTGACTCCAATGACAGTTAACTATATCAAACCACCTGCAAAATATAAGTAAACAAATATCAGTATACAATTAGATAAATGCAAGATGAAATAAAAAGTCAGTGTTAACAAAATCATTCTATTACTTTTTAACTCACTTTGAAAACAGCAATACATAATCAGATGTTCCTTCTGCGCCTTTTATTGTTGACAGACCAACTTTCCAAGACAAAGTATCTTTTGCCAAGTTCACTTTCATCTAAGATCATTTAAGTAAATGTATTTTTGTCAAGAAAATACTAATAACACAGTACCTTGCTAAAAGCATTTAGATTAATGTGCTCTTCAGAAAGAGGAGTTCTCTTTAAAATAGCCCTTTCCTGAAAAAATAGCCCTTTCCTCTCTTTAAAATAGCCCTTTCCTGATCAAACAATTGCTGAACATGTGTCCACAATATATCTCTCCCACCTTTGTGTAAATATAGACTTCCTGTTGGCTTTGATGAATACAATGCATTCCTTGCAGTCTTAAGGATTAAACAAAAACATCAGTTATGGAATCATACATAGGTCGTTAAATTTCGTTTACAAACCTTTAACAAATGTGACGGGTCAGAGCACAAAAATATAGGTCTATTTGGCGCAAATGGGTTTGGAGCAGTCAGCCCATTTTCTCCTGTCAAATTATCTACTCCACTGAGCAATTTGTACAATCTTCTGTTGGTTGGATGCCCATCAGAAACTAATGCATGAATGTTTACATTTCTAGTTTCGCATGCAAACAAAATGTTCCAATAGAGTAAAGCTAGATTTTCTGCTGAAGTGGATTTTGTTGGATACCATGCAATTGGCAGTGATATCTCACGTCTGACTGTGCGCAGATAGAATACTGTAAAAGTTTTATTCATTAAACATCATGCTACTAAAGAATAACATTCAAAGTCTACCTAATATATGGGTGGCAATCTCTGGTAAGCAATTGTTGTTTGGGCCAAAGTCTACGAAACCCACCAACTTTCCTTCTCTTAGAATAAGATTTTCCCAAACTAAATACAATATCAGAAATTATTTAAAGGAATACCAAACAGCAACGCAGTATTACTTTTCATTTCATCTATTGTTAAATAACCAGGTAAACTTTTTCCGCCCGCAGTCACTCGTTCAATCTCAGACAATGCTTCCTGGTTGATTCCCGCATTTGTATCGGCTTGATTTCTGAGAAAGCAATATAAATGTTGTAGTAATAAATACAAAAATTTATAAAAATGATTGGAATTTTTTAACAACATCATTCTTTAACATGCATTTAATATCGCATTGCATAATGTCAAATATTTAACATGCATTTTTTGTTACATAGCATAATATCAAATATTTTACATGCATTTATTTAACATTGCATAATATCAAATACCTATATTGTTTCATAGTACTTTTCGCCGGTAAAACTAGGACTTCACTCTTTCGCAACTGCTCATAAGCGGATGGTGATTTGCTATACAACTCAATAGCCCATCTTACGACATCAGGATGATACCATCGTCCATGTGGATTCTTGTTACCATTTAACATTTGATATTTAACAAACATTTTTTTCCATGGTGTCAAAGAATCCATCTCACCACTGTAAATTCCCTAAAACATGGAACCATAATTAGATTGTTATATCTATTTACCGCACATGTACGATGTACACAACTTACCTCCATGATGTTGAGTATTTTATCATTCACTGCAATAGTTTCCTTTAGGTCTTTGTTACCACTACCAGCATGTTCAATGTACTTGCAGCATATTGGCATGAAGTTGTCATCACTTGATTCTTTTACTGTGAAGTATTGTGTTAGAAACATCAGCATTTCCCATTTTAAGATAATAAACTCAGGGTAGGATTTACAAGAAACAACCCACAAAATTCAGATAAAAAAGCTGCCGTCTTTCACTTTGCTGAAGCTTTAAATTTGCGGACTGAAGAAACAAATACATTAACTCACTAAATATCTGACAATGTGGTGAACGAGATATGGTTTCCATACTCATCTTTTTCCCTGTCCAATGTAAAATCGGATGATTCCGCTTTTCAATAGAGTCAACCCCTCTACACATCTGGCAGATTCTACAAAAAAAAAGTTACAATAGTTTCATATTTATCTAGTTTTAAAATTATTGTATAAAACTTACCGAAATTTAGAAACCACTTCATGCTCCGACATGAAATCAATATAAACAAAATCTGCATGTTTATATATAGCCCACATATCTGAAATTACAAACATTTGGATGATTATCTGACAAAGCACAAACATGTATTACAATCAAACAAAGTTTTGTTGGATATGTTTCTGTACACTAAATAACCTTTCAAACTTGTTTTTCTACTTGGACATCTTATGAATACATTATAAACTTATACAGCTCTGACTAAACTCTTATATACCTTGCATTTCTTCGGGTAATTTATTATAAGAGTTGAATAACTGATCAAAATTTTTGTGTCTGACTGCTGGAATGAATTTTCGATTTCGGGCTTTGTCCGATCTTGGTGCGACAGCTGCATATCTACTAAAGCTACATTCTTTTGGTAGATTATAGCATGGAATAGCACCAACTTTCAATTTGTGTCTCTTTCCTTTTATCTCAATGTCTGATTTCCTAAAGTGTTTGTCACAAATTCCGACCCTAAGTATATTTGTATACATGTTAGTATTTATATTTTATGTAATTAATGTTCTAACACGTTTAAACACGCACTTACACTTCTTTATGAAGGAGTTCTTTGATATTATCCAACTTGGAATCTCTTATTGATAAAATAAAATTGGTCAAAGTTTCACGGTGAACCTTATCTTCTGCCGTTTTCGCGAACTCAGGCCGAAGAACCGAAAATAGGCTTGTAGACTGTACGCTGCAATTCTTGTCGTAATTCCACGAGCAACCAGGAACTGCACAATTTCTGGCCGGCATTTTTATCTTTAAAAAAATCTTACGACCGTAATAATCTAAATCAATAAGAATAATCACAGTCTATTTTTATTTTTATACAGATAAAATGACACAGCCGCAAACGTAACGCAAAACCCTTTCGTCATAGTATACAATTTCTAAATATTATCACTTACACTCTGGAACTTGGATAACTGCCATCGTTAAAACTCAGACGATAACTGCTTTTGTTATTATTTGGCAGCGTCGCCGTTGTCATCAGTAACTGTCACGTGGTTGCGATTTACATACCGTGACGAGAGACAATGGGTGAAAAAAGTTGGCCTACTCTAGTTTAGTATACTCTGGTATTAGTGTTAGGACTGTCACTACTAATAATGGAACATAGGTACAAGTACAACGCTAAATCACCGCGATTAAACTGGATTAATAATACTTAAGAGCAACATTAGCGTTGCGGTTAACAAAGGAAATCGAGATAATGGCGGTTCCGTAACGCTTGGTGATTTTGGAATGATACGGCATAGATATCGCATAACACAATGGAGGGGAATTAATAAACGTAACAGTGTTACATAACATAAAAGTCTAATTTAAATAATACATTTTAAATGTAAATTTAACGAGGCGCAACACATTTATGAAACTTGCTAGTGCGGTGCGAGGTTAACGACCTAATTTGTCTCTGTCCAATATTGGTCCTGATACATAACGTTTCCTTTTCTATTTTACTGATAGCGGGACTCGTATAATATATAGATAGATGCAATAAAACAGTTATGTACTCTGGTAAACGCTTCTCTACATTTTCAGGTGTGCTGGCATTGAATGAATGAAATTTATTTCGGCTCTTCGGTCACGATAACGAAGAACAAGGGAGTTGACAAAAAGCGAAAAGACGGGTAGTAACAGTTGTTAAAACACGCTTGTTGATAAAAAAGAAAAAAAATAATGTTTTGGATAAAAGGCATGACCGTTACACCCTACAGACGATACAATATTAAAATTAAATAAATAACATTTAATTAAACATATTAAAGTTCTAATTGGAAGAAAAATGTGCGCAAGGACACAACTCGTACAATGGGGGGAGTCAGCCTTAAAGAAGATTGATCCAAAGATTGGAACATGATGGAAACACAAAACCCCCAAAAAGAAATTCCACCAAAGTTTACAGTAAACAGTTTCGAGTGCAAACTTATATAGAATTTAGAAAAAAGTGCATTACATTAATATACATCACAGTATAAATAAACATTGGAATGAGAACTTTAAAAAAAGCAAATAAATAAAATAGTTATAAATAAGAAGCAAAAAGGAAAATGGGCAGCAAGTATAATGTCCAGTTAGTTGCAAATTGTTATGTTTGTTAAGTATAATGTCCGGTTAGTTGCAGATTGAGTTATGTTTATTTATTTCGAATATTAATCCTTGAGATGCCTGGAGCTCTAGTTCGTGAAGGGTTTCTCTTGATGTTGGTTTGAACCTGCAGTTTAGAGTACTTGTGGGCAGTAAATCTGTTTAGGGTATGCTTTAGGAGTTGAAAAGTTAGGAATACGATGGAAAAGATATATAAACAAGTATTGGAAAGAAGAGTGGACCAGCAGAATTGAATAAATAAAAAAATTAAGATATGAACAAAAATGAGTGACATGCAGAATGTGTGGTATAAAAGAATAGTAATGTGAGCTACGGAAACAGTAGCTTGTTGGACAGAGTTCCATCAGGGGAAATTAAACAAACAAAACACAAGTGTGCCAACGGCTTACGAAGTAATAGTACTCATGTCGATGTTGAACACTGAAATAATGTGCATCAAATTGTGTTGGCAGTAAGTGTAAGAGTGCTGTATCAATAAATTAAAAGACAGACCATGCAAAGTAGTGAAAGTCACAGACCATGCAAAAAAGAATAAAAAATGAGAATTATAGTGTTTCAAAGTGGGCAATTTAAAATAAATCAAAATATAAAAAATAGTGGTAAATTACATCGTAGTTATTAAAGGATGAAGGTGTGTGTTTGGCTTAAACGGTTTAAATAGGGTAATGTGGTAAGTGTATTAGTCAGTGTTTAAGTTAGTGTTTGTGTAAACATATGGTGTTTGACAGCACAGACAAATTTTTATTGGTAATGAGACCAAAAGTTTAGGACCAATATATCTCTCGGCACAATAGGGATGGAGAATTTGGCTTGACTTCTAGTTATTCGTGTAATGTGTGATGGTTTATGGAAGATGGAATGAAGCAGAGCTGTAGGTAGTTTATAACTGTTACATTTGTACATTAGAGTGAGAATTTCCAGTTTATACATTTCCTGAATTGTAAGAAGGCCATGTTGTCTCATGATTTTAGTTGTGTTAACCCGTTTGTGTAGATTAAAGATCATTCGAATAAATTTGTTGCAAAGTATTTGAAGTTTAGCAATTAATTGATTGTTTCCATTACACCAAGTGGTTATACAATATTTTATATGACTTAACATCATTGAATGGTAAAGTGTTAATAGGGATGGTTGGTTTATTAATGGTTTAATCTTTCGTACTATAGCCAAATTCGTTCGTAGTTTTTTAATTAGGTTTGTGATGTGATGTTTCCATGAAAGGTTTTCACTAATTGTAACGCCAAGAAATCAAAAAGAAGTTACCTGCTCAATTTTGTGATGGTTTATTTTGAATTCTATGTGGGTTTGCGAAAAATTTTTTTTCGCAGAGTTTGAAAAAAACATAAATTTAGTTTTATCAGTATTCAGAAATCGTTTATTAGAACATAGCCAATTTAAATTGTTTTTTTAGGTCATTATTAGCATGTTGAAGAATTTTTGTCTTTGTTTTACCTGATATAAAAATACTAGTGTCATCAGCAAACATTATGCATTTACTGTGGTTTAAGCAGTTTGGAAAATCATTTATATATATATCAGGAATAATAATAAAGGGCCGAGTATTGATCCTTGTGGGACTCCAAGATTTATAGTTTTTTGGTTGGAGGACAAGTCTGTTAAATTCTACTAATTGATTCCGGTCTAAAAGGTAACTACGGGTCCAATTTAATGCAGTCCCTCTGATATCATGAGACATCTTTTGTAACAGTATTTTATGGTCTTCTATAGTGTCGAATGCTTTTGACAGGTCTAAGAATAATCCTAGGACTGAATTTTAATTTTCTAGTTCACTAGTTATGATAGTATTTATTAACATGGAGTTTGCATGATCAGTGGAATGACCTATTCGGAAGCCGAATTGAGAATCATGGAGTATTTTAGATCGAACGAGGTAAGAACAAATTCGTACATACATTAGTTTTGCTAACACTTTGGAGAATACTGGTAGTGGGCTTATGGGTCTATAGTTGTTTATATCCTCGGGTTTACCTTTTTTAAATATTGGAATTATTTTTGAAATTTTAAAGGCTTTAAGAAAAGTTCCGGATTGTAATGGTAAATTAAAAACATGTGATAGTGCTATCAAAATGTTATCAGTAGTAGATTTAATGACTTTGCCTGGAATGCCATCCATGCCACTACTAGACTTTGGTTTTATTTCATGAATTAAATTTTTAATTTCAGTTGGTGTTGTTGGAAAGATGAACATAGAGGTTGGTGAGCGGGAATGAAGGAATTCTGTATGGTGACTGTCTGATTGTGGAATACTTTTGACTAATTCTGAGGCTATGGTTGAAAAATGTTTATTGAACCTATCTGGATTTCAACTGGATCACTTGTTTGTTTACCATCTATCATAAATGCTTTTGTGAACTGGGTTTTAATGTTTCCAAGCAAACCGTTGATAGTTTTCCAGGTTGCTTTCATGTTTTTTTCTGTTTATAGTTTTCTGTAATATTCTTTTTACTCTTTACTATACTACTCTGCATGATGATACTTGTTTCTTGCTAGTTTATATTCCGATTTACTTTGTGCTGTTTGCCTTAATATGTAATTTTTGTATAACTTTTGTTTAAGTTTTATTTAATTTTGATATATTACCTGGGCTAAAACTCCTTGAAGTAAGTTTGGTCTGATTTATGTGAATTCTCGTGTTTATTGCTTGAAAATAACTGGCAGGTGATCTGATATTGAGTTTGTTATACTTGCTGCTTTGATGTGTGAACTGTTAACTGTAGTCCAGATGTGATCTATTGCTGTTGCATTTGTGTCTGTGATTCTAGTTGGTCTATTTATAATTGACTGATAGCAGTGATCATGCATTATCTCAATAAAATCAGATATGTGTTGGTTGTTATCATTAAGCAAATCATAATTAAAGTCTCCTATAACAATACATTTAGAATTTCTAGTTTCTAATTTGTCCAGTGTTGAACAAAGGTGGTTTTGAAATTCAAGGTTAGATTTAAGATCTAATCCAGGTGACCTGTAGATTACTCCACAAAAAAAGGGAACTTGTCCGTGACGGGTCGTTGATAGGAACACAGGCAATTATAGTTATTGATGGATGATTGAGAGCGAGCAGGCAGGCTTAATCGTAGCAAGAAAAAGTAAACAAGTTCACCTGGTCGCAGAGCAGATTTTCAGAGCGAGAGAGAGAGCTTCTCTAGAGTGAGTAAGACAGACGGACTGGTTGCTCGTTCTTACTTTCAAATAACTCAAAGAGCCGAGAAGCGACGATAAACATGAGATCATTGGCCAATTAATACTATCTGCCATTTCCCCCCTTTTTTTGAGTGTTTCCCCGTATTGCGTAACCTAATACTTTTGTCTTTTTTTCGGAAACACTCGTCTAATTACCCACGCCTAAATTTGGTAATTGCCTGCCTTTTTGACTAATCAAGTGTTGCCAACTCCCCTTTTTTGTGTGTTTTTTGCGCTTTTTTGGCAACACTAATAATTACTTTTCCGCACATTTATTTATTACTGTATTTCGCAATTTACTTTGCCATTAAAAACATCCGACCGCTGCCAGGACGATACACGCGTACAAAACCCCACAAATCATAAAACATAATATTCAAACGAAAACCAAAACGTCATCGAACTGATTGAAGATGCCAAACGATCTGTGATCATACAGTTTGAAGGGAATGTCGAGCACATCAGTGTATCGACTTTCATGGAGTTGTTCAGCCCGGGCCGCCCACTGGAGCCTCTGGTAGACGATGTTAAAGGCGTCATAACGGAATCTTTTAAGGATGTCGCCCTCTTGGTCACCCTAAAAGAAGAAAGCAGCCACAAAATAAAAAAAATCGTCGATTTTTTTCAGGAAAAAATTGAAAAGTTCACATCTGAAAACGGAAATATAATGACAGTAACGGCACATCTCCCCACCCCACCTTTGGAAGTAGTAACACTACACCCAGTCCCATGCTTCGTGAAGGAAAGCAAAATAAAAAAACTGGTAGAAAAAAACAAATGGGGCAAAGTAAACAACATGAGTTTTGGGTTCCATAGAAATTTCAAAGACATAAAAAACGGATGGCTAAACCACTACTTCGAAAATCTAAATGTGAACAACCTCCCAAAGGTTGCAAAAATATGTGGGAAATGGGCGACGGTAACCCGGCCCGGCGAGTCACATCTGCCCCTATGCCGGTTTTGAAAGGAAAGAGGGCATGTCCAAAAAAAGGATTCTGCACCTACTGCAAAACCGAGGGCCACATAACCAAAAACTGCAGGTCGAAACCAACAAACCCAGAAAATAAAAAGGCACAACCATGGATTAAAATACAAACAAGAACAGCCAAAAGCCAACCAAAAGCCCAACCCAAACCAATACAATCGACAAACAAATTCTCAATTCTTCAAATAGAGCCAGAGCTAAACAGCATGGAACATTTTCCAAGTTTGGAGGAGGCAACAAGCCCAAAAGAAACAGAAAATATGGAAGAACAACAAACCCCCGGAAACAAAGAACACCAAAATCAAAAAAAAAGATCGAAAGAAACAACCAGAATAACATCCAGCACACCAGTCAAAACCCCCAAACCCCAAATTGAACCTGAACAATCAATCCTAAAGGGCAAAAACAATACACCATCACCCGCAAGCGAAGAAAATGAAAACTCCCCCTCCAGTCAATCCGAAACATCTGCATCCACACAATCCGACGAAGAAGATGTGGAAAGGAATATAAAAATTATAGAGACCTACCACCAAAACTTAGCAAATATGCCGACGCACTACTACTCCAATATATACGAGACGAGTATGGGGAATCACGAACCCCCGACAATCCGGAGGTCACCAGAAATGGATGAACTCGAGAAATTTAACACTACCTCGAAGAGGAGAAGAACAAAAGACCTATAACCAAAACTCACCCATAAATTCCCTTTCTCACATTCTCCCGACTCTTTTTTAAACGTTTTTAATGTCTTATGAGAGCGAGCAAGCGTTTTTTTTTTAAATAGGCACAATTAATATAAATGGATTAAAAAATAAAATAGATGCAATATCAAACTACGTGAATAACAAAAATATAACGATCCTCGGAATACAGGAAACTCGTATAACAAAACCAGATATGATAAAACAATTAGAAAACAAAACCGATTCAAAAATTTTCGCAAACTCCCCATACGATGGTGATGCAAGGAAAAAATCAACCACGAAATTATACAACCCTTTTGGATGCAAAAAATAAAACTTTTTGGTAACAACGAAGAGATACATATTTTTAATCTTTATTTGCAATCTGGATCATAATATTTTGGCTATAAAACATGCAGATTTTGTTTATATTGATTTCATGTCGGAGCATGAAGTGGCTTCTAAATTTCGGTAAGTTTTATGCAATAATTTTAAAACTAGATAAATATGAAACTGTTGTAATGTTGTTGTTTTTTATAGAATCTGCATTGACAGAAACATTGAAGTTTTTACTTCGTACACGTATGGATGGCCCATTGATTTGGATAATTTGATTGACCTTCCTAACCCAAAAGAAGATACGCTATTCTCTTTTAAGTATAAATAACTATTTTAAAAGCGCTGTGTTTTGTTTTAGGGTGGGTAAAGCTATTTAATTAAGTACAACATTTTTGGCAATTTAGGATATATGAAAAATATTCAGATGTGTAGAGGGGTTGACTCTATTGAAAAGCGAAATCATCCGATTTTACATTGGACAGGGAAAAAGATGAGTATGGAAACCATATCTCGTTCACCACATTGTCAGATATTTAGTGAGTTAATGTATTTGTTTCTTCAGTCCGCAAATTTAAAGCTTCAGTAAAGTGAAAGACGGCAGCTTTTTTATCTGAATTTTGTGGGTTGTTTCTTGTAAATCCTGCCCTAAGTTATGGAAAATGCAAATGTTTCTTCCAACACAATTCTTCACAGTAAATAATCAAGTGATGACAACTTCATGCCAATAAGCTGCAAGTGCATTGAACATGCTGGTAGTGAAATGATAAAATACTCAACATCATGGAGGTAAGTTGTGTACATGTGTAGTAAATAGATATAACAATCTAATTATGATTCCATGTTTTAGGGAATTTATAGTGGTGAGATGGATTCTTTAACACCATGGAAAAAAATGTTACTTTTATGAAGAGAAAGTAAGTTGTGCATAACAAACTAACATAATCTTTACTGGGATACTTTAAAGATACATCTTGCTTTTCCAATATAGGAATCAAAGAACCGCACGGTGCATCCGATGAAACTAAGTTTATAAGTTCATTTCTAAATCGACTTCCTGCTCTTTTAACTGTATAGCCTCCTATACTCAATTATGCCTTTTTCAGTATCACTCAACGTAATTGGGGTGTATGATCAACATTTGGAATCGTATCCTGAACAATTGTTTTAATGATTTTGAGAAGCTTCCACGCAGCTTGACAGTTGTCGCTTGGATTAGTGAAAAAACTGATAGCTTTGTTGCAAACTTCCGGATACATTTTTAATATTGCCGACTTGTTACTTGTTATTTTATATTTGTTATACCATGCTGATATTTGTGAAAACCCATACTGTGTGAACGATGCAGGAGGAATTTGTAAAGTATGTAAGATGGTAATATTTATAATTTTTGTTGGCTGTTGTTGTTTTTCTTCTTGTTTCTCAAACTCCGTAACAAGTAATTCTAAGGTTAATTTTTCATTCAATTGACAGGCCATATTAAATTACTACACAACTATTACAAAAAAATTATGTATATCAACAGATTACAATACAAAAATCAACTTAAATCTGATCAAAAATAGTGTTTGTTGAGGTTTCTAATAATACGCATCTACGTGGTGTTAAGATTAGGATGCATCTCAAAGTTGTGGCAAACAATGCTGCACTTTTACACACGCACCAAAGGCTATCTTGTTTTTTAAAGTTAAAGTCCAAATTTAAGGTGCACTCTCTTACTATGCCAAGTATTATCACTTACAATACGGGAACTGGATAACTGTCATTGTTGACACTCAGAGGATAACTGCTTTTGTTTTTATTTGGCAGCGTCGCCGTTGTCATCAGTAACTGTCACGTGGTTGCGATTTACATAACGTGACGAGAGACAATGGGTGAAAACGTAACAATGGGAGTTGGCCAACTCTTGTTTTATCCTGATAAGATTGTCATTTTAACGTCAGTGAATTTACGCCATCTAGTTAGCTTTATAATTGCTTTTCAGATTAGAAGATTACGACCGAAACAACAAATTTCAAAACATAATAATACCACAGCCATCACAAACTACATTTCACTGGCCAACAGAACAATTTCGGAGCATAGTACTTCAAGACAGAGACATAATACCAGCATTAACCTAGAATTTTGTAAAGCTTACTCTATCGCGGTGCAATTGACCACCACATGAACTCAGACATAAAATCAATTGAAAAAGGAAAGCTGCTTACTGAATCTAAAAGCACACAAGAATGCAGTGTTTCGTATTTGGATGCATGTGTATCTTTTAGCAGTTTAGTTCAAGCGGCAATGAAAAAAGGGTTACATTACAGCACTAAACTAAAAATTAAATCATCTGGAGAAATCGAAAACACAAGTTGCGAGTGTCCTGCAGGTCAAGGTCCCATTCAACATACAGGCATATATTGCAGCTATTCTATGCATGCTGGTTGAGTTTAGAGAGAAAGATGTGCTGGATTTGGACTCCTGTACTGGTTCGTTGCAAACATTTTAACAACCTAAACATAAACATCAGGGTAAGTGTCAAATTAATACATGTTTAACTAAATGTAAAAATAATTTTTCTTAGGTGGTCCTGTGGAGGCATCAAAACTTCCTGGTGTTTCCTCAACAGATGTGGACGATGACACCCGGTCAAGGGAATACAGAAATGCGGCAGATTACATCGACTTGGTTAGGACAAACATAATATCTTATTGTGGTGTATTAGCAAGCAAACGTCCATTACAATGAATTATCTGTATAAAAGAGCAGATTTAGAAGCAGCCCAGAAAGACCATGACCATTTTAGTATTTCATTTGTTAAATACTTTTGGTTGATGAACAGTTTAAGGTTATTAGATAGTAATAATATAATTAAGGATAGTTTAGTTAAGATGGTATATAATTTCGTAAGCAAGATACAGAAAAATTGGAAAAGATGACACGTATCCCAGGCGGAGTGTGTGTCTTTGGCACAGTGAAAGAAAATTTAGGCTCACATCTTCCCGATTTGGTGAGATAGTAAAAGCAACAGAGAAACGGGGTATGGAAAAGTTGTGCGAGTCCATGTTGGTATTGTGGGTATTTCTTCTCCTTCCCTTCTACATGAAAAACAATTTGAAAATGTTGCCCTAGACCTGTTTTCCAAAAAGTATAATGTTGTTGTTAAAAATGTGGTTTGCATATTGATCCAGATATACCTTACTTGGGTGCTAGTCCTGATGGAAAGTTAAATAAAAATCATATTTTAGAAGTGACCTAGGTAAAGATCTGGTAGTGGCCCCTGGAAGCTGCTTCCCATTTTTAGAGTTCACTGACAACGGTATTATTTTAAAACGGTTACATAAATACTACATCCAAATCGGATCCAATGTCCATACCTAGGTATAGATCTGGTAGTGGCCCCTGGAAGCTGCTTGCCATTTTTAGAGTTCACTGACAGCGGTTTTTATTTAAAACGGTCATAAATACTACATTCAAATCCAATCCCAACTGTATACATGTAAAGCAAAAGTTTGTTATTTTATAGTATATACTACGTTTAAAGACATGTTTGTGGAAACGATACATGCTGACTATGATTTTTATGAACAGATAGTTTTGCCAAAATTGCAACGTTTTTACAGTAAAATTTGGCGACCTTTTATAGCCAAAAAGTTGTCCCAAAAAGTCTTAATCCCATTGTTTGTTTTAAAAGGTTTCTATATATATTGTATTTTAATAAAAATATCTATGAATTGGTTTGTATATACCAATACCTCTCGCATGCTGTGATTTTCAACCTTCAAAAAAGTTCTTCGGTTAAATATGTTTTTCAGTTTCTCTTTCAACTTGGCAAATTTTGTTTTATTAAACACAACTGAAACAAAACATATTTGTAAAGATCTAAGTAGGTTACTATGATACAACTGACGTACGGAAGTTGCACAGCAGCAAATGAAAACTAATTTTAAGCCAAGAGGAATCAATTGATAAGGAAGAGGTACAGTTATAATAATTTTATATGTTTTTGCTAAATCTATAACTCCCTCAACATGAATTCGTTGAGAAGCTATTCTGCGATCTCTAACAACATCGTCAGGTCTTAACTGAAGATTTCCTCTCCACATAGTGGAGAATATTTACTTTTACAATTGCAAAAGTAAACAAATCTTGCACTAATATTCCTCGTACCAGCGTGAGCATAAGTGACAAGGTCTTTATTTTCTTGTATCGGAAAACATTTTAATAAAAGAAACATCACTATACAAAACAAGTTCATGCACAAAGTGCTGCATCCACAAAGTTAAAAGCACAAAATATAATTATAATCAACTATTTTAACTGGTCTACTTCGGTAGTACAAAGCTATTAAAATGTTCTGTTACATTTTGTAGTTTTAATACGCTTGTAACCAATCAATAATTGCAACTGAGAAAAACTAAATATCCAGAGTTTTGACAATTCATACTCAAGTAGTCAAAAACCAGTTAATACAATGAAATTATACAATGTATGTTTCATTGCTTTGAGAGTGATTTCCCGGAAATAACCTACAAAAATACTGCGCTTGCCAGCGACAATAGAATTTGTTATAAGCGCTGCCAAAACCAGCAGTAAATTTAAATTAAGCAGTAAATCAACACAAAATAAACAAAAATCACTTACATGTCTTTTTACAGGCATTTTCCGAAAAGGAGTTTTCCTTATCATGACGTCTATTTCTGTTGTACTTTGAACTTGAGCTATCTCGACTTGTTTCCTTATCATGACGTCTATTTCTGTTGTACTTTGAACTAGAGCTATCTCGACTTGTTTCTTTATCGTGACGTCTATTTCTGTTGTACTTTGAACTAGAGCTATCTCGACTTGTTTCTTTATCGTAACGTCTATATTTCTGTTGTACTTTGAACTTGAGCTATCTCGACTTGTTTCCTTATCGTGACGTCTATTTCTGTTGTACTTTGAACTAGAGCTATCTCGACTTGTTTCTTTATCGTGACGTCTATTTCTGTTGTACTTTGAACTAGAGCTATCTCGACTTGTTTCTTTATCGTGACGTCTATTTCTGTTGTACTCTGAACTTGAGCTTAAAGACCTATTTTAAAGGTGCTTACCACAACCTTGAAATATTTTAATTTAAAACTTTACTTCATAAAAAAATGATATAAAAAGCCGTTTTCACAATAACGAGGCTGTACATTAACGAGATTCTCGACGTACGGAAAATGAAACCCATGCGACTCGAAGATGACACTTTATTTAAAACAAAATAGTTTTTTATACTACTTGACACGTTATAATTAAAACCGATTCCAAACATCTTTATATTACTTGTAGTGTAATTGACAACAAAGTATCCAAGCACTTTACCATACATAGGTTAAATAAAAGTAACCGAACGCGCACTTGTACTGGCTGACACGTGTGTTATTCACATAATTGTTAAAATATTAAATTGGTGGTGTCACATAATTAGTAAAATATTAAACTGGTTGGTAGGGACAGGACGATCATATTGTCATGTGTGCCTTATTGTCAACCTGACATGGTATAATTACCACTTGTCAACACAAAATAAACCACTAATTTTCTTGCTAGTTTAGCTGTAAGCACTTTACCATACATAGGTTAAATAAAAGTAACCGAACGCGCACTTGTACTGGCTGACACGTGTGTTATTCACATAATTGTTAAAATATTAAATTGGTGGTGTCACATAATTAGTAAAATATTAAACTGGTTGGTAGGGACAGGACGATCATATTGTCATGTGTGCCTTATTGTCAACCTGACATGGTATAATTACCACTTGTCAACACAAAATAAACCACTAATTTTCTTGCTAGTTTAGCTGTATTGAAATGACCATAACTCATAATTTATTTTAAACTTTAAAAAGACTCTAGTGAGTATTAATGCCACATTCTGCCAATGCGAGGTTTATTACTTAGAATTTTTACGAGTACTTATGCTTGGAAAACAAGTTTCTACTGAGGGTTTTGTGAACTCAATGCATCTAAGATATGTACCAGTAATAGGTTACAAAACAAAGGTTAATTTCTGTATTTACTCCATTTTGCTAACTGACATTTGTTATGTCTGTGTTTTTAACATACTGTTTATTTTTCAATAACTATTATTTCTATTAAATGCCAGTAAATTAAAATATAGCAAGAATATTATTAGTCATGCAATCCTACAGACACCATGTCTACAAATTGCATAATGCGCAATTTTCCAGAATTAGTGACTGCTGGTATAGATAATGTGGAACTGAATGTCCATGCTGCTCTACCTTATAAGTAAAAACATTAATAGTTACACTACTGATCATTCAGGTTACATACCAATATTAACACAGGATGAAAATAAGACATTCTATCTTGACGATAATTGGTCTCGTGCGGCGTCAAACTGGTCAAAATATCCAACCGCACCACAAAGATATATTTTTTGAAGCAAACCGCAGTTGATGAATTTGTTCAGCAATACACTCAGCGATTTTAACCAAAACAGGCAAGTTAAATGAGGACAATATCTTTTAGGAGTCTTGCCTAATCAAAACAAATGTTGCAGGATTGCAGTGATTTTCAGGCTGGAAGTACTGTGCGATCAAAAAATAAAACAAGAAACTTTCTGTCAATGGCCTATTTGGCGCATGTTGCAAACATGAAATGCCAACATTGTTTATGAACATGAAGCATGGTGAAAGGTAGTATTGTGATGTAAGCATTAGGTTCAGTTTTCCTGTGTTGATCATCAGATAATTGTTGTTAAAATGTTCATCTCCTATCAATATTTTTATGACATAGCGTGTCGCATATTTGCTCATCTACCGCTAATTATTTGTTTTGAACTGTTTATTTTTATAGTATGAAAAGGTAAATCAAGAACTCACCGTTTATTTGTTTTGAACTGTTTATTTTTAGTATGAAATGGTAAATTAAGAACTTACCGTTTATTTGTTTTTAACTGTTTATTTTCAGTATGAAATGGTAAATTAAGAACTCACCGTTTAGTTAAAGCAAGACAGATTCCTCGTCCCCATCTGCAGACCTCCTGTATGTGCTCCAGCAAATCTACGTTTTTGCTGTGAAGGAAACACACACAAATCCAAGGGAAATTGATTTTAATGCAGTGTTTCATAAAATATAGGAACAATATTTATGAAACTATTTAGCATATAGTATAAAAAATTATAAATAACACAATTATCTAGAATGATCACGAGGTGTGTGAAACAAAACACCTGTGTCGTATTTCCTGGCGCACATTTGTAAATATATGAACGCTTATATTTTATCTTAACACATTGCTTTATTTTTTCTTTGTTCTTTTCCTGCCCTTTTTGAACTACTATTTCGAAAACTTTATTATAATACCGACCCCTAAAAAAAGAGTTCTGCTCTGGGTGCGATCAGTAAGTGCAGTATAAATTTTTATTTATTATTTAGCTTTTATGCTGATCATGTGTATACAGTTTCAGAAGCGAAAAGTTACAGCCTTTTGCCTCGACTGTGTCGATCTGTCCTGCTATCCTATCCAATACATCATTTCTCAAAAGCAGAACAGAGGCCTTTACTTGAGATCAATATTAGGATTTACCCAAGCATCTGAAGCATGTGCCACTTGCAAGCAGCTGCAACTGGAAGTGCGTCGTCGATTAAAGTGCAAGGTATAA
Organism: Ciona robusta; assembly: GCF_009617815.1. NCBI lineage: Eukaryota > Metazoa > Chordata > Ascidiacea > Phlebobranchia > Cionidae > Ciona > Ciona robusta. The sequence continues at coordinate 63,825 of NC_143241.1, read as the reverse complement.
AAAATTCTATATATACGATATCAAGGTTTGTTGCAGATTCATTATTTTTGAAAAAAATTAAAAACATATAGATAGCATATGCTTTTTTTTGTTTTTGAATAGCTAATTTCTAAATAATATATTTTTGTTATTAGATTGCACAGCTGACTAAAAAAAAGTAGTCAACAGATGGCAAAACTTAGTTCATTTTTAAATGAAGATCAACTTAGCTCTCTTTCCAAAAATAGTAAAGGACAAGTGTGGTCTGATGAAACTATTAAGAAATGTTTGCAAATTAGATGTACGACTGGTGCACATGGGTAAGTTAAACATATCTTCACAAATAACAAAATTGTGAATGTTAACTGTTTAGTTAGTTAAACAATTGACTTCTACAGATATGAATTTCTAAGAAAACTGTCATTTCCAATTATATCATACAGAACTCATGTAGGCGAGTCAGTGCTTTAAAATTTCCACCAGGGATTGAACAAAACATAATCAAGTACATGGGCATGATGTTTAGCACAGCCAATATGAATGACAACGACAAACCAACTTATTGCAGTCTCTCGTGTTGGATGAAATGCAAATCAGAGAGGGCATAGACTCCGATTTAACTTTGAAGAGATTTCTTGGGTTTGTCAGTCCTGGATTTTCTGTTAATAATCAACAGATAGCATCCCATGGTCAAGGGAATATGCAGAAACTGGAAACAAATTGTTGGTAAGAAAAGCTTAGCTAAATAAATAATGTGGCTTGCATTGTATCTCTGTATTTTTATATTTTACCAGCATACTTCTCAGTCCTGGATTTTCTGTTAATAATCAACAGATAGCATCCCATGGTCAAGGGAATATGCAGAAACTGGAAACAAATTGTTGGTAAGAAAAGCTTAGCTAAATAAATAATGTGGCTTGCATTGTATCTCTGTATTTTTATATTTTACCAGCATACTTCTTTACTGATTCATCGGTTGATGAAAAAAAAAAAAACTATGGAATGTTACATTATTTACATCTCAAAGTGCTTTAATAATTTGTATAGTTGTAAAATCAATTGTAAGTGATATGAGACCTGCAAACAGGGGCTTATGGAAACAAGCAGGAATTATTACTTCAAGGTAAGTAATAAATATTGGGGTGTGGAATCTATTTCTAATTCTATAGTATCAAAAGATGGTAAAAATATATCTTTTTAGAGGACAACTGACACCTTTTTGTAACCATCCTAGACTCCCCGACCACAGCATCTGTTTTTGTGCGGATATGCCTGATTTGATTAAGAATTTCCGGTCAACACTTTTGAACAACAATGTTGTCTTGCCAGAATGGTTTGTTCAAAAATATAACCTTCGTTCAAATGAGGTAAAACATGAAATTTGATACTTTAATGAAGCAAACTCGACAAAAATTGGCAAACTTGACGAAAATTGGCATTTCATAGGCTTGATTGAAGAGCTGATTAGGATTCAAGGTAAAAAGGAATTACTCATTGCTCCAAAATAAGAAAAACCATGTTAATCCCTCGCAGTATGAGAAGATGAACGTGGGCATGGCTTCTCAAGTAAGAAATTACCTCAGTTAAGTTTGTTGACAATTAGCTAATTTGTTATATGAATTATCTGTGCAGGTTTTGAGTCATTCAACTGCCAGTGCCTTAAGAACATTGGTTGCATTGGACCAAATTAGCCAAGATGCTTTGCCAACAGCGTTTATGTGTGAATATGTAAATAATTTGTTTGATTGGTTGCATTGGACCAAATTAGCCAAGATGCTTTGCCAACAGCGTTTATGTGTGAATATGTAAATAATTTGTTTGATATATTGAATGCACGACATACTGCTGCTGCACTGTTTGCAAACTCACAAAATTTAAAAAAACTTGAAGAGGTACCATACTGTTTTTAAATTGTTCATGGTAGAAATAACTAACCAACACTTGTTTATATTAAGATGTTCCAATTTGTGCAAGAAATTAGATTTATTAACATGAAGACTAAAAGGGCTTGCTGGAAACCTGTTCAATCAAGTTGACCATTAAGTCCATTCTCTTGATTGAAAAAGATTTGGTCCAAGAAAGAAACCATTTAAAATTTCTAATACCTGGCCGATTTAAACAAGACTGTGTTGAAAATTTGTTTTCACAAATACGAAACAAAGACTCTCTCATCCAAAGTCAACTTCTTTTCGGGTTATGCTCAGATTGATCACAATTGCACAGTAATGATCATAGTAATTATTCAGCAGATGATACCCCAGATTTGATAAGCTTTATTAAAAGACATTAACCAACCTGACACTGTTGAAAGCAGAATAAAAGAAGATGTGGACTTGCCTCCTAGTATAAACTCAGCCACAGAAAAGGATTTGGATGCTGTGGAGAGCAATGGCTTTTATTACTTTTTGGGGTGGTCCACATTTAAGGAGCTGAGAAAAGTGGATTGTCACCAGTGTAAAACGTTTACCACTGCTTTAGATTCAGAACGAGTAACTGAGAAGTTTTCTGCTGTTTTGACTTTTTTAAAGTCCTATTCAAAAGATGAGAGTATTACAATGCATCTGTGTCACCCATCTCAGGTCATGATTAACTTCATGAAAAAGGTTGAGCAAGTTTTTCGAAGTCAAGTTTTGCCCAATTTAGAAAAGCATACACCGGATTCTGTTCTTCAATTGATAAAACTGCTAAATGCCAACCTCTGCCACGAAGTTATAAAAAAACATTACATTACGCTACATAAAAATTCGTTTTTATATTCATGGAAAATTGGTTAATGAAAAAATTAAGGCACAAAAGAAGATTCAATTTGCAAGCAGGACAGCCAGCTCGAAACTCCCACATCAATTGATCAAAAATGAATATTGTGCGAAAACATTGTAGTCAGATCCTTTTAGTGTAATGGGTTTAGTTGTTTTTAGTGTAATAGGTTTAGTTGTTTTTAGCGTAATAGGTTTAGTTGCTTTTAGCGTAATAGGTTTAGTTGTTTTTAGTTTAATAGGTTTAGTTGTTTTTAGTGTCATAGGTTTTTGTGTAATAGGTTTAGTTGTTTTTAGTTTAATAGGTTTAGTTGTTTTTAGTTTAATAGGTTTAGTTGTTTTTAGTGTAATAGGTTTAGTTGTTTTTGGTGTAATAGGTTTAGTAAGAAATGCGTTGGCTAAATGTCTAAAACCATTTAATAAATTGATTTATTTTCTAAACTTGATCTGGGAAAAAAGAATCCAACATTTACAATTTATGTTATACTATTAATCGCAATTGCAAAAATCGATTTACATGTAACCAAGCCAGAAACGTTACACTTAAAGTTATAATAAACTTCAAATAATGCTCGCAAATGAGAACAACACAACCAAGCAGCCTGCAGAGAACATCCTTTTTGCACACAATTTTCGTCTGTGCATATTGTTTTTGACGTCGTCACAGAACGATTGAGTGACGCAACTTAAATACAAGTTCTATGGCTTTGTTCCAAGCCATATAGTGCTTTTTCAAACATAAATAAAAATTTCCTGCACAAATTGGCTATCAACCTTTTTGTCAAAATCGTGTTACACTGTACAGACTTTACTCTGAGTCAAGTATCTCATCCTTCAATTTAGCAATAGCAATACCAGGCTTGGCACAAAGTTTAAGAGTTTTTGCCTTTCCGGTATCATTGATATACTCCGAAGGGAAGTGATGTTCACATTAAGCAGCACTACACATCCTAACAAAATAATAACATATGGCGTATAAATGCCTTTCCAGTATCATTTATATACTCCGAAGGGAAGTGATGTTCACATATAGCAGCACTACACATCCTAACAAAATAATAAAATGTGGCGTATAAATATCTCTGAACTAGAGAAGAACAAATGTCGGCTTGAGGGCATAAGCACCTAAACTTAGAAGCCACTTAGGAGAAAACGTAAGTAATGCTGTTTGTACTTTTAAATGGATGACAAAAGGTTATTCACCCGAGTTTACAAATATATTATAATATAATAAACTCATAACTTACGATTCTTTGTGCAAGATATCTTTAATGATATCGCCATTTCCCTCGTCTCGCATACTTAATAAAAAATCCCTCAGATACTGTCGGTGGTTCCTTTCAACTTCATCACCTGTCAAATTAGGCCTATATAAGGTGAAGTCCCCACCTCTGACTTTTGTCGGGTCCAGTGACAATTAGGTACAGCACGTGTGTTGCAGACATTTTAATATTGACTGTAAATGTAATTTTAGGTAAACGAAGTCCGCTAAACTAATAAAATAGTGTACCCTGTATTTATCCATAAAAGTGTACCTTTGTATTTATCCATAAATTCAATTAGCCTTTCGACCTTGTCGATGTGTCCTGCTGCTATCCCTACCCAGTACATCAACTCTCAAGTTTTTTTTTTCGATAAAGCAGAACAGAGGCCCTTCCTTGAGATCAATATTAGGATTCTAGGATAAAAACAACGGTGTCGATGTGTGACTGTGTCCTGCTATTCGGTTTTTTTTGATTAAGCAGGACAGCGGCCCTTCCTTGGAATTGATTACAGGATAAAAAAATAAATTAAAAGTTCAAAAATCTCACACTGGTGCCCCGTTTTGGTACAGACTTAACATGTCTTCTGGTTCAGAGGTGACATGAAAAAGACATTTAACAGCCTGATTCTTGATTTTTTCCAAAAGCTTTTGTGAAAAACAGTATTCATCTAATAAATATGTGCGCGGAATAAACCAAAATCCTCTTTAACTCCTAGATTCACAACCATCAGGGTTTACAACAGGGGGTTTGTATTGCATTATTTCTTTTAAGATTTTTAACAAGTTGTGGGCAGCAATTGAATTTTTATTTTCCGATTTAAAAAACTGCATCCATGCGTGTTGTTGCAATGTTGTGGGAATTTAGCAATAACTTTGTCCCGGTTCCTGAACCCACTCATTGCAAATTCAGCAATAATATTAGAAATGATGCGCTCACCATCATTGGACAAATCCTTTCACAGACTCTTTCCTCCTCTTCATCCCTATCACCATGTATATCCAGCAAATGATCGATAAATATTTTCATAAATGTTGTTTCCCATATTTCATTAAACACTGCGTTAAAATCAATTTCCATTGGATTTTTGTGTGTTTCCTGCACAGCAAGAACTTAGATTTGCTGGAGCACATATAGGTAGTGTGCAGATGGGCATTTAAGCAGTGCGGGCACTTTCTCCATCATGTCGATAAGAGACCCTCGTCGCTCGTCACCTTGGAGTAGTTAACACCATTTTAGTTTTTAATAGAAAATACTCTAAGCTTTTTTTATAGTGTAACCTCCTAAAATCTAAATGTTCAATGATTTAAAATACGTATGAAGTAATTTCAGTTTCAATACATTCACAACGGGGGGTTGTATTGCATTATTTTTTTAATTTTTTTTAACAAATTGTGGGCAGCAATTGAATTTTTATTTTCCGATTTAAAAGAAAAACTGCATACATGCATTGTTGCAATATTGTAGGAATTTAGCTGTAACTTTGTCCCGGTTTTGAACCCGCATATTGAAAATTCAGACATAATATTAGAAATGATGCGTTCACCAACATTGGACAGCTCCTTTTCACAGACGCTTTCCTCCTCTTCATATCTATCACCGTGTATATCCAGCAAATGATCGATAAATATTATCATAAATTATGGGAATATGTTTCCCATAATTTATGAAACACTGCATTAGAATTAATTTCCCTTGGATTTTTATGTGTTTCCTTCACAGCAAGACCGTAGAATTGCTGGAGCACCTACAGGTAGTCTGCAGATTTAAGTAGTCCAGCACTTTCTCCATCATGTCAATAAGAGACCCTCGGCTCGTCAAACTCATAGCTTTTTTTATAGTGTAACCTCTTCAAATCTAAATGTTCAATGATTGAAAAGACGTATGAAGTAATTTCAGTTTTAATAGATTCCCATCAGGGTTTACAGCAGGTTTTTTTTGTATTGCATTATTTCTTTATAAACTGCATGCGTGGTTGCAATGTTGTGGGAATTTAGATGTAACTTTGTCCCAGTTCTTGAACCCGCTCATTGCAAATTCAAACATGCGTTCACCATCATTCCTTTTCACAGACTCCTACAAAATGAATTAGAATTTTTTCCGATATCAGTAGGTTCAATATCTGCTGGATCAGAACTCAATGCATAAGTTCTGAGATTTTTACTCATGAAGTCCTTATTTGGTGCCGCCTGTCAGAGAATCAGCAAATAGGTCGTCCAGAAAACTTTCGTTCAACTCTTTTTAGACATTAATATATGTAGAATACTGTGCATTGTATATTATAAGCTACAGCTATTAGTATGGCTACAAAAGTAATTTCTTTACGCAAACGATCAGTCAAATTCGCTAAATTATTAAAGATGTGTTATTACTGTACACACGGCCTAATAGAGATACCGCCTGATAATTCACATTTTACGTTTGAAATCAGAAGGCCTATTGTACATCACAAACACCATTATTTTCAACTGTTAAGCCATGTATTTTGCCTAAAAAAGGTAGCAGTAATGGGAAAAATGCATTGAAAAACATACGATTTTAGCAATGAAGTTAATTATCTACATAAGTATAGCTACATGCAACGTTAGAAGTGAAAACACACCAAAATAATATTATAAATAAAGACTTGTAAACATAATAAAGACGTAAACAAAGTTTACAGCACCAAGACGGGATTAAACAACAAAGAAAAAAAGCTTTCATTAAGAAACTGCTTCAATGCTGCTTGTGAGAGCAGGGTTATATCCTCAAGGCATTAGATGTTTGATTTTGCAAATATTTAAGTGTCCAACCAATCAGCAAATAACGTTAAATCATTTCACCTATTAATCATCATTTAAACAATGGCTGAACCAAGTGGTCTAAAGAGAATCTTGTTTTAGGATTGAACACTGTAGACCAAAACATGTGTTGATAAGTTAAACTACAAAAGTTGGGGTTACTAGAAGAGTGGACCAGGTTGCTAGTCTACGGTACATAAGCCATTTTGCCCTCAACTCCCATTTTCTAGGAGCCAAAAGAACGAAGGTTTGTTCAGACAGAACTGATAACAAGACCAATTTTAATACATGCAGCGCACTTGTGGACCACTAAAACTGTAGTTGAATGTATAACATAATTTGAATGAACTGTATCAGTACCAAGTAAGTTTAGACGCACAAGTGGTTCACGTTAAACATAAAACATATATACATTGACACAGATAATCATTGAACCTGCAAACCAAACGGCGATTGCTAAAACTATCTTGTTGACGGGCATGTCTAAAACCCTGAAAACCTGACTGCCCTGAATTTTAATTCAGTGTTGCCAGATTATTTTCGTATTTTTTAATACGTTTGCAAAAGCGGCCCTGACTTTCGTGATTGCAAATCAAAGCAGCCCTGAACTTTCGTAATTGTGTGTATATATACATCCCTGAATTTCGTTATAGTATGTATATTCAGCCCTGAATTTCGTTATAATATGTATATACAGCCCTGAATTTCGTTATAGTATGTATATACATCCCTGAATTTCGTGATTGTGTATATATACATGACATCCCTGAATTTCGTTATAGTATGTATATTCAGCCCTGAATTTCGTTATAGTATGTATATACATCCCTGAATTTCGTGATTGTGTATATATACAGCCCTGACTTTCATGATTGTGTATATATAGGCCTACAGCCCTGACTTTTGTGATTGTAAATATATGCAGCCCTGAATTTCGTGATTGTATGTATATATTCAGCCCTGAATTTCGTTATAGTATGTATATATTCAGCCCTGAATTTCTTTATAGTATGTATATACAGCCCTGAATTTCGTTATAGTATGTATATATTCAGCCCTGAATTTCGTTATAGTATGTATATACAGCCCTGAATTTCGTTATAGTATGTATATATACAGCCCTGAATTTCGTTATAGTATGTATATACAGCCCTGAATTTCGTTATAGTATGTATATACAGCCCTGAATTTCGTTATAGTATGTATATACAGCCCTGAATTTCGTTATAGTATGTATATACAGCCCTGAATTTCGTTATAGTATGTATATATACAGCCCTGAATTTCGTTATAGTATGTATATATAGTCCTGAATTTCGTTATAGTATGTATATTCAGCCCTGAATTTCGTTATAGTATGTATATATTCAGCCCTGAATTTTGTTATAGTATGTATATACATCCCTGAATTTCGTTATAGTATGTATATACAGCCCTGAATTTCGTTATAGTATGTATATATTCAGCCCTGAATTTCGTTATAGTATGTATATATTCAGCCCTGAATTTCGTTATAGTATGTATATTCAGCCCTGAATTTTGTTATAGTATGTATATATTCAGCCCTGAATTTCGTTATAGCCTATATATATACAGCCCTGAATTTCGTTATAGTTTATATATACAGCCCTGAATTTCGTGATTGTAAATATATACAGTCTAGACTTTTACTTCAAAAGCACGATACTGGAGTAGATGTAAGTGTTCAGAGTTGTAACGAATTTTAATTTAAGAAATTTGACGCGTTTCTTTGACCGTCATACAAAAAATAACTATATCGTACAGGGTCAGATGCACAATCTGCATATAAAATACACAGCGTCGGACTGCTGACATGTTGAATGGATCCATCGTCTGCACACGCAACACATATTTTGCGTCACAGATTCGTCGTATCCTCCGTTACACCAGGGAGCTCCACAAATAGACCAGCCCCTTACAGAATCGTGGAGACTTTTTGGAAGGATTTCCGCTTCGGCAGTAGTAATCTAATAAATCATTATGTAGAAATATTATATTTATAGCTAATGTTAGTGTAAAACTGTAAATTATAACAATTTCGGCCTATGTACGAAACAATGTACCTGTGGACGGTGAATTTCCTCTGCGAAGGCGCACACTATGCGCTTTTTATCTGAATTTGAGATCTTTCTTTCACTGATAGTGTAGTTATGTTCCGACTCGCTCTTTATCAATGTATTTACAACCCAACTTCTTGCATTGTCAGAGTTGAAAGAGGAATAGGGAAGTCTGTTCAGAATGCAAAATGCATTAGCAATCACGTGTATGCCGCAATCGATTCCATTGATTTGACAAGGAGGTTTTTCATCCACCACCTGCCAAGCAACCATTTCGTGAAATAAATTTGCATCATAATAACATGCTTTAAGTAATTTTAACACCGTCTGCCCGTGTTTTAATATTGAAGAAGATTTCGCACGTGAAAGAGAGTCCAACATGTGAATTTTCTTTGTTTTGAAAATTGCGACTGCCAACAGCCAGTGACAGCAATTTTGATTGATTGGAAAAAACAATACATCTTTGTTAAGGGGCGTGAATCTTTGTATAAAATTGACAATGCAATCGTAGCGCCGGTTAACTGCAGCTGCATATAATTGTGAAGAGAAGATTTGTGCATTAAGGGTTGATTCAGAAATAAACTGATTGATGCACACTTCTATTGCATAGTCATCTATCCATTTGCGTTCTTTAACCAAATTAATGCTGCTTTGCAGTTCACGACTCATCGGAATTATTCGTTTGTCATTTACATTTAAAAGGGCATTCCAAGGGTAAACAAAATCTTCTGGGTGTTTTTTGATCGGTGAAGAGGCTTTGATCGGTGAAGAGGGTTTGATCGGTGGAGAAGCTTTGATCGGTGAAGAAGCTTTGATCGGTGAAGAAGCTTTGATCGGTGAAGAGGGTTTGATCGGCGAGGCAAAGCTGAAGGACACCCGGGCCTGACTGCTTTTACGGGGCGTCGATTGTAGCTGTTGGCTGCATATCATAGAGTCGGGAGCAGGGGTGGTGTTGTAATCATAGTCTTTTGTTCTTGGCTTTTATCTTCCTGATTTGCCTTCTCCCCTTCTTGAGCGTTTACGCAATACCGAAAGAGAGTAAGTGTTTTTGTCCTCCAATTTCATGCCGATCGAAAGTTCCACTGCGAGAACGTGCATGCATCTTCCTGTACTTTTGCAGGAACACTTCGGTTTGGGCAGTATTTGCACGGCATGTGACGTCTTTGTAAATCTGTTATAAACAGTAAATGTCCTGGTGGAGGAGGATAAACAAACTGTGTTGTTTTTGACACAGTCAAGAGCCATTGCCCTTTGAGACAACCGGAACGTAGATTTTTTTTCTATCCCCTGTACTGGGTGAAATGTATTTTTGATTTCATTAATGATTTCAAAGGGTGATGCAACATACTGATGTGACCATTTGCAATTTGTGACATCTTTTATGGAAAATTCGTTTTTTAAAGTCCAGTTTCCAAAACCGCACATGCTTCTTTCAAATTCATATAAAATATATACTTGATATCGCTGTAAAGACAAAACCATGCAATCGATCGGCATCTCGGTCCACGAATTCCATTCTTTAAGAATGTTGTTAAAAGATTCAGATATATTATTGGTGCATGCAATGCTACCATCAAATGCAGCAAATTTGGATGTGGTGAAGCGACATGAATTTCTTATTAGGTCATTTTTCAGGTGACTCTCAAAATATTTAAGAAATGGTTGTGACCAGTTCATTGAACGTTCCTCAATAATTCCATGGAAGTCTTCCTCTGATTCTGAGAGCAGAAGCTTCTCCACGTCGTCCTTATAAACTTTTTGATCGTCTTTTTGACCACCGCTTTTTTGCACCCACTTTTCAACATCGCAGAGAATATGGTTTGCACAAAACACAATGGAAAGGTTTGGTGATACTTTCTCGAGAGCATTAAAAATTCCTCTTTCGCGATCAATTACTATTGGCATGTCAGAAATTTTTTCATGGTCAATATCGGTAAAAATTGTTTTTAAAAATTCTTCATGTAAATGTTGAAATTTTCTTTCTTGCATCAAAAATCCAATAGGGAATATAGGATCATTCACAAGACGAACGTTTCTTCCAACAAGAGGTGACACATAAAAATCCCCCAACGTAAAAGTTGTATCGTATGATAATAAATGTTTGTAAGATGACCCAAGCCGAAATATTTCTTTTACCTTTGTTATCATTTCTGGCATATATAAAATAATAGTCATGTCCGGAGAAAAACTGATTTTTTTAACAAACCCGCCCAGGCCCTGTAATTCCAGAAGACTAAAAATTTCGTCATTTGTTATTTTGTTTTTTCTGCGTTCATTGTGCATGGTATTTGAGCATTGTTTTATGTTTCTTGCTTGGTTTACTGGCATACATTCAATGGTTTCCTTTTTATTTTGTAACGTGACGTATGTGTTTTTAGGCTTTGAATTGTGTTCTCCGTGTTCCTTGATTTCTTCCAAAACTTCTTTTTTTACACCAACAAATATTTTATTTTTAGATTTAGAATTCCCATGGGGTTTTGGTTGGTGAATGGTTTCATCTCCCATATAATGAATAAGAAAAACGGATGGTTCTTCGCTACTCAAGTCACTTCTGCACATAACATGTTTTATAAAGCTATTGGTTGAATCACGAGAATTATTTCGTTTTGGGTCTTGCAGGTGAGAGTACCACTTTCTTAATAATTTGCCAAATGGTTTGTTTCCCTTGTTGATCCATTTGTACTGATCACAGTGGAAATCACGCTGTAACTTTTTGCTTTTACCCTGGTAAACAAATACTTCACCCCCCTTCGGTTTTACTTGCGGCTCGTTTAAAATTTGACTATCCAAGCACTTACTTAATATTGATAAAGCTTCACTTTCTGTCAAACCCACATGTTCTCCGGTAAGAACTGGCTTAAGCGTAGACATTCTATTATCTTCCTCCTTCCTGTAATAATACACTTAGCTCAAATAACACGGCTGAATTCTGATACTGTTCTGAAATTGCTTCTGGTAGTTCAGGTACAAATCGTGTATGACTCGAAATGCTTGCATTATGATGTAAATTAACTTATTGTTACGAAAATACTAATAATTAAGTTTATAAAAAATACCAGGAATCAATGGTGTAACATACAAACAATCAAAGTCGATCGGTCTGGCTTTGTATACCGGTACTCACATTCACGAAAGTCAGGGCTGCTTATATTTACAGTTACAAAAGTCAGGGCTGTAGGCCTATATATACACAATCATGAAAGTGAGGGCTGTATATACATACTATAACAAAATTCAGGGCTGTATATATACATACTATAACGCAATTCAGGGCTGAATATATACATACTATAACGAAATTCAGGGCTGAATATTATTATATACTATAACGAAATTCAGGGCTGTATATACATACTATAACGAAATTCAGGGATGTATATACATACTATAACGAAATTCAGGGCTGTATATATACATATACTATAACGAAATTCAGGGCTGTATATACATACTATAACGAAATTCAGGGCTGAATATATACATACTATAACGAAATTCAGGGCTGTATATACATACTATAACGAAATTCAGGGCTGTATATATACATACAATCACGAAATTCAGGGCTGCATATATTTACAATCTTAAAAGTCAGGGCTGTAGGCCTATATATACACAATCATGAAAGTCAGGGCTGTATATACATACTATAACGAATTTCAGGGCTGAATATATACATACTATAACGAAATTCAGGGATGTATATACATACTATAACGAAATTCAGGGATGCATATACATACTATAACGAAATTCAGGGCTGAATATACATACTATAACGAAATTCAGGGCTGTATATACATACTATAACGAAATTCAGGGATGTATATACATACTATAACGAAATTCAGGGCTGTATATACATACTATAACGAAATTCAGGGATGTATATACATACTATAACGAAATTCAGGGCTGTATATACATACTATAGCGAAATTCAGGGCTGAATATATACATACTATAACGAAATTCAGGGCTGTATATACATACTATAACGAAATTCAGGGATGTATATATACACACAATTACGAAAGTTCAGGGCTGCTTTTATTTGCAATCACGAAAGTCAGGGCCGCTTTTGCAAACGTATTAAAAAATACGAAAATAATCTGGCAACACTGAATTAAAATTCAGGCAATTCAGGGCAGTCAGGTTTTCAGGGTTTTAGACATGCCCATTGATGACTAACTAAATGTGCGCTAGTTTAGTTTTGACACAATCACTGGTTTAGACAAAAATGTTTGTTATTTCAGTAGCGAAATGGATATAGAGAGCTATACTGGATATACTGTCTCGTAATTTTCTTTGACTGAGTGCGAATCCCCCCAGTAATACGGAACTACGTAATCTGTTCTAACCTAAAAGACTACCTGTAGGTTATCTTACAGGTAATTTTAAACACTCTTTATGAATACAAAACAACCCTGATATTCTCTTTGCAACTAGCATAATAGCATACACCTTCTTTTTTAATAGAAAATTCAAATTTAACATGTTTGCACCCGAACAATGGGATAATGATGTTTGTGACGTACAATAAATAGATCTTTTTTTCAAATTTCAAAGGTAAAATGTGAATTATCAGGCCGTATCTCTAGTAGGCCGTGTGTACTATGCTGATATGTTTGCACCCGAACATGTTTGTGACGTACAATAATAGTTTTTTTTCTAATTTCATATTTCTAATAATTAAAAATGTTTACATACGAACTCGCCTTGCACTGTTATACTGCACTGTCTGGCTGACCTCTCGGGCCAAGTGCAACGTCGGTGCACTAATGCGTGAAAAGTGGTCTGGTTAGCGTATACACTTTAGTACCAGCGTACACTTTACTATGGTAAATGGCTGTAATAAACAACCTAAATATGCTCCAGGTAGCACTGCTGTATATTTACGACGTTTTCCTTCTCAGCCAGTTTCGGACCACTGTTATTGTATTTATTGTTGGAACACGCACTTACACTTTTTTATGAAGGAGTTTTTTTGATATTATTTGACTTGTAATCTTTTTTATAAAGGAGTTTTTTGATATTATTTGACATGAAATCTCTTTAACAAAATTGGTACAAGATACTTATCTTATAGGGTTGTGAAGATAGGGATTTATCTGACGCATTTCGACCGAAATTATACGCTTGAGTGACCTTATACCACGTGGTGTCGTGGTCGCAGAAATTCTTGACTCTCGCTTTGTAGCTTATTGTATATTTTATATTTTTATTTATATATACGGTCCAGTAGGTACCACTCAGTTATAATGTCAGTGAATTCAAGTATGACAGTGGAAGTTGCCTATGATGACGACTTCTTAAGTGATCTGGAAAAGCTGGAAACAGTTGAGCTTGAGCTTCCTGATTTTGAAGAACAGTCTATTATTGCTAAACAACCGACCGCAATACATGAATTTAAAGGTTTTAAATTATCCACGTTTGGACAATCTTGGGTTAAAAAGTGGACACAGTGTAGGAAACTTAATAATGCTTTGGATGAAAACATAGCTGATTATCCTGTTGTAAGTTTGAAATATGATCAGTTTTTTACGACTAAACCCACAAACAAAGACGGCCCAATGCTGGTTCTCGAGTTGTTGGAATACTGCTCTATTCTCGCTTGCAAGACCACAACTTTACCTCAATCCAATACTGCTGATGCAACAATCCCATTAAATGAAATTCAGATGGAAACTTGTCAATATTTGGGTGGGTATTGTGCAAAGAAATGCATAGGTCGGTACAAAGAAGTTGCTCAATATCTGGAATTGACATCCGAAAAAACAGAATGCAGACTTTTTAATATAATGGAAAAAAAACAAGGAATCTTGGTTTACCCATCACCAAAACTAACTATGATTTTAGAATATGCAATGATGGAAGTAAATTCAGCGACTGCGATAGAAGATTACCAAAATATCTGCTTTAAAGTTATTGAAGATAGAATTCTTGAATCAGAAACTTTTTCATTATTTGTAAATATGTTATATGACCAATTGGATGAACATGATGTATCTAAGAAAGAGTGTCACAAATGTGCTATTTACATTGTAAAATTGTTTGTTAAAATACTGGCCCACACTTTTGTACGGCGATTGTTTGAAAAACTATTTACAAGCGTAAGCAAATGCTCTAAAGGTTTGCGTGGTGATCTCAAAAAAAATAAATCCTTGTTGAAGTAACTGTACATAAATTCCAATGAAAATTGTGTTTATTAAAGCTATATATAAATCAAATACAAACCAAAAAAAACATAAACAAAATAGCACTATTGATTACTGCAGTGACGGAGAATACTAGTATATAAACTGAATTAACATTTATTAAGTTTAATGAACTAAACGATGGATATCTATGTAACAAAACAATAACCAATAAACAAAAACGCTAGAGGCAGAACGAAGTAGCCAGTAAAACTCTACCACACTACAATACATAAATTTCAGAAATTATTTTACTTTCTTGAAAGGAACATGGGAAACTTCTGTCCAAGCATTTGTGGATCCATATGTAGTGTTACCATTTTTTACTTTTTTTATAATTTTCCTTTGGACAATATGCTGCACTCCATATGCAACTTGCGCTGCATCAGGGTTTTGAGAAAATCTCCCAAATTGCCGCTAAAATTTCACAATATTGTTAGCCTATAAGTATAATAACTATAGTAATCTCATACTTACTAAGTTTCCGAAAAACGCTTCCAATACATCTTGGGATATTGTACCGAAGCACACATATCTCATACCATCCAGATCCAACAACCTTTTTGCAAGCTGAATAAAGTTATTGGTGGTGAACAAGAGTCCTTCCATTGTGGGCATTGGCAGAAGTCTTTTGTCACTCTCTTTTTTGTGATTGTTTCTAACATCTTGCTAAAATAGCGAATTTAGTTATGTTTTGGTTATATCAGTTGTTGCGAATAAAACACACCAGCCACATTTTTATTTTGGGTAGAAATTCATCTCGCAACCAAGTAATCCGCTCATCATCCATACTGTCCACTGGGTTATTGGCTTTACAGGTCATTATTTCATACCATCTACAAAACGAAAATCAAAATTTTACATAGATTTGTCACTTAAACCATAATTTAATAATTACCTTACCTATCAAACAGTAAAATAAATTCTGCAGTTGCTTCCGCACCATTTATCATGCGCAATGATCTCCCCACTTTCCACGAAATTGTGTCTCGGGCCAAGTTTACTTTCATCTAAATTAAAAACAGTAAATTGTTGCTTGTTTCTAACTTTAAACACACTAACCTTAGAAAAATTGTTCAATGACATATGTGCTTGTGTAAGCCGAGTCCAGCGTGTGAAAGGAAGAGACTTTTCCAATGAATAAAGATCCGAAATATGCTTCCAAATTATTTCTCTTCCACATTCACCATTCATGTTTAACAATCTCTTTCCGCTCCAACCGGATGAGAGCAATCCATTCCGAACAGTCTAAATATGGCAAATGAAAATAAGAACAAAAATTATGGTTATTATGAGAAATGTCAATTCACACACCTTCAATAAATGTTGAACGTCAGAACAGAGATAAATTGGGTTGTTGATATTGTATGGGTTTGGTGCAGAAAAAACTCCTTGCAAGGGGATGTTCTTTTTTCCAGATAACTGCTTAAAGAATTTTCTATTCGTGGCTGCACCATCAGCCACTACAGCATGGACATGAATGTTTCTTTTTTCCAATTCATACAAGATTTTCCAGAATTTTAATGAAATTTGACAGGCTGGTGTGCTCTTTGTGGGATACCAGGCAAGCGGTATACTTACCTCTTTTTTAAATGATCGAACATAGAAAACTAAAAAATAATTTTATTTAAAATGTTATTAAAAACCCTATTATCATTAATAAAGAAAATAACACATACCAATAATATGGGTTGCAATTTCATTTGTTTCCCACCCAAAAACAAACCCAGATATTTCTCCATTTTGATATACTAGATTCTCGCGAACTGAAAATAATAAATAAATACAAACTGTCAGTACCAATCAAATTTACTAACTTTTCATTTCATCCACTGTGATGTACACTGGAAGTGATTCATTCTCTTCCATTATTCGATCCAATTCCTCAAGAGCCATTTCATTTATTCCGGGCGTAGCTTTAAAGTTATTTCTAAAGAATAAAAAAACATTAGTATTACTAGTACACCTAGTGTCCTAGTAGTATACCAGTGTCACATACATTATTAATGGATAGTAACTTATCCATGAATTCAGTTTACCTGTACTTTGAAATTGTGGCTGGAGAAGGTAAAAATAATACATCACTGTTACGAATATGATGATAAGCAGCCGGAGACCGTGCATATAATTCAATAGACCAGCGTATCATGTCAGGGTGAAATTTTCTTCCTTTGGGGTCCACTTTGGCATTCTTGATCTGTTCTTGAAAAAACAATATTTGCCATTCATTGAGAGTTGAAACATCCCTCCCAAAAAGCTTCTATAATATAAAAAATGTTAGACTTACTTAGATGCTGTGAACTGAGTTTATTAATGCTCACCATCATGGTTTTATCATCCACTGTAGAAGTAGAACATGGAACATCCTCGGAACTTTTGGTGGCTTGATTGTTTATGATTTCACATTCAACACAACAGCCTGCAGGATCTAAATACAAACGTCTGTAATACCACACAATCATATCTACAAAAAACCTACTTGAACAAATGACATGGCATTTATTAGGTCTGAAGTATGAATACTTTTTACATATTTGATCTTTTTTTCCATCCCAATAATAGGCACAATGATTTTTGAAACATCCTTGATTTTCAACTCCTTTACAGATGCTGATGTTGTCAAAGACAGCTGAAAAGTATTTATACCAAGTTAACCAAGCAAATTCAAACTACAGAACTATGAATACATACACAGAATATTAATGCAGGAGTTCATTTTAAAATTCACTAAAGGCCACCTTCTTTGCTTTATTTTCCAACCAGCAACGTATAATTGTTCCATTTGAAGGTCATTGTTAATGACAATCCTAAAAGTAGTTTAATTAAAAAATGAATAAACGATGCTGCATAATAACTTGTCAAGTTTGATATATGTTGTCACTAACTGTCACAGTGCTGTTGAATATACTGCATTAAACTGGACTAGCATGAATTATTATAATATCCTACTTGATATTGGGAATCAAGTTTTCTTCTTCATCTTGCTTTTCAATGACAAAGCTGTTCATACGAAAGTAGTAAATCCAATTCACTAAAAAAAATTTTTTTCTGAATATATATATGGTTTTCTGTGTATAATCAGATTTTTCGGATTATATGGTTATCTGGCTAAACACAATTCTATACCAAGCCAGCTGCCTGCATGCATAATTACATTAAATTTAAAGAAATATGTTTGCTCTAGTTGGTATATAGGGTAAAATGAATTATTCTACTTTCGCCAAATCTACTGTATGAATTACTTGCTTCTACTTGCTTGATACTATGTCACCACTGTGAATTTAATGCTTACTGTCATATTCTGCACTAGGATTGTATCTATTATAAAATAATGCAATGCTAACTTTGATACTTTTCCGGCATCTTTGTCATGTTTTTGTGCAGTTGCTGAATGGTACTCTGCCATACTTTTGCTGGAAGTGGGTGTTTCACTGCAGGGGGCTTCCTGGGCTCTTTTTGTGTTATTGCTTTTGGCAAATAATAACATGGCACTGCTCCAATGCGCAACTTATTTTTGGACTGTGACTTGACTATGTCTTCTTGTTTAAAATGTCTTTCACAAATTGCTGCACTATATGTAAAATATTAATTAATTCACTGTTGTAGATGTAGCCTTGTATTAACCTAGCCTACTGAGAAGTTTAATTTCAACAACTCGATATTCTCACAACAAACAAATTACAAAAGAGCGGACGGTCAACAAATATGAATTAAACCTAGATAAACTTACGCTTCTTTGTGAAGAAGTTGTTTTATATTGTCTCCTTTCTTAGCATCCCTCATCGACAAAAGCATATTTGTTAGTTTTGTGTAATGTTCACGTTCTTCCATTGTTTTCTTGCCCAAATCAGGTCTGCATACCACAAAAAGACTAGTACCCGAGTCACGATAAGATCTCCCACAGTCGGGAATGGCACAATTAAACGGCATTTTAACTTTAAACACTGATCAAACTACTTATTCTTAATAGAAAACACGAATTACATACAATAGGCTATACACCGAATATGTGATATACTCAAAATGTATAGGTGACACAAAAATACATATAATATGGCTGTAACATTCCCATATCTCACGCTAGTGTTATCTACCTATCTAAAGTGCTGCAAAACTTTTTCAACATCGATTAACTATTGATTCCTAATCAAATTTTGCACTTTTTCACATCAGAAAGATTCGATATAACTGGTCTGTAGACGCTTTCGCGCGAATCCGACATTTTTTCTCATCGAGCTGTATAAGGTCACTCAAGCGTGATGCGTAACACGCAAAGCATCGCAGATAAATCCCTATCTTCACAACCCTATACTTATCTTCTACACTTTTTGCGAACTCCGGGCAAAAAAAAGCCTGCGGACTGTTGCAATTTTTGTCGTAATAAACTGCACAATTTCTAGCCGGCATTTTAATCCTGAATAAAATAAACTCTACACCTTTTAAATATAATTTAACTATAAAGGATTCAAACTATTGGCAATTCCTCTAATGCTTCCATGCTCGTTCTACAAGTACGTGAAGATGAGATTAGACCTTTTCTGCCATTGTAATATTACAGGATAATAAAAAATGATCGGCCAATCTTATAGGAGCAACATAAAAATAAGTAATGGTGTTATTTAACAAACCTTTCTTTATTTGGCATGCTCTTTCTGTTGTCTCTTTTACTAGCATCCCCCATTGACAACATATTTCTTGTGAGCTGACGGTGGTAATGCTCTGTCTAATCTCACTTTTTTCCCTAACTCATGCCCTTTATTTTTTGTGCGAATAGCCACATCATAGGGTACAATGCGATGACATAACGTGATAGCTAAAAATATTTGAGACACATTAACTTAAAGAAATTGCCCTGAAAAACATGTCGCATTAACGTTAAAAATATAAAATCACTACAGACACACCAATTTACAGTGCGATAATAAAAGAGCAAAAGAACTATGTGGTGATATTAGTAAAAAATGATATTAGAAGCAAATTCTGATCTGACCTGCTGCTCTACAACCCAAGGTACGTTACAAATACAAAAGATCACATATCTAATGAATGAGCACGTTTTAAACTAATTTAGCCTAATATAGTAGAGTCGGAGAGGATGAGACACCTTTACCACAATAGCCTGATCGTGTTTTAAACAATTAACAACGGTCTGTGGAAGTCGTTTTAATTCATTAAATGTTCTTTGTCTACTACCAAATAAAAAGGGAAAACAAAATGAAAAGGTGTCAAAAAATATTTTATAAAATAATTCTCATTAGGGTGAACATGTGACAATTGTATACCAATGCCCTCTGTTTTACAATTGTTTTGTTGCTGTTAACTTGCAGTCGCACCAATTAGTATAGGCAGCAACCTACTTAAAATGACTTTTGAACATGTGGCTGCACAAAATGGTTTCTTCCCCTTCCTTCCTTTTTGTAACTGAATTCTGACCATAAACCATAAGACCCAACCACCTTCATCATTCGACCAACAGTGTAGAATTTTTCCGCGACGGCGGCGACCGGCGGAATATTTTACGCGAAACAAATATTTTATTTTTTTTGTCGTATGCACGTTTGTTCCGCGATGCAATGAAAGTTACGCGCAATTGTAAAGTAACAGTAAAAATGAAACGTCTTGAAGAAAATTAAGATAAGACCTCGACCATTGCAGGCATTAAAGCAGTGGTTGCTTTACGTGTGTACGAAGTATTCACAAACTATCTCTATACTTTGATGCGCACACGTGAAAATAATATCCAACCTGTTTTTAAGCAACTGCAGGCTAAATATTCAAGGGGACAATCGCTTTTATGATGCAATGAATCCACGCGTGTGAATCCATACTATTTCGCCTTGATTTTAGCCTGCAGGTGATTTTGAAAACAAAGAAATTTAAAACTAACAAAACATATGATAAT
Source organism: Ciona robusta (assembly GCF_009617815.1). Lineage (NCBI taxonomy): Eukaryota > Metazoa > Chordata > Ascidiacea > Phlebobranchia > Cionidae > Ciona > Ciona robusta. The sequence goes on along the minus strand of NC_143241.1, from coordinate 42,871 downwards.
GAATGAAATCTTGCTGATTTATTGGATCTGGTATCAATTGAACTTACACAAGTTTTCTGTAAATATATTCTAATTTAAAAATCCATATTTTACAGTGGACCCACTTTTATACAAAAATAATCTTCGTTATCTAATGTTTGTGGTGAGAGCGCTTTTTTGACTCAATTTCAAGTTCATCACTCTCAACAAAGCTTTAATGCACTGTGCAACTGCAGTCTCAAATTTATCTATTCAGTGTAAAAACTTGTTTTACTGCTATTCTCTCAAAACTAAATGTAGCTTCAACGTAATATTACCAGTGTAAGAAAATATTCTGACATCATAGAGCTTCCAAGTTTTGTGAACTGGCAACTCATGTTTCTTAGCTGTGTGTCTCACTTAACTTTAGTCTAAAATAACATTTTTATAACTTTAAGTTATTAGTGTGTTAAAAGCGGAGGTAGTAATGATAACGCAATCCTCAAAGCTATTAGCATGTTTACAAACAATACACACTGTAAAAGCATATAATACTCTAGAAGAAACAAGATTGCTAATAAAATTTAAAATTGATTGCACCTGATTTCCGTGCACAAGCCAACCAGCACAAACGATTTCTACGGTATCCTCATCGGTATATCCAACGACCACAAAAGACATATTCTTAACATAGAATACATGCAAATATCGCATTTCGTTAGTGTTAATATGTTTCATGTACAAAACAAACAACTGATTTAAGCGTACTGACACCAACTTACCTTTTCAAAAATATATATAATTGCTTTTTGTATGAACAAGTGAAGTTTAATACAGTAGTAGTTTTTACAAAATCACCCCCCTATCTGTGATGATCCTATCTGTCTAAACAAAACTGATTTTATAGAAAAACTACAAATACATATAATAATCCACAATTAAACATACCAGGGTTTGTACACAGTATTATAAAACCAAATATAAATTGGGAGGAAATACATTGGGGTACGGGGTAAAAAAGGACACCTTTTAATTATTAAGTCAACTTGCTTTAGTAAAGTGTTTTTATATTGCCCCAAAGTTAGGGAAATAAACAAAAGAGGTCAAAATTCCTGTTCATTGTTGGCCCAGAGTGTTACAATTTCGTGTGAGTGCGGCATACTTAACGCAATAATTAAACCAACGCTGGTGTTAAACTATCCACCTGGTAGGAACACTTATCGCAATATACCCATTGTTTAAGTTTTATATCGCACAAGTTCTTACAATAATTGCATCAATTCGCATGTGTTATAATAGGGCGCTTGTTACGTCGTATAACACGGTTTTACTTTTAAATACCGGACGATATTGGTTTACTTTTAGTAAGAAACACAGTCGCAATCAAGTAAAGACCCATGCATATTGTGCGATGTCTGGTCCATTTACACAATAATGCTGTTGTTCTGCAATTGGACAATCGGAGTAGGGCGTTATTTGCAAAATAATTACAGATAGTAAGTACAATGTTATGTTGTAATAATCATGATTTCGCAAATTTAAGTCAGTTTTAACACATTTTTTTACGAAGCAGTTTGCTGGTTGTCACACTCGAACTATTGTATGTGCGCCGATGGTCGTGCATGCAATTAGAGTAGTAAATTTGACAAGAGTGCACAGCAAGCCCGTACTCTACGCCAGTGTTCCTTATACCACAAATCATAGAAATCCAATAATCTTTTTTGCACATCAATTTTTTTTAAAATATTGTTTACACAGGCTAAAAAAAAATTATTCAATGCATTACTTGAAGAAAAAAACAAAATTTTGTCTTTCTTGCCCCATTTCAATTTAAATAAAAACTAAACAAGAAAATCATAAATAGCCATAAAAACAACATTGTTGCCATATTTAAAACATATTGCATTCATATTTAAAGAGGTACTTTGTACCATATCCCATATGATAGTCACGAGATTTACCAATAAAAACTCCAACAATAGAACAATTACAAGGTTCACTAAACAAAGGTACCATTTTACCATAACTTTGCACAACAAAATCCGTCTCCTTTGTTATTAACTTTAATACCAACTACAGTTTTAGGAGTTTTTCCAATGTAAGCATTATCTGGAAACGAGGCAAAAATATTGGGCAACATACACTTTTCTGGCACAAAAATCTTATTTTCTTGTAATCGCTTTACAACTTGAACTAAGAGGGACTTTTGCCAAATCGGACCATTTAAAAAAAAAAATTTTTAATAGTTTTCAAAACAAAATGCACTGCAGCACTCAAGACCACCATATATACTTTAGCCTCATCTGCCAGATGAAGTAAAGAAGAACTTTATATACTAAAAATTCCTTCCCATAATATACTTTACAATCCTTGACAAAGTTTGACAACATTTGTTCTGCTAAATCACAGTGCAATTTACAAAGAGTTGGTGATATTAAAATGGATATAGCACTACTAAATGACAAAAAGCTCTTAAACAATCGACTCGGTAAAATATTTCTTAATGCAATTTTGCCAGTATAAAGCAAGAACTGTCGTAATTCTGTTGCTTTTCAACGATCTACTTTATCAAGACCACGTGGTTTTAGTGCAAAGCATCGAGGAATATAAATGGTTTCATAGCAATAAGCCGGTTACTAACTTCAGATATTTAAACGGCACTTGTCCTGACTGTTTTACTTCCCCTCATCCATGTTAACGAAAGCTTCTTCATAGCAACACCTAAACATACTGATGCATGTAATCTATGGGGAATTTGAATGGGAAGATCACAAAATGGGGATGTACTGTGATGGTGTTCCTTGTTTTTATGTTCTCTAAAAGTTTGCTTGGTATGTGGTATAAAATCTGTAATTTGTGGATAGAGCACTTGTCAGACATAATATAACTTCATGCACTTCGTAACTATTGCACGTGCTGTAGCATCACATTCAATGCTATGTAAGGCAACTTGAACAACTTTTTGCTGCACTATTAAACTGTGGCTAATGTTGAAGTTGTGGGTTCGCGCTCCGCAGCCTCGTGACGACGCTGTTCCATCCTGCCCCTACGCACACGCTATCCGACTCCTCAACGCAGATTGCATATCGATATATAACGCTTGTACGGCACAGCTCAGTTTATTGTACGGTGAAAGTGCGACATCGAGCTTAGAGACAAAGTGAGAACAGCAGGGTATTGCAAGCCCCGTACTGCCTCCCAGTACAGGAAAGTGAAAGGTTTATATAACGAAAAACACGTGTAGCAAAACAATAAAACGCGTCATTGGCATGTGGCAATTGCCTCGCCTGGCAGACACACAACTGGGTAATTGTTTTATTATCACGATTAGAATGACGGGAAAGTAGATGTTACGAAAGCAGCGAAACTGCATTCCATTCCTGTCATGCTTTTGTTTTCGCTATATACAACGTTGCTTTATATTCAATCTTTATGTATTAGTATTAAATTTAGCTGTCTTTATATTATTAACTCTGTGCTAGAGCACAATCAACCGCTACAAAACTAAGTGGCTAAGCAGTGGAGATACTCAGCAAACACATAAAACCGACGCTGACGAGAATTAAAATGAAAATAAAAAAATATTGAAAGAAGCTTAGGAAAAATTTATGTTTTAAACACACTGTAATAATAAATATGACAAGGCGTGTGGGTAAAGTCCCCTTATAATAAAGAATATCTCGCTTGAACCACTAACCACTTCTCTTTTACCGTTTTATACTTACCTGACGAGGGCCTTCACTGCGATCAGGCAGGCAGTGGGTCCAAGGTGAGGCCAGGCCATTGCACATCGGCTTAGCTGACCCTTGCGATTACCCCAAATGTGGGTAACTCGGTCGTATAATTTCTGCTAGTGGGGATTGCGTTCGCGCTATCCCTGCCCTATTATGAAATCCTTGTACAGTGGCTAAGCAGTGGAGATACTCGGCAAACATATAAAACCGACGCTGACGAGAATTAAAATGAAAAAATATTGAAAGAAGCTTGGGAAAAATTTATGTTTTAAACATACTGTAATAATAAATATGACAAGGCGTGTTGGTAAAGTCCCCTTAAATTAAAGAATATCTCGCTTGAACCACTAACCACTTCTCTTTTACCGACTCATACTTACCTGACGAGGGCCTTCACTGCGATCAGGCAGGCAGTGGGTCCAAGGTGAGGCCAGGTCATTGCACATCGGCTTAGCTGACACTTGCGATTACCCCAAATGTGGGTAACTCGGTCGTATAATTTGTGCTAGTGGGGACTGCGTTCGCGCTATCCCTGCCCTATTTTGAAATCCTTGTACAGTGGCTAAGCAGTGGAGATACTCGGCAAACACATAAAACCGACGCTGACGAGAATTAAAATGAAAAAATATTAAAAGAAGCTTGGGAAAAATTTGTTTTAAACATACTGTAATAATAAATATGACAAGGCGTGTTGGTAAAGTCCCCTTAAATTAAAGAATATCTCGCTTGAACCACTAACCACTTCTCTTTTACCGACTCATACTTACCTGACGAGGGCCTTCACTGCGATCAGGCAGGCAGTGGGTCCAAGGTGAGGCCAGGCCATTGCACATCGGCTTAGCTGACCCTTGCGATTACCCCAAATGTGGGTAACTCGGTCGTATAATTTCTGCTAGTGGGGACTGCGTTCGCGCTATCCCTGCCCTATTATGAAATCCTTGTACAGTGGCTAAGCAGTGGAGATACTCGGCAAACACATAAAACCGACGCTGACGGGAATTAAAATGAAAATAAACAAATTTTGAAAGAAGCTTGAGAACAATTTATGTTTTAAACACACTGTAATAATAAATATGACAAGGGGTGTTGGTAAAGTCCCCTTATAATAAAGAATATCTCGCTTGAACCACTAACCACTTCTCTTTGACCGACTCATACTTACCTGACGAGGGCCTTCACTGCGATCAGGCAGGCAGTGGGTCCAAGGTGAGGCCAGGTCATTGCACATCGGCTTAGCTGACCCTTGCGATTACCCCAAATGTGGGTAACTCGGTCGTATAATTTCTGCTAGTGGGGACTGCGTTCGCGCTATCCCTGCCCTATTATGAAATCCTTGTACAGTGGCTAAGCAGTGCAGATACTCGGCAAACACATAAATCCGACGCTGACGGGAATTAAAATGAATATAAACACATTTTGAAAGAAGCTTGGGAACAATTTATGTTTCAAACACACTGTAACAATAAATTTGACAAGGCGTGTTGGTAAAGTCCCCTTATAATAAAGAATATCTCGCTTGAACCACTAACCACTTCTCTTTTACCGACTCATACTTACCTGACGAGGGCCTTCACTGCGATCAGGCAGGCAGTGGGTCCAAGGTGAGGCCAGGTCATTGCACATCGGCTTAGCTGACCCTTGCGATTACCCCAAATGTGGGTAACTCGGTCGTATAATTTGTGCTAGTGGGGACTGCGTTCGCGCTATCCCTGCCCTATTTTGAAATCCTTGTACAGTGGCTAAGCAGTGGAGATACTCGGCAAACACATAAAACCGACGCTGACGAGAATTAAAATGAAAAAATATTGAAAGAAGCTTGGGAAAAATTTGTTTTAAACATACTGTAATAATAAATATGACAAGGCGTGTTGGTAAAGTCCCCTTAAATTAAAGAATATCTCGCTTGAACCACTAACCACTTCTCTTTTACCGACTCATACTTACCTGACGAGGGCCTTCACTGCGATCAGGCAGGCAGTGGGTCCAAGGTGAGGCCAGGTCATTGCACATCGGCTTAGCTGACCCTTGCGATTACCCCAAATGTGGGTAACTCGGTCGTATAATTTGTGCTAGTGGGGACTGCGTTCGCGCTATCCCTGCCCTATTTTGAAATGCTTGTACAGTGGCTAAGCAGTGGAGATACTCGGCAAACACATAAAACCGACGCTGACGAGAATTAAAATGAAAAAATATTGAAAGAAGCTTGGGAAAAATTTGTTTTAAACATACTGTAATAATAAATATGACAAGGCGTGTTGGTAAAGTCCCCTTATAATAAAGAATATCTCGCTTGAACCACTAACCACTTCTCTTTTTCCGACTCATACTTACCTGACGAGGGCCTTCGCTGCGATCAGGCAGGCAGTGGGTCCAAGGTGAGGCCAGGCCATTGTACATTGGCTTAGCTGACCCTTGCGATTACCCCAAATGTGGGTAACTCGGTCGTATAATTTCTGCTAGTAGGGACTGCGTTCGCGCTATCCCTGCCCTATTATGAAATCCTTGTACAGTTGCGAAGCAGTGGAGATACTCGGCAAACACATAAAACCGTCGCTGACGGGAATTAAAATGAAAATAAACAAATTTTGAAAGAAGCTTGGGAACAATTTATGTTTTAAACACACTGTAATAATAAATATGACAAGGCGTGTTGGTAAAGTCCCCTTATAATAAAGAATATCTCGCTTGAACCACTAACCACTTCTCTTTTTCCGACTCATACTTACCTGACGAGGGCCTTCGCTGCGATCAGGCAGGCAGTGGGTCCAAGGTGAGGCCAGGCCATTGTACATTGGCTTAGCTGACCCTTGCGATTACCCCAAATGTGGGTAACTCGGTCGTATAATTTCTGCTAGTGGGGACTGCGTTCGCGCTATCCCTGCCCTATTATGAAATCCTTGTACAGTTGCGAAGCAGTGGAGATACTCGGCAAACACATAAAACCGACGCTGACGGGAATTAAAATGAAAATAAACAAATTTTGAAAGAAGCTTGGGAACAATTTATGTTTTAAACACACTGTAATAATAAATATGACAAGGCGTGTTGGTAAAGTCCCCTTATAATAAAGAATATCTCGCTTGAACAACTAACCACTTCTCTTTGTCCGACTCATACTTACCTGACGAGGGCCTTCACTGCGATCAGGCAGGCAGTGGGTCCAAGGTGAGGCCAGGCCATTGCACATCGGCTTAGCTGACCCTTGCGATTACTCCAAATGTGGGTAACTCGGTCGTATAATTTCTGCTAGTGGGGATTGCGTTCGCGCTATCCCTGCCCTATTATGAAATCCTTGTACAGTGGCTAAGCAGTGGAGATACTCGGCAAACATATAAAACCGACGCTGACGAGAATTAAAATGAAAAAATATTGAAAGAAGCTTGGGAAAAATTTATGTTTTAAACATACTGTAATAATAAATATGACAAGGCGTGTTGGTAAAGTCCCCTTAAATTAAAGAATATCTCGCTTGAACCACTAACCACTTCTCTTTTACCGACTCATACTTACCTGACGAGGGCCTTCACTGCAAGAAACGAAGACGATCAAGAATTACCTGCACTACACAGCTCAATACGGAAAAAAGAAGAAAAGAACTCCTATCCTGTTTAGTGCAAAGACAACTCTACGTCTTCCCTACGACACGACTTTACAGCCACGACAAGAAAAAAAAAAGACTTGGGACTTTATAATTGGAACTACAACTAAAACTGGATTTATACTCAATAAAAACTTGGACTTCTGTACAAAATTGGATATAAAATCTACATCAACGAAGAAAAACTGAAACTCGTCTCAAATCTGCTCTACGACCAGGTGATTGTAATACTTAGTTTGTTCTGTATTTTTGCCTAACCTTTTTTTCACCTCTAAGTGTTAGAGTCCGAATTTCCGCTTAGAGCCCTTTCTCTCTTACTCCCTTTTTTGTATATAGTCCTTGATCCCTTTTGAATTTATTTGTCACCAACCTTGTTTTGTGTTTTTTTTGTCTCCGCATATCTTCTACCCTTTGTCTAATATTATTATACCCTTTACCTTTTTTTGTACCCTCATACCCAATCCCAAAACCACCGTATAACTGGAAAAATGACAAACTCAAAGGTTATAGAACTGGATATGGAAATCAAAAGATCAGTCGTTATACAACTCAAAGGTAATGTGGAACATATCAGCGTATCTACATTCATGGAATTATTTGGAAGAAATGGACCACTCGAGGCGCTAGTTGGTGACGTCGATGGAGTCATCACAGAGTCTTTCAAGGACGTGGCATTTCTACTCACACTGAAACACCAGAGCGAAGGAAAAATTGAAACCATCATTAACCACTTCAAAAATCAAGAAGTCCACTTCACTACACAAAACGGGAATCGGATGCTAGTGACCGCCAGACTACCAGCACCACCACAAGAAATTATAACTTTGCACCCAATACCGTGCTACATAGATGATGCAAAAATTAAGGCACTTTTGGAAAAAAACAAATGGGGGAAAATCGCCTCAATGGATTTTGGAACACATAGAAATTTTAAATCAATTAAAAACGGTTGGTTAAATATATACTTTGATAAGATAAATATCAATAACATACCCAAAACAGCCAAGATCTGTGGGAAATGGGTAACGATTACAAAGCCGGGGGAATCCCATCTACCCCTGTGCAGATTCTGCAAGGAAAGGGGCCATGTACAAACCAAATGCCCCAAAAAAGGCTTTTGTACTTACTGCAAAACAGATGGCCACATTCTTAGAAACTGCAGATCCAAACCAACCGGCATCACATCAACACCATGGAAACGAGTTGAAAAAAGAAACAGTCCAGTACCACCACCAATCCCTCCAATCCAAACTTTAACAAATAACCGATACAGCATCCTTCAACATCAAGACCTGGAAATAAATAATATGGACAAGTTTCCCACACTTCAAGCTACGAATATTCCGACAACTCCCTCCAGCACTTCAACACCGAAGAAAAAGACAACACCAAAATCTAAACGAACACCTAAAACTCAACGAAGACCTATAACAAGCACAGTCCAAAGTGAACAAGAAAACCAACAACTAAATGATTCCGAAATGAAACATGAAAGTAACATCAACCAAAACAAATACAACACAAATCTCCCCAGCAAATCAATCAAAAATTCAGAAAACAACAGCAACAACGACACCCTACAAAATACCTCCGCAGAGACGCCCAGCAGAAATGCATTAGACGAATCCCCCAAAACCAACTCACCTGACCCAACAGAAGAAAACATAAAAATAATAGAAAAATACCATGAACAACTATCGAAACCAAGATATTACTACTCTAACATCTACGAAGCAGAAACTTCCTTTTTCAATGCTAGCCATACCGAGCCACCAACAATCAGAAGATCTTCCACAAGTCTGGAATCAATCTTCGACACAAGTACAACACCCTCCAAAAGAAGGAAAATAACTGAAAAACACGAAACCAGACAAACCCCTTAATCCCACCCTCACCCCCTTCCTTGTTTTAATATATTTAATCTAAACCTTTAATGTAATAATGGCTCTAAGCGGAAACACTAATAAGAAAACACCTACCATTACTATCGGTACAATAAACGTTAATAGCATTAAAAAAAAAAGCTATGACATCAAAAATTATATCAACGAAAATAATGTTAGTATACTATGCCTACAAGAAGTAAGATGCATGGACTACACTATCTGCCAAAATATAGAAGCGTCCTGCAATGTGACTCTTTTTGTGAACACAATTACAGAAAAAAGTTCCAAATTTTTATTCTGGAACTGCAATCCTAGTTAAAAAACAAATTATCGATCAGTATGAAATTTACCATGAAATAATAATACCAAATAGGATTCAGAAAATTAAAATAAAAGAAAAACATGGATATCTCAATATATACAACATTTATTTGCAATCCGGTAGCTACAACGAATCGACCAGAATCCGACAATTGGAAATCCTAGAACAAAAGATTGAAAATAACCCGCTAACCAAAAACTTACTACTGGGGGACTTCAACTTTGTCACCCAATACCTAGACGCATCAGGTTATCAAATATATGGGAAACATCAACGGGAAATATGGTTAAAAATAGAAAAAGAAAAATATTTACATGATATACATAGAAAACTACACAAAGATAAAATTGTCTATACTCGGACCACCTGCAACTCAGCTACACGCATCGATAGAATATATGTAAACAAAAACCTACTCCCTCGGACCATCGACTCTAGCCACATTCGAAACAGCTTCTCCGATCACAATCTCTGCCCAATAATAAAAATAAGTATAGAATTAAATAGAAAATGGGGACATTCATATTACAAAATTAACGACGCTACCCTAAAACATCAAGACCTACAATGTATAATTCACACTAACTGGATAAATTGGAGACTACAAAAACTATCCACAGCCAACATGTTGGAATGGTGGGAAAAAGCAAAATTAATGATAAAAAACGAATGCATGGAATTTTCCAAATATATAAGTCGCATAGAACGGAATCGATACATATACTCAGTTCAAAAACTAAGCGATATCAAAGGTAGTGATGTAAATTATAAGAATAATAAGGAATATATAAACTTACAAAATAACGTCAATAGATATGAAAATAAAATCAACCAAGGAGCGCTAATCCGAGCCAAAGTAATAAGCTTCGACAATGAAGAACAACCGACCAAAAATTTCTTCCAGTTTGAAAAAGCAGCACAATCAAGATGTAGCATATACACCATTCAAAACGATCAAGGGGTGATAACCGACAATAAAACAGAAATAATCGACATTATACACGCCTATTATACAAATTTGTGGGGAAAAGATAATAAAACTCAAGCGCAGCAAAACTACTTAGACGAAATAGAACCGATAACCTGGGATCAAGATGAAACTAACTATTTAAACCAACCAATAACAGATGAGGAAATAAAAGTGGCCATCACCTCTCTTAACAAAGATTCCTCTCCCGGCAGTGATGGAATAACACCTCAGTTATATAAATTAATGGATAATGATTTTCCCAATGATCTAGCTGAATTATTTCACAACATTTATCTAAAAAAGTCTATGCCATTGACAATGAGAACCGCAATAACAAAATTAATTTTTAAAAAAGGAAATAAACAAGAACTCAAAAACTGGCGCCCAATATCCCTACTAAACAACGATTATAAAATACTTAGCAAGATTATAAACAATCGAATCAAGCCAATCTTAAACAAATTCATTAGCAATAGCCAACACTGTGGAATACAAAACAAAGATATACATAGAGCAATTTATAACATACAAAGCGCAATAGACTCTGCTCGCAAGTTAGGGAAACCACTCACAATGATAGCGATTGACTTTGAAAAAGCGTTTGATAGAGTAGACCACCCTTTCTTACTCAAAATGCTTGAAAAACTCAATTTTCCCTACTACATTACACGATGGATAAAAATTATATATACAAATCTAATCAGCAAAATTGAAATCAACGGAACTTTTACAGATGATATTCATATAAAAAGAGGTATCCGACAAGGATGTCCCTTAAGCATGACCCTTTTCATAATCGGCATGGAAGCACTTACTAGAAAAATAAATCGAAATAACAGGATAATCGGCTATAAACTCAGAAACATAGAACTCAAATGCGTCCAATACGCTGACGATTTAACATTTTTAACGGAAAGGACATCTTCTCTTAATGAAATCAAAAAAGAACTTGTTCAGTATGAAATAGTTTCGGGTCATAAGATAAACATGAACAAAACGCAAATCATAAGCAATAACTCCGAAACGAAAGAATGTCTGGCAACAACAAACTGGCAAAACAACCTCCAACAGACAATAAAAATTTTGGGAATCCATTTTAGCTTCGAAGTGGATACAACTGCGCAAAATTGGGTAAAGGCAGTTAATACAATTAGATATATTCTACATGTAAACAAACCAAGAAACTTAACTTTGAATGGAAAAACTCTATTAATAAACACACTAATCGTTCCCCAATTATTACATACTGGCAAACATATCTCATTACCCTTAAAATATGAAAACATACTAACACAACTAATGTTTCAATTCGTTTGGTCCCCATCAAAAATAGAAAATATAAAACGAGCAACCCTACAGCTACCAAAATCAAAAGGAGGAAAAGCAGTCCCCATTATCAAACTTAAAATCATTAGCGCTCAACTAAGCAGATTCTATGAAATATCCAGATTGAAAAAAATAACAGAACTTTGGCATGAATGGACACGACACCAACTAGGATCCAGTATAAAAATTATCAACCCTTCGCTATTTACAAACACCGCCCCAAACACAATATCTCCAAACACTCAATATGCCATCCTACGTCACTACCTATACAAACTAGATAAATCCAACTTTACCTGGGAGACTGACAAACTAAAACCGATCTATGAACAACTCCAAAACCTTCAAACAACAGAAAATGTAATAATAATAACCGGTAAAATATTACCATGGGAAAATATAAACTGCGCTACTAAATATCTAAAACCCTTTTTTACAAATTATGAAAGAAACAAACTACCTGATTGCAAATAAAGCTTTTAGATTTGGAGACTTTCGAAAAAGTTATGCATCCAATTACTATAAAGGAAAAGTTGAAATTAGAAATTGTAAATTTTGCCGAGCACCAGAGGACAATATTACACACATACTACTTAAATGCCCAACAGTTCAAGAATTATTTCAACAAGTCTGCAAATTTGCTAATACAATCTTCACTTATGATACATACCCAACTGAAAAACTAATCATGTATAATATCCCGAATGGTAACAAAATGATTGGAGCAATAAAACTAATAACAATAACAAAATTAGAAGTTCTAGATACAAAGAGAAAACTAGACAAAGACAATGAATACCTTTGGGATAACAAAGAATTTAATAAAAGAAAATTATGGATAATCAAGAACAAATTTGGTATATACTTATCAAAGCTAAAGGATGCATTGCCCCTGGACGAACTAAAAATAAAATTCGAATTAAAAAAACACCCACAACAAGGACTCTAACACTGGAGAATCACCTGGTCAACCCTTTACCTGTCAAACCAAACAGTTCTTTTTTTTTTTACTTGACCTCCCCCCATACCGACAATATGTCTAATCCATATATCCGGTAGCTATTGTCCTTTGTATTT